>NC_054373.1:136253652-136587223 GCF_017654675.1 Xenopus laevis | reverse complement strand
ATATATATATATATATATATATATATATATATATATATATATATATATATATATAGGCAAGAGAGAAAAACCACACCAACAGGTCTTTATACAAAAATAGAAAACCTTTTATTCAACGTTTCGGCTCAAACCGCTGGAGCCGTCTTTTTGTTCCTGAAGACGGCTCCAGCGGTTTGAGCCGAAACGTTGAATAAAAGGTTTTCTATTTTTGTATAAAGACCTGTTGGTGCGGTTTTTCTCTCTTGCCTATGACTATTGACACATGTAACCAGCACACAGGCATTGCTTTTTTCGGTTATCCGTGTGCACTGTACTCAAATTTGCTATATATATATATATATATATATATATATATATATATATATATATATATATATATATATATATATATATATATATATATATATATATATATACACAAAGAAAGCCAATAACTGTAATGTGTCTATCTATGCAAGGTAGAGTTATGGGCTTATGGGTACAAAGTCATAGGTTCAAACCAGCAGAACAAATGGGGGAAAACTACCTAAAACTTGCCCTTTATCAGCATAGTCACTTTATCCTGGACTTTCTCTTTTTCATTTCCTAGAGACCATAACTGCACTGCATGTTCTAGAAGGGGCCTAGGGTTGCCACCCCATTCCTTTAATACCAGCTGCATAATGCATCTATATTCTGCATGCCTAAACAGCAATTCATTTAGATGTATGATGCAGACTGAACTTATTTATGTGCAACCATGCAGCATGAATCTAAATGATGTCATTTCGGAACTTCACCAATTTCCTAACAGGCGCAGGCATCACTTTGCTCACGAAGGAGACTGACACTAGTGTTGCCTAACGCCAGGCAAATTTTCACTCTGGCGAACAGACTTAACTCCGCAAATTCACTAAGATGCAGCTTTTATTGAACATTACCTCATTCACCAGACTTGCCTCCGCCAGCTCAGACCAGGCAAAGTGCAATGGAGTGCATAGGACTTCCTTAATTTTTAGTTCTAAAAAACGCTGGCGTCTTTTCCTTTTTTCTGAGTGATAGCTTGCAAAGGCCTGTACATTTTTTTTTGGGTAATCGGGTTCCCTCATACATTTTATAACATATGGAACATAAACTATACAGTGGGCTCATGTGTAGGGCATTATTACAACTCTATTTTCTTTATTAAGGTTCCCTGGACTTGTGTAATGTAATGTATTCGCTGCAACATATAACTTTATCATTTCCGGCCGTATGCAAATTAGGTAACGCTAGCGCATCTTTGATTTGATTGCCAAAGCAACGCTAGCGAAAATTCACCAGTTTTAGGCGCCCTGGATGCAACTTTGCACTTCAGTGAATTATCGTTGTCCTAGCGAATTTACACCTGGTGAAGTGTTGCAATATCTGCAAAGCCATCACTGGCAAATTTTCGCCGTTTAGGGAATCTGCCCCATTGACTGACACATTTACAAGCAACAATCCCCCAACTCTTTGGGTATATTTATCAAAGAGTGAAGTTAGAGATCGCCACAGTCCACTAGGGGTAGATTAATCAAAGAGTAAAGTTAGAGATCTCCAAAGTCCAGATAGTGAAATACCGCAACTCTCCATTAATTTCTATGGGATTTTTAAAAGCGTATTTATCAAATGGTGAACTTTCACTATCACCCTTTGATAAATACGCCTTTAAAAACCCCATCGAAATGAATGGAGAGATGCGGTATTTCACTCTGCGGACTGTGGAGATCTCTAACTTAACTTTTTGAAAAATCTACCCCTGGGCTCAGATGATGATCAATCAAGTGACTGGAGGGGTCATGTAATATTAGAAGCTTAGTTTGCTACACTTCCTATCACCTATACAATAAGTCCTATAGCAACCAATCAGTTGGTAGCATTTACTGGTCACCTGTTTAAAAGCAAATATCTTATTGGTTGATATGGATTACTGCTCCTGGGCAAACTGTGTGCCTTTTAATACATTTAGGGGTTAGTGTCCACACGCGATTCCTTAGCACATCATGTTCTCAAATCTTGATTCTGACCCTCACGTTTTATGTATTGTACTATACTATGCTGTTTAATAAAGGGAGAAATCAGTGCAACAGCTGGAGACATTGAGTTGCTTAAAAAAATCTGTTGGATAAGATGGTCAATTTCAATAAATAATGAGGGTTGGAGGACACTGCCCCATCAAATTGCTTAGTTTGTATATACCTTTACATCAAATTTTCACCAGTCCAGCCAGTTTTACTTGAAAAGATTGCATGATCCTATTAGGTCGATGCAACACTCATTTTCATGTGATAATGTCTAGTGATAGAGAATAAAATTATTTGTATGCAGATTCCCCTGGGAGCCTCCCTGGTTTTGAAGAATTATGTTGCAAAGCTAGCCTTGGTTACTAGTACCCTGGCCTTGAGGCAGAGCCACCTGTTTGGCTATAAGTGCAGTTCTTTGTTTTTCTGTGCTTTGGAGCAATATCTCTCTGCTCTCCCACTGGTAACTACCATTGTGCATGTATATAAATAGGTACCTGAGATCAAGATGATTTACAGACCCAAGGCAACAGGTGATACACAGCTGTAACACCTTTGGGCCCTGGGCACATAGAGCGTTGGTTCCATTGCTCTCCATCTGTATTTTGCAATAAGGGTTTGAAGAATTAATTCATTTTAATGAAGTCCTCAGTATTTTTGTGCAAATTCCCCTCAAATTAAACACATAACAACCAAGTATCTTCCTGTTTATTGCACTTCTTTTGTAATACTAAGAAAATGTGCATTTAAGATAATTCCAATTAATGCAGCAAATAGAAAGAACAAACCCGCATTTCTCCACTTAAAATAATATTTCTGAAAACAACAACAAGAATTGAGTACTTAAGTGAACATTATATTTTTTTTTTGATAAAAAATACATACATAAAAAATTGTGTTTTAAATGCAAGGCTGTCTATTTTTCATGTAAAAGCTGAAATAGGGCAAACCCTAGCCATAGAGTATAAATCCTGACACAGGAATAAATAATTATGAATATGTAAACCTATATATTGAATTGGCTGCTAAAATTGTCCCTTTTCTTCTGTTAAAGACAAGCTCAAATGCTTTTTTTGTTCAAGGAAGTTTATCGAGAGAAAGTATCTGATTAAGTTACAGGGATGTGATCCCACCTGCTAAGATGTAATGTATTTTCAACAATTTTTCTCATATGTAGTTCGGCCCCCACTTTGAAGAGCTCTGTACTTAAAGTTCATCTCTGTTGAGATGTATTGCAGCTGAATGTCTTACAAAAAAATGTACTGCTACCAAGTATTATGCATCAGCAATGAAAAAGGTGTCATGCTGTTAGCACAGTGATAGCTTAAATAAGTCCCACCTGCAAGTTCATACAATGACTTTTCAGCTATGGTGCAAAAGCACACTTAACTGCCAACTGTGCTCGACAGCTGATTTAACTCTACGTTTGTCCTTTACTGTCTGTCTACACCAAAGATTAAGCTATTATCGCTTGAATTTATAGTAACAAATCACACAAAGTAATATAGCTTACTGTCAATCAAAGAATAATACCATTGTAAATGTGTAACATTGGACTTTTTGTAGCCTGCAATAAAAAATCATTATCATTGTGAGTGGGTGTATGTGTTAGTGACATGACTGTCCAATACTTTCCTCTATTTAAATTGCAAAGATTGAAAATACTTGATTAAGAACAAAGTGACAGTTTAAAGTATATTTATGTTAACGTTGGTTTTTTATCTGTGAGCTTTAGATAATAAGTATCTGAATGTTCCTATAAAACTTTTAATAGGCTCTGAGTAGTCAGCTCTAGTTTTCTGTACTCGACCACCCGTAACTCAACATTTATGCAGTGTGTTGGGGGGAGTAGTGCAGGTGGGTATAGTAAACAAAACAAAGTAGGCATCCCACAAACAAAAGTGAAGAGATCGATCAATATACATTCCTCGATCCCCTGTTTTATAAGTAACGTATTTTCAAAAACATGGGTTTTTAGTTACAAAGTTATGGTCAAAAAATTGATAAGCCACAATACAACATCAAAGTCATCCCCATATGGTGGTTCTAACTATTTACCTCCAGTCATATTTTTCAAAAGCTGGCACCTCCCTGCATGGAGTGCAGTCAAAGGTCTTAGTCCGACCATTAGTTTTTATAAGAGAGAGATTGCCAAGACCACAGCATTGGTTCTGTAGGCTTAACTCTCCCCTGCTTGTGGCTTTTAAGGGAGAGACTGCCCAAACCAACACCCATTTTTAAAGACATAAAACCACCATTTACAGGGACAGATATGGGGGTGCTACAATCACATGGAAGCGTGGCCTACAGAATAACTGCTAAACTTCTAGCAGAATAATATTGCTAAAGTACAAAAATACAAAAGGTTGATTAATGCACATTCCCTGAACCCCTATTTCATTAGTAATTTAGTAAGTGCATGCATTTTCAAAGACAAGGGTTTTAGTTAAAAAGTTATGGTCACTGGTAAGCCACCATCCCATGTCAAGGTAATCCCCATATTGTGGTCCTAACTATTTATCATCAGTCATAGTTTTCAAAGTTTGGCACCTCCCTGCATGGTGGCACATGGAGTAACTTGGAATAAGTGGTCGCTGGTCTTGGCATTGGTTTCAGTCAGAAGGCTTAGTCCTTAGATATGCCTTATAATTAGGGAGTCATTATGTCGACAATCCTATCAGAGTGGGTGGGCTGGGGGGAGCACAATACTTGTGCAGAGAGCTCAATTTTGTCCTCTGCAATAAAGGTATACAAAATCTAGGGGTTGTGGAAGCACTCAAGGCTAAATCAAAGTATATTTAAGTATAAGGGAAGTGCTACTTACAATGCACTTCCCTGGGCCCCTGTCTCATAAGCAATTCAGTATAAATGCAAGTGCATGTGTTTACAAAACAGGGGTTTTTAGTTACAAAGTTATGATCATAAAGTTGAAAAGCCACCATACCACGTCAAGGTAAACCCCATATGGCGGTCCCTAACTTATTTATCTCAGGTCATAGTATAAAAAGACTTAGTTCTCTGCATAATAGCATTACCTGTATTCACTGTGTGTTGAACATTGGTTTCAGTCAGAAAGCTAAATCCTCCCCCGCCCATAAGGGCTTTTAAGAGAGAGAGATTGCCCAAACCAACGCCCATATTTAAAAGCATAGGACCACCATTAGTAAAAGGGGGTGGGTATGGGGTGCTATTAAAAACCACGGGAAGCTAAGCCACAGCTTCAGGGCTAATATAATATACAAAATCTAGGGGTTGTGGAAGCACTCTTAAGGCTAAATCAAAGTATATTTAAGTATAAGGGAAGTGCTACTTACAATGCACTTCCCTGGGCCCCTGTCTCATAAGCAATTCAGTATAAATGCAAGTGCATGTGTTTATTTATGAGACAGGGGCCCAGGGAAGTGCATTGTAAGTAGCACTTCCATTATATTTAAATATATTTTGATTTAGCCTTGAGTGCTTCCACAATTTTCCCTCTAATATAGTATATTGGCCTGAAGCTTTGGCATAGCTTCATGTGGTTTTTCAATAGCACCCCATACCCACCCTTTAAAACTATTGGTGGTCCTACGCTTTTAAATGTGGGCGTTGGTTTGGGCAATCCCTCTCTCTTAAAAGCCTTTACTGGCGGGGGAGGATTCAGCCTTCAAATTGAAACCAATGCTCAACACACACTGAACACAGGTAATGCTATTATGCAGAGAAATTTTTCTTTTTAAAATAAGTTAGGGACCGCCATATGGGGTTTACCTTGACGTGGTATGGTGGCTTTTCAATTTTATGATCATAACTTTGGTAACTAAAAACCCCTGTTTTGTAAACATGCACTTGCATTTATACTGAATTATTTATGAGACAGGGGCCCAGGGAAGTGCATTGTAAGTAGCACTTCCATTATATTTAAATATATTTTGATTTAGCCTTGAGTGCTTCCACAATTTTCCCTCTGCAATAAAGGTCCAAATTTCAGTTTTAGTAACTGGAATTTTAACTTAAACTTAACCGGAGCCATTTTATACATGTAAAGTGTGAGGCACTGCTGTCATCTTGCCTCATGGTAGCAGACCTTATTTATCATAGAATGAAGTTAATGGTGAAGTTCCGCCACTAGAGTGAAATTCCGCCACTTCCCATTCATTTCTATGGGGTTTTTAAAGGCATATTTATCAAAGGGTGAAATTTCACTTTCACCCATTGATAAATACACCTTTCAAAATCCCATAGAAATGAATGGAGAGCTGCGGAATTTCACTCTAGTGGCGGAACTTCACTTTACCCCATAGACTTTCTCAATCCTTTTTTTAAAAGGTTGGTTGTTGAACACATGGGTTCGTAGAGCATAGAGTAGAACCTCTTCTATTTTAACAACTTCTATTTTAGTCAAATTAATACTATAGCTAAATTTTGAATGAGGGAGAGGCAAATGAATAACTGCAACATTTTAGAGCCTTCACATGGGAAGAAATCATTATTAAATTGTATTTAAAATAACACATGTTCTGCCTTTTTTGAAATATGAAATGCAAGTAATTAATGGAATCACACTGAAAAATAGTGCCAAAGTACTGTACACAAAGCAATGTTGAAAGGAGGAGAAACTGCACATGAGATTTGGCATGTAATTAGCAAAGCTAATGATTATCTATTCCATATATAACCCTATTCATTCCATAGTTTCCTTGTCAACATCAATGTTTTATTATAATTCTAAAATTATATTTACATTGGCTAAAAAAAAATTCACATCTCTTCTTACGTGTTTCAGATCCTCCCAATTACTATCCTTCAAATGTAATAAATGCCTTTTGCATTCATTATTTAAATTAATTGATGCTATCATCATTTACAAGAGGGGTATCTTAATTAAGACATAAATTCTTATATACTGAATTCATGTAGACATATTTCTTTCAAGCTTATAATTTTTTAATCGAATCAGAATCTCTGCTTAAAATTCAAGGTAACTAATTTCATTGAAGCATGCAAGAATAAAAAAAAAACATGACGAAGAAATAATGGAACTGGTAGAACATGCAAAATGCATGTAGAATACTGCGCTCCAATGAAAGGTCTGCTCTTATCGTTACTTTGTGCAATTATCAGCTTCAAAGATTTGCTAGCAGTGAAAATAAAAGTGATAGATATAGGGCAGCTATCTAAGCTGCTGAATTACTTTTAGGTCATTGGTTCCAAGGTTATTATTTAGCAAGTTACCAAAGCAGTAGTAAAGTGCGGGACCTGTCTATTACAATCAGGAGAAAACTTGGCAACTACTGTACTTACAGATATCCAGATGGTGCTCACTAAAAGATTAAGACTAAATCAATGCCTTAATTTGATTCCTATCCATGCCATATCCAAGACATTTTTGGCTTCAGATTACTGGACTGCTTGGGTTTTGGGAAAATCACAAGCAGACAACAGCTCAAGTCAGCAAAAATATTTCATCCTAAAAAAAAGCATTCTGGCAGAGGGAATTAAGGTGTGTTAGTTTCAGTTATATGTACTAACCATGACACTGCCAGCAACATATTTTGTAAACATTGGAACGGGACAAGGATGGAAAAGTTGCGTAATTGGAACATTTCTCCAATTGGTTACTGGTCAGTAATGATTGGGTATTAAAGAGCAGATCCCAGAGAGGCTGGGTGAGGGAGGAGTGGACCATTCTTTGAAACACCGTGCAAGGGGACAAGGCAAATATTGTTCCTCGACATAAAATTGCAAATAACTTGCTGATTTTATCATTTACAGTATATAATATCAGTAAAAGATTCTGAGAATCTGGAGAAATCTTTGTACAAAAGGGACAAGGCTGAAAGCCAATATTGGATGGCGATGATCTTGGAGGACCTCAGGCGGCACTGTATAAAAACATGATTCTATAGTAGAAATCACTTGTATGGGCTCAGGAATACTTCTGAAAACCATTGTCTCTGAACACCGTTAATCACTGCATCCATAAATACAAATAAAAGTTATAAAATAAGTCTACTAAAAACCATATATTAACAAGATCCAGAAACGCCACGATTTCTCTGGGCCCACGCTCATTTTAAGATGGACTGAGGTGAAGGCAAAACTGTCCTGTGGTCTGATGAATTAAAATCTGAAATTCTTTTTGGATCTCTTGAACCTATGTCCTCCAGGCTAAAAAGGAGAAGAACCATCTGGCTTGTTTTCAGCGCACAGCTCAAAAGCCAGCATCCATGGTAATATGAGGGTGCACATGACATGGGGAACTTCCACATCTGGGAAGGCATCAATGTTGATATGTACAGGTTTTACAGCAACATACAGTATGCTGCCTTCCAGCAACATTGTTTTCAGCAAGTGCCTTCAGCAAGATGATGCCAAACCACATTCTGCATGTATTACAACAGCACCCCGGGTACTAAATTTGCCTGCCTGCAGTCCAGACCTGTCACCCACTTTTACCTTGTTATGAAAGACACAAATGAGACCCTGAACTCTTGAGCAGCTAAAATCATATGTAAAGCAAGAATAGGAAAGGTTTGCAAATTGTTGTTAAAAGAAAAGATGGGGGAAAATGCCCTTGTCCCAATGTCTTTCAAATACAAAATAGGCAAAATAGGCATATGTTTTTCAGAAACAATGACATTTATTAGTTTCAACATTCAGGGGGTTATTAACTAAACTCGAATGTATCTGGTCAGGCTTTTGGAGCAAAAACTAAAATTTTTCTTGGCAAAAACAAATAGAATTCTTCGAGATGTATTATACCCTTATGTTGCAAAAAAAACCTGAATCCAAAAATCCTGCATCTCAGACCTGTTAATAGGAGATGACCCTATCCCAATTTGAAGATATTGTAGTTTGTGCTGTAGTTGTGCTGTAGTTTTGTAGTTCAGTAATCCCATAAATTCTGGGTTTTTGGGCAAAAATCTGAAAAAATCTAGTGATTAAGGAAAAAAGTCAGGTTTTTTTCCCTGATCTGTTTTATTTGAGGTATATTATTAATAAATAAGGCAAAATCGGACATGAGAGTTTGGTCCAGCTTTTAAAATTTAAATTATGAGATAATTTGGATTTTAGTAAATAACACCCTTGGTGTTGTTTTTGTACTATTTGCAATTAAATATAGGCATTAAATGATTTGCAAATCAATCCTTTTTCTATTTACATTATACATAGTGTCCCAACTTTTTGGAAATGGGTTTATAATAAGTAATGAAGAACACAAGTGGCCAGCAGATCTGAAGCATAGCCTCCAGTTGGAAGGTGGAAGTCCAGACTAAATCAGACCAAGCACAGCCCTGTAACAATACTTTTGCACATTGTCTCCAAATAATATGCCATGGGTGTTTACCCACAGATATCAGGTAAAATAAACTCCCAAAGGCTTGTTACATTTGACCCAGTGTAGTAACCGGACTTCTGAATGATTACCATTGGTTACTGTACTTGGGCAAATTTATCCAACTTCCAATGAGCACTCAATAGTGTAGAGATACATATATAGCACTTTATTTAAAGAACAGAAGCATAAACAGCAACTATATGTCTTGCTGGAGCAGTGGCGCACTCTTTTTATAAGAGTTAAAGTGGAATATTTTGTCTAAAGACACACAGAGGCTGTTAAGTTGTTAAAGCTGCTAAATGAGTGGACATGGACCTGCTTTGGCCACCCATATGCTGGGCCATATTGGGCTAATTCAATCTTTGGCCCTAGGCTTCATAGCAGTCCTTGTTCCATATGATTTTTAAACCATCCCAGGCTGATATCTAGACAATTTTCAGCCATGTATCAGTCAGGAACTATGGAGCAAAGTGTGGTTCAAAAACAGAAAATGGAAGTAATGAAATTCAAAAAAACATCCAAAACTACTCACATAGCATATTTCTCACTTTTGTCTTAACAAAATGTCTTTTTTTGTGCGCTAAGCTCTGACAGACAGGTGCATCTTGATTTCTGTGGAGCATCACAGTCTGTGCAACAAAATAGTTGCCACCCATCTCAAACACAAACTGCAAAATTTAGGAGGGTTTATGCTAGTAATCCAGTGCTGCCTTTTAAAATCTCTGTGAAATGCAAATTGTAGGGCTCAGCAATTGTAAGTGAAAATCATGTCTTTCTACCATGCTCTTAACCCTAACCTTTCCCCTGGATATTTGCTTTGCTTGTTTGCTCTCTGCTTTCACATGAGACTTACTAGGTATCCTGCTTCTTTGTTATTATACTCCATCTTGTTCTCACTCTGAAGCATAGTTCTTTTGAAAGGGTGGTACAAAAGTCACTACACTTATGATAGTTCAATTCAAATGGTATAGTCTGTTCCTTTTGAGCTGGGTCTTTGAAGATTTTAGACCTTGAATAGGAATTCTAAACAGCTTTTATAGCTGTCAGCTTACCTTTTCAGTTCAGCAAAATTCTACCCCCTCTGCTACATTTTTGAGATCTGTTAACTGGAAACCCAGAAAGCTTCGAATTATGGAAAGGCTATCTCCCATAGACTCCATTTTTATAAATGGTTTCCTTTTTTCTCTGTAAAAATAGAACAGTACCTTGTACTTTATCTTAGAGAAGATAAAAGCAATAAATACTGGATGCAAAACAACACTATTGCCTTTAATTAATGTTTAAATGACTTTCAATAGACTGAAAGTATGGAGAGATCCAAATTATAGAAAAATCTCTTATCCAGAAAACCACTGGCCCAGAGCATTCTGAATAACGGTCTCATACCTGTAGTAGATTGTTAAAATCTTAGATTCTCTAAAGAATTTTCTCAAACTGAAGCCAGTCTTACTTTTAAAACTGTATATGCTGTATACACGGTATAATTCCATACCACTAGTTCATAGCATGGGTGGGTTTTGTTTTGTGTGTATTTTATTAAGGCAATTAAGGTAGCCTCCATGTTTGTAATTAGCTTTTGACTTCTTACACAGATTTACCATATGGACGCACATTTGTTTTACCTTAATTTTTTTACTTATGCATTGCACATAATAGTACTTCTTCATATCAGCTTATCGCTTGATAAACTTGCGAGGTCCTGCAAGAAAAAAAAACTTTTCTTTTACACAGTTTTGTACTCACTATTTTGCACCTTGTTAGTCAGTGTACTTTAAGGGGCCGATTCACTATGGGTCGAATATCGAGGGTTAATTAACCCTCGATATTCGACTAGGAACTAAAATCCTTCGACTTCGAATATCGAAGGATTTAGCGCAGATGGTACGATCGAAGGATTATTCCTTCGATCGAACGATTAAATCCTTCGAATCGAACGATTCGAAGGATTTAAATCCAATGATCGAAGGAATATCCTTCGATCAAAAAAAGTTAGCCAAGCCTATGGGGACCTTCCCCATAGGCTAACATTGACTTCGGTAGCTTTTAGATGCCGAACTAGGGGGTCGAAGTTTTTTTTTAAAGAGACAGTACTTCGACTATGGAAAAAAAAAATTCGAAGTTTTTTTACTTCGAATCCTTCACTCGAATTTAGTGAATCGGCCCCTTAGTATGTTCTTGCATAGATAATCACTGGCACTGTACAGTAATTCTATTTCAGTTAAATTAGAGGAATGCACAGTATGTAGTTGCTTGCAAAAAAATGTATGCAAGCAAATGTATAAATGAATTCAGGAAGGATAGTCTAATGTTCTTGGTGCGCTTTTAAGCAATTAGATTACATGGTCTTCTGCAAGTCTCGTCCAACTGAATGTGTGGCCAAGTCAGGTTGGCTGAATTGTGTGGCAATGTGCAATTTTGGACACAGTCTGCCATGTTTTCTACCCACAATGCAGCATGTTCCCCATAATTGCAGCATAATTGTGGCTCCAAGGGGAAAATGTGCTAAATGCAGTCACATTCAGTGCATCAAAATGTGCACAAATGCATTATTTTGCATGAAAGCTACTGCACTTGCTTCCAGAACTTAGCCCTCTGCTATTTTGAGCAGATCTGGCCACTAAAGAAGCAATAACTTGATGTTACAAATAGAACCAGATAAGTATATGGGTTTATGACAGCAACCTTGCTGTGCACCATTTTTAGCAGCGAAATGCTATTTTAATGATAAATGTTCATGGTGCCATGAACATTATTACCAAGTCGTACATACAGTCTGTGCTTTATATAATCTTCCTGTGCAGTAGCATGCCATGAAATCATATGTTTACAAATCCAATTTAACAAATGCTCTGGATTAGAAACCATTTTTGAGCTATATTTATAGTTATCTGGATGAGTCTCTCTCCCACATAAAGCAGGTGTAAAAAGATTAATGTTTGCCTGTGAAAAATGACAGCATGTTTCAATTTCACCTTGGAAAATCAGGTGTTTTATATTATCAATTACAAATCTGCCATGCTGTGAGAAATTCTGATGTTGGTAAGAAGGCATTCAGCTTCTCATTTTCCAATAAACAGAATCGGCTTGTATTTAAGCAGGTATTGCACCTTTAGTTTGCATATGTAATTAATATATTAGAGCAAGACAGTGCCCTATTTTCTAAGATATAATGCTGTGTAACCCTTTTGCAACCATGAGCTGGCTCTATGCATTGCAATGGGGCACAGTTCTACACTTAAACCCATAGCTGTACTGGAGGCTAGCACACCATATGTGATAAGACAGCTGCACAGGTTAGTGTGCTAAACCAATTAGCTTGACCTAGGGCACAAAAGTTAAATAGCTAAGCATCTGCTGTAAGGTTGTAAAAAGGTTCTCTGGTTTGAGCTTCTGTGTGTTCTTGACTGAGCAATCCTTTCATTCACATATGCCACTTCCATAAATTAAAGGAATTAAGATCCATGAGTTATTTTTCTTGCTCCAGCCTACTGAAACGCACCTTGTGTGTCACCCTGCAGATCATTTATCAAGGAGGCATTGTGTTATATTAGACACCACTTGATGTTATTTGTTCATTTTTTCCCAAGGAGCCATAGCAAACCCTATTGCTATCAGTATTGTTTCCATACATACCCATGCACAATTGATATCTGTCCTCAATTATCATTGTATTTCTATACCCAAGTTTGGGGGTGAGGGATACACATTTATATCTGGTTCCATTACTATTGTATGCTCCCATTTCAACATCACTATTAATTACACTATGTTCAGTTATGTTACCCAAAAAAAACTTTTTTTTGCATAATGAAAGAAAATCTAATCCTAAATAACTTTTCAATATACATTGATTAAACATTTTCATTGGTTTTAAAGTTATTTGACAAATTTGCTTACAATTGAAAGCATTATTTGTTTATCCCTTTTAGTTTTCTGCATTTACAACTGGTTTTGAATCTAGAAGTCAGCTGTCCTCCTGGTCTATTTACCAGGTTGTTTCTGCAACATTTTTTCAGGAGTCAGAACCAGTAGTGTTGAGAATATGAACAGCCAGGCCATTACATTCATAAATACCGTATATACTTGAGTATAAGCCGAGTTTTTCAGCATCCAAAATGTTCTGAAAAAGTCTACCTCGGCTTATACTCGAGTCAGTTGGCAGTAGCTGAGATTGCAGTCACTTTTAATCATTCCTATACCAACAGTTCGCTTGGGGAGAGACTGCAATATCACACAGCGCCCTCTGTTGGCTATATGAAAGAATAACAGTGACTGCAATATCACACAGCACCCTCTGTTGGTTATATGAAAGAATAACAGTGACTGCAATATCACACAGCGCCCTCTGTTGGTTATATGAAAGAATAACAGTGACTGCAATATCACACAGTGCCATCTGGTGGTTATATGGAAGAATAACAGTGACTGCAATATCACACAGCGCCCTCTGTTGGTTATATGAAAGAATAACAGTGACTGCAATATCACACAGTGCCATCTGGTGGTTATATGAAAGAATAACAGTGACTGCAATATCACACAGCGCCCTCTGTTGGTTATATGAAAGAATAACAGTGACTGCAATATCACACAGCACCCTCTGTTGGTTATATGAAAGAATAACAGTGACTGCAATATCACACAGCGCCCTCTGTTGGTTATATGAAAGAATAACAGTGACTGCAATATCACACAGTGCCATCTGGTGGTTATATGAAAGAATAACAGTGACTGCAATATCACACAGCGCCCTCTGTTGGTTATATGAAAGAATAACAGTGACTGCAATATCATACAGCGCCATCTGTTGGTTATATGAAAGAATAACAGTGCGCCTCTGTTGGTTATATGAAAGATTAACAGTGACTGCAATATTACACAGTGCCCTCTATTGGTTATATGAAGGATTAACAGTGATGGCAATATCACACAGCGCCCTCTGTTGGTTATACGAAAGATTAACAGTGATGGCAATATCACACAGCACCCTCTGCACATGGTATTGGGACAGTGGGACAATGCACACAGTAATCCGTTTGGCAATTCTCTGTCACCATCAACTTTGCAAAGAAGTCCGGTTGATCGCTGGGGGGGTCGCTTTGGCGGAATGTGCGCTGCTGGGAGACAGGGCTGTAGTTGTGTCTAGGCTTATACTCGAGTCAATAAGTTTTCCCAGTTTTCGTAGGTAAAATTAGGTACCCCGGTTTATACTCGGGTCGGCTTATACTCGAGTATATACGGTAACACTTTTTTACATGTTGTTTTCAAGTTACTTAAAGGAGCAGAATAACCCTGTGTTCAACACAAGTAAAATTAATAGGGCTTATATGGCTAAACACAGCCACCAGTTCAGTTTTAAACTGTACAGCTTGTTTTCTGAAGGGATTGTCAGATTAAAAATCTTCTGCCCATTTTTCAGCATTATAAAAACTGGCCAGAAATCCATCCAAATGCATCAGAGTCACGCAATAACCCTGTTCACGACGTCATAGTCTTATCCCTCATCTGCTCCTGGCATCATCATGCCAACCCCCTTGCCCGTGTTTAAACACTTGGAAACGTAGCAACCCTAGCTGAACATACTTTTTGCCTATTGTTTGAATCAGGAAAAATTTATGTTTTTTGTTATATCTTGAGCTACAAAAAGGGCAAAATTGAAGCTACTCCATGATCAGTCTTCGATAATTACATTACCAATATACAACCCCCTACCTTCCTTCTTTCTTGTGACTGCATTGTTAGCAGTTATCAGGAGTTCATTATGTACCTTTGGTATGTGAGCAGGGGGGTACTATCAGACGATAGTCAGCACTAGTTGTCCTAGGGGCACCTTCTTTGGAAATCGACCCCTAAATCTATATTTTCATGACGATAAAGCACATATACAGGACTCTTTACCACACCAGTGGATGAGTGAAAATATTTTTGTTTGGTGTCCCGAGATTGTTTTTTTTATTCTGTATCAAAGTTATTTGTACAACTGCTACAGGCATGGATTCCTCCAACTAGCTATATATACTGTGTATATAATATACAGTGTGGCAATTAACAATCAAATCTAGAATTTTGTGCGTAATTATGCATTATGTAGTATTTCACAGATTACACAATAGATTAAAGAAGCCAATAACTGCCATTATTGGATGTGCTCAATAAAATAAATGCAACATTTAGGCAATGAGATTGTATATATTTAACTCCTCCAAAAAGAAACATTGGTTACTTAACAAAATGCAAATTTGAAAGACATAACAGGTTGCTGGAAAGATTATAAAACAATTCACTGGATAAAACACACTTTTAATATAAACATGTCATAGCCAATGCTTATGCTAAGAGTTAGCCTCTACATCTCACAGATTTTTAGATATTTGACCTTGCCTTCAGTTAGGTCTCCTCTCAATTAATTGAACATCTATATATAAATTAGCCTAAAGGAGTCTTGTGACAAGCTTGGCCTAAAGAACACTCATTGTAAGTCATTTCTCTTTATGTGGGTCAGGTCTTAAAATGTAAGAAGAAGCATGTAAAGCCAGAAGTATTTGGTTAATGAACATTTATTTAGCCCAGTATAACTATTACAAGACAGTAAGGCAGAAAGGGATAATATATTGATATATAGTGTCAGACAATTCCTAAACTAGATTAAAGTAATCAGAAAATGTTTAATTAGTATTTGACAGTTTTTATTTTTAATCACATGGTGTAAATTTACAGTTCCAGGTTAAAAGAAAACAAAACATAGAATGACTCAGGGGTGGCATGTTGTAAGGCACCCACCCCCTTCAGGGATGCTGGTCAATTACTTCCTACCCCAGGCTGGTGCTGCCATATTGTTAAGTGTCCCAGGCAATCCCTGTGCCACTCATGCATACAACAATTTTTGAATTACACCTGTACCAGCTTCAGTAACTTCAGGGGGATGTCTAGAATATCCAAACGATATGACAGCACAGAAAAAGGGAACCCAGGACAGGAAGTAAATGACAGGAATTCCACAACTTGACACTTTCCAGTAAGATATATATATATATATATATATATATATATATATATATATATATATATATATATATATATATATATATATATATATATATATATATATATATATGAAGAGGTTCATTATGGGAAGAAATGTTATGTGTATCATTGCCTAGCTGTAGATTCCCTGAATACAATAGATAGATTGTTTGCAATTGTTTGCAATGATAAAATAAGCATTTACAGGTTGTAATATTTAACTACTTACAGGCAGGAGGTAGGATTATAATTGTGTTAATACTTGATTGAACAGTATATACAACTCAAAAAATCCTTATATTCATTATAGCACACTGGGCATTGCTTAAATGTAGTAGAAAATATACAAATAAAGAAGGCTTCAATAAGGCATCTCGCAACGAGATGCCCAAACATTCTGTTGGACAAACAAACTATTTAATATCATGAAAAGGGTCTAAGAGAGAGATTCAAAATTAAAAGGAGGCAAAGCAAAATATTCAGTACAGTTGTATATAGATAACACCAAACTCACTAATTTGTCAAAAACAAAAAACAGTGGGGGTCATTTATAAAGTTTGTGCAGCGCATATTTATTTGCAAATCTGTTGAGACAGAAGCAGCATTTAATGAATATAAACACTGTAATAAATTTTGTAAATCAGCAATTACAAGGCAAAGAAAGGAAATGAAGAGTGCATTGCGGCAGAGACTAAAACTAACCCCAAGAAGTTTTTTAAATATATTAATAGTAAAAAGATGCAGGCTGAGAGTGTTGCTCCATTAAATAATGGTACCAGTATGGTTGTAACAGATACAGAAAAGGCAAATGTGCTTAATCAGTTCTTTTCTTCAGTGTATACAATAGAGGAGTCTGAGTTCCCAGGCTTACTTCATAGCTGCACTGAAGACTCAGCTCAATCTAGTCAGTGGCTGACTCAGGATATGATCCATAAAGCTTTAATAAAATTAATGTAAACAAGGCTCCAGGGCCTGATGGCATACACCCCGGGTTCTAAGAGAGTTTAGTTCAGTTTTAGACAAATCCCTATTTCTGATTTTCTCAGATTAGCTTTCATCTGGTATGGTACCTATGGATTGGAGAAAAGCTGATGTCCATAAAAAAGGGATTATGATCTCAGTCTGGCAATTATAGGCCAGTAAATTTGACTTCGTGGTGGGCAAATTATTTGAAGGCTTGTTAAATGATCACATTCAAAATGTTGTCCTAGTGCAGGGGTGTCCAAACTTTTTGCAACGAGGGCCAGATTTGGTGAGTTGAAAATGTGTGGAGGCCAACCATTCAGCCTGACATTCTTTGAACCATTAACATCATTTAACTCATTTAAACAAGGAATTGCGTAGCTGTAATATTTGGGCACATTAGTGAAATGATCTGCCACTTGGTCTATACTGCTGCCTGTGTGCTGAAGGTGTTAGCAACAGACACCTACTGGCACGGAGTGACGCGCTGCTCTCTCACACTTAGGGGCAGATTTATATAGGGTCGAATATCGAGGGTTAATTAACCCTCAATATTCGACTGCCGAATGTAAACTATTAAATCCTTCTAAATCCTTTTAATCCATCGATCAAACGATTTTTCTTCGACCTAAAAATTGATAGAAAGCCTATGGGGACCTACCCCATAGGCTAACATGGCACCTCGGTAGGTTTAAGGTGGCGAAGTAGGGGGTCGAAGTTTTTTTTAAAGAGACAATACTTCGACTATCGAATGGTCGAATAGTCGAACAATTTTTAGTTTGAATCGTTCGATTCAAAGTCGAAGTCGAAGGTCGAAGTAGCCAATTTGATGGTTGAAGTAGCCACAAAAATCATTCGAAATTCGAAGTTTTTTTTATTCTATTCCTTCACTCAAGCTAAGTAAATGGGCCCCTTACTCTATGGCACGTCAGTACATCTATTGACACCTTCAGCCCTAAAGAAGTATGTGAAGCAGCGTGTCACTACATGCCAGTACGTGTCTATTACTAACAGCTTCAGCACACAGGCTGCTGTATAGACCGAATGACAGATCATTTCACTAATGTGCCTTAATATTACTGCTACGGCTACGGCTACGCGATTCCTGATTGCACTGTGCTGGCGGGCCGCATTATTATTATTCATTTAATGATGGAGGCCTAGGGCCGGTGTAAATTTGAAAACGGCCCATTTGGCCTCCGGGCCTGACTTTGGATATGCCTGTCCTAGTGAATGGCATTATGAGCAGCAATCAACATGGCTTTATGAAGGATAGGTCATGTTAGACTAATTTGTCTAAGCTTTTTATGATGAGGTAAGTAAGATGCTGGACAGTGTGGGGGCAGTAGATGTGATCTATTTGGATTTTGCCAAAGCGTTTGATACCCTGCCCCACAAACAACTGCTTTCTAAACTAAGGTCTGTTGGGCTTAATGAAGTCGTTTGCACATGGATAGGAAACTGGCTACAGGATCAGGTACAGAGGGAGGTTGTTAATGGGACATTCTCTACTTGGAGTAAGGTTCTTAGTGGGGTCCCTCAGGGCTCGGTATTGGGTCCACATTTGTTTTAACTTATTAATTAATGACTTAGGGGAGGGTGTTGTAAGTAATGTATCAGTGTTTGCAGATGACACAAAACTATCCAGCCCAATTAATTCCATCCAGGATGTGACATCCTTGCAACATGATCTTGACAAACTGGCAATCTGGGCAGCTAAGTGGCAAATGAGATTCAATGTTGATAAATGTAAAGTCATGCACCTGGGATGTAAAATTATCCAAGCCATTTATACCCTTAATGGGACTGCACTAGGCCAATCCATTATAGAAAAGGACCTTGGAGTCATTGTAGATGATACATTTTGCTGTAGCAAGCAATCAAGGGCAAATAAGGTCTTGAGCTGTATTAATAGTGGCATAGAGTCACGGGAGGAGGGGGTCATTCTTCCACTGTATAGAGCACTTGTAAGGCCCCATCTAGAATATGCAGTACAGTTTTGATCTCCATCACTCAAACAGGACATTATTGTATTAGAGAGGGTACAGAGAAGGGCAACTAAGCTGGTAAAAGGTATGGAAAATCTTAGCTATGAGGAAAGACTGGCTAAATTGGGGATGTTCATGCTGGAGAAGAGACGCTGATATGATAACTCTGATATGATATGATAACTATGTATAAATATATAAGGGGATCATATAATAATCTCTCTAAAGCTTTATTTACCAGTAGGTCTTTCCAGCTGACACGAGGTCACCCATTCCGATTAGAAGAAAAGAGGTTCTGCCTAAATATTCGGAAGGGGTTTGTTACAGTGAGAGCTGTGAAGATGTGGAATTCTCTCCCTGAATCAGTTGTACAGGCTGATAGGGGCTTTAAGAAGGGGTTGGATGGCTTTTCAGCAAGTGAGGGAATACAGGTTTATGGAAGATAGCTCATAGTACAAGTTGATCCAGGGACTAGTCCGATTGCCATTTTGGAGTCAGGAAGGAATTTTTCCCCCTCTGGGGCAAATTGGAGAGGCTTCAGATGGGTTTTTTGCCTTCCTCTGGATCAACTGGATGATAAGCAGGTTTAAAAAAGTAAAAAGGTTGAACTTGATGGGCGTGTGTCTTTTTTCAACCTAACTTACTATGTTACTATTTTACTATGTATTGCCCATGTTTTTTCCTGAATGCTAAAATATTGCACTGTTGTGCCCGCCTTTCAGTTTTTGCAAATTCGCATTGCAAACACATTGTCACAAATGGCTCGCAAATGAGCCGAATGTGTATGTCAGTGCACCCATTGTGCGAGGTTGTTGTGCACGTAAATAACCATGCGCAGGGCACATATTTTCACTGTGCAAATCAGTCTGCACTGCGCATAGTTTATAAATGAGCCCCAGTGACTATTAGGGCTACTGCACAGTGCTGATCTAAACTCCCCAACACTTGTGTTAAACCAGGGCAAACACACTGCTTTTAACAGAAGTGGCAGTTGGTATCTGAATGCTGTATAGTAATTTGTTGTATTAGTGGGATATTTCAGCACCCAATGTTAGTGTTAAATTGATTAACTTTCTGTACAAAGAAGCCAGTCATTTTAAGGTACAATTTCTTTAGGGTACTTCTTTTGCCACCTAAACAGCTAGCAAAGAGAGCTGACACATACGAGGACTGATCTCTTATTGCAGAGGGCCTGCTGTACATGAAAAAAGACTATACAAATACTCAGGAACAAAATGTACACATTGTACTTTATATAAAAACTTGTGCAAAAATAGTTTCTGGAGTTCAGTGGTGTGCCTTTAAGTATGTCTTATTTTACCCGTGCTGCTTAATTTAATTCTATATAATTCGAAATATTGGTATTCTACCCCACTCCACTTATCACAAAATCTTTCTGCAAGCAATGCCATATGTTATATCTCTAACATTCAGTACATTGTTTTGGTCAAAATCAGATAAAATTCTGGCAGTGTGTTTTAACTCCCAGCTCAAAACCAATTGGTATTCTAAGCATCAAGAACAATTAACAGTTTTATGCTCCCAGTTGTTGAGACAGCAAGCCTTTAAATGGTCTTTCAGGCTATTTATCAAGGTCCACATCATTTTAGAATATATCGCTTTATCATTATAATTATTTTCTTTTCCTCCCTCGTATGCCAAAAAGCCTAATTTGGATCCCGTCCTAATAATGTTAAAAAAAAAAAAATATATATATATATATATATATATATATATCTTATATGTTTACATAATATATTTTAAATTTAACTGAAAGATGGCTGGCCTTTATATGCAAATGTTTCCAGAACCTTTAGTTGCTTTTGGAAAGAACAGATTAATTCTGAAATTCAAAATGTGTACCCAGAATAGAATAGAATGTTTTGACCTTTACTCTAGAATTGAAATAGATGCATACACCTCAGGAAAGATTTGTCCTCCTTATTTGCTTTAAATATTTTCTTTTGCTTCTCTTGCCACTGGTCTCTCCTGGGATCAGGTCTAGGGCAAGAAAATTTGATAACAGTTTGCTCTCCTACGCTATAAAAAATCCCCCAGCAAATTTAGCCCTTAAAGTAAGGTGCTTGGGAACATGTATGACTTCTGAATCGGTCAGCAATTTATTGCCTCTGTAAAATTTAAATTATTTAATTAAATTGGAGTGTATGGGAGATGACCTTTCCATAATTCAGAGCTTTCTGGATTACAGGTTTCCAGATAATGGATCCTTTACCCGTACATCTCTGTTGCATTAGTGGTAGCATGTTGGAAAGGTTTTTGATCAGTCCACTCTGTTTTTGTTGACTGCTGTAATCTGTAAAGGACAACAAAGCAGTGCTTGAATCATATTCTGATTCCATGATTTCCTTTCTTATTTCCCCTTTCAAATTCACTTTTTTCATTCACTTATTACTCATAACAGTTAGTCCATTTTTCTATCTCAATAATTTTCCTTTTTTAAAACTTCTGTTGTATTTTTTTAAACGTACAATTAGTGTTATCAAGATAATTGTTCTTATTACCTATAACGGCACATACGGTGACTGTAGCTTTATATTGCCAGCAATGATCAACGGTAAAGGAGGAAAAAATGCTCAAAATAACCCCCAAGAAGTTCTACAGCAAAAGGCAAAACTGGCATCACTTGGAGGTTGTTAAACATGTATTCTGCATTAGGAAGGCAATCTATATTCTATATCAGAGAGATATTATATATTCATTTGTTCAGATATTAAGTCTGTACTTTTGTCCGTCGGCTTTCTGCATATGTAGAGCTACAAAGGCAGTATGATTTATTATTTTATATTAGGTTTTTTCAGTAGATATATATATATATATATATATATATTTTTTTTTTTTTTTTTTATATATATGTGTGTGTGTGTGTGTGTTTTGCAGACTGTTTAGTAATTTACAATAATATAATGAACAGGACACTTACCACTAACACTAACAAATAATCAGCATGAAATCACCCATGATCTGTTAGGCCCTCTGCAATCTGGTTTCCAGCCTGGTCACTCTACTGTGCAGAGTTACAAACGATCTTCAGGTTGCCAAAGGTCTCCATCCTTTTCCTCCTTGACCCTATTATCTGCATTTGATATAGCTGACCACTCTCTCCTGATGCATATTCTGTATTCGCTTGGCATCCGTAACCAGGCTGCATCTTGGCTTTCTTCTTACCTTTCTAACCGATCATTCATTGTCTCCTATGCTAATAAAACAAGAAGAGAATAGCCGGAGAGCACAACTTCTTGCTTTCATTTTATTTCGCAGAACATCCTGCACAACATTTAAATAAAATGAAAAACTTTTAAAGCAAGAAGTTGTGCTCTCCGGCTATTCTCTCCTTGATTTGGAGTCTGTGCACTCCAGCACCGGGTCTGCGGCACGTTGAGAGGCACTGAATACACAAATGACTCATATAAGGACAACTTCATATTTTATTTGATATGCTAACAAAACCTCATCTACAGTTCCACTTAATGTGGGGGGGCCACAAGGTTCGGTTATCTTTGAATCCTCTCTCTCCTTCTCTGATCATAACACCACTGTTACTTTTTCTTGCGAAATATTGCCAAAATCTGTCCCTTCCTTTCAACTGATACATCCAAGCTCTTGCATGCTCTCAGCCTATCCCAACTAGATTACTGTGACCTCCTAATAACTGGCCTCCCTAACTCCCATCTCTCCCCTCTACAGTCGGTATTAAACACTGCTGCAGAATTATCCTCCTCTCATCCAAAAGGGTACAGGCCCCTCCACTGCTGAAGTCCTTATCATGGCTTCCTATAAAACAAAGAACATCCTATAAACTCCTCCTCATAACCTTCAAAGCCCTTCATTTCTCTCCACCTAATTACATCTCATCTCTTGTTTCTCTATATACTCCTAGCCAAAACCTCCGCTCCTCTCAGAGCAACCGCTTGGTTGTACCCCCCCACTACTACTGCTGTTTCCCATATCAAACCTTTCTCTCTCCTTATATTTGAAATGCCAAATATAAGTTGCCTATAGCAACCAATCAGTGTTTAGCTTTTTGAAGCCAACTGCAAGTAGAACATTGAATGCAGCAATCTGATTGTTGCCATGGGTTACTGCCCATGGACAAATTTGCCCAATGTTGATAAATTACCCTCACTGTGTGAGGAAGTAAACTCAGTGAAATGTATTACATATGGGGGTAAAGACATTCAACCATAATGATACTCCCATATATATTTATGTTTTAACTCCTTGTGTGTTTAACCCACACTAGTAGAATAGACATGTCCTTGTTCCCCCAGACTCTCCATGAAAGTAGCCTTGTGCTTGGTTTGGAGGGGTTGGCACCTCACCCTCAATATATCTTATACACGTAAGCAAAATTAAACCAACATGCCAAGGGAACCAAAGAGGGGAGATTCCCTAAACGCCGCCTCATCAGACCTGGCGAATAACCAAGACTAGTGCCATTCAGAGCACTCTGTTTATGGGCATGGAACAGTCAAAATAAACTGCCCAGCAAAGAAAAGTGACAAGTCAATACAAGGAGCTGCATGGGTGCTTTATTATCCTATGTCTACTGTGCCTTTAGGAACTTATGCCATTCTTGTAAGCAAGTTTACTAAGCTCAAATGTTTGAGCTATCTTTCATATGCATAACCACTCTGTTATAAGGAAAAACCAGATACATAATGTAGCGTAGTCTCTGTTTATAAATTAACTATGGGAGTCAAAGTGATTGTATTAAATAAATGTAATAAGAAGTGATTCCCTAGCTACCCCAAGTCAATTTGCTGAGATTTAGCTTCATGCCACCAACTGGGATTTAAAGCTTTTCATGAGTTTCCATGTACATCTTGGGCCCTTTAATACAGGACAATATACATGTTAGCCGAAGTGAGATTTTTAATTTAATACATTTCACATGCACTAATATAATTGTACAGAAGCCATTTTCCACATCAAAAGATGCACTATGACTTTAGCTGTAATGAAAACAGGAAACTGTACGTAGGAAACCCCCATGGATATTTAATTATACCAAACTGGATGGAATCCAAAAGACTCAGAGACATATTTAGTTTGTTCTCAACTGCTATTTTCATATTTGTATAAGTATGTCTATATCAGTCTTTAACACCTGCTGTGTATTTTTAATTGTAGAAAATATATCACCTAATAACTATGCAATGTGCTCTAGGTAGACAGAATTTAGATTTGTTTCCCCTAATAAATTCATCTAAATGATTAAAAAAAAAAACATGATTTATACACTGAAAGCTTGTCATGATATAAATGTTATTGGAGGATGAAGTATTTATGGCAAATTTGTTGTTAATGCTTTAATATCTAATATAAAAAAACAACAGAAGATGGATTGTAGAATTAATATGATATCAATAGCCAAAAAGAAAAAGAAGATGTGTTATAGTCAGCTTTTGTTGCGTTCAAAATCAATGACTTTCCTCCCTTTAATTTTGACATTGTCTTATAATCTTTGACATATTTTATGGTGCAAAGTATTAATAGGATCAATACTTGTAAAGAGCCAACATATTACGCTCTGCTGAGCAATGGAGAAACAGTGGTTATATAAAATGAACGACACACAAATTAGAACAATGAATATTGACTAAAATAAGTTATGTGAGAGCCTTCCTTGCAACTGCCAACAGTCAGCATTGGCTGTCTAATATATCACAGAAGATGCAAGGTACGGAAATAATTTTGGAAAATACCCTACTTTAGTAGGAAGAGAACTTTTCAATATGGTTTGGCAGTTATTAAAGGCAAATTATCATTTAATTGAAGCTGCTCTGCTTAGAACATGATGCCTTTTTTATAGCAGACACTACTGAACGCTTAGGAGACATTACCTAAGCCTTTCTGTCTAATTAAAAAAATAAATACATTGTTTATGAGTAAATGTTAAACAGCCATTTAATTATTGTGAGCCCAATGATGATAGAACAGGAACTGCAACAAAACTGACTAATCTACAAACCTTTCCCATAATTTTCCATGATTGCAAGAAGAGACATAATGCCGACTACAGCTTTGGACAGTTGTTTTGAAACCAGCCCTAACTATTGTGCATTTAAGGATATCCAGTCCCCAACACATCAGGGAAAAGTTTTGAAATAGATCACTAGTTAATAAGGCACCAATATTCTCTTTGGAATTCAAACATGCAACTCAGTTCAAGTCATATTCCAGGTATAGTTATAGTTATTCCACAACCTGTAAATACAGTATGATATAAATTTTTTTGCAGTGCAAAAAATCTGCATCGTCAGTAACACTTTATAAGCAAACCAGTTAACTTTTGTCTTCTGCAAATCTTAGAGCAGCTTTATTTTGCCTAGATAATCCTCACAAGGCCTGAGAGATTAAACTTCTGAGAAAATTCAATAGTTGCTGATTAAGTAGCTGGTACGGGAAAAGTACGTAAATACAGTGGGATTAGTCAGGAGTGGATCCCAACACCGTTATTTTTGTTTTCTTACGCAACAATTGGATGTTCAGTTATTATTATTTTTTTTCCTACTCAAGGGTCAAATCAATATTATAATCAACAACTTATAATTAAATGGATACTATATTTGTTTTGCACTTCATTTTATGATTTATTTATATTTTACTTAATGCAAACAGAAAGTATTTTTAAGTGTGCTTACAGTTTTCTTTCTTGTGGTAATATAGGCATAGTTTGCTATAAAGCCCTATATTGTATCTTTAGGGGAATGATGGAAAAACTAAGAGGGCTTGTTTCATGATGTCTGAACTTAATCGTTTTAAGCCATCAATTCTAATGCTAGAACAAGTCAAAAATATATAGTGAATAAAGTACCCCCTCTTGTAAAATATAAGGATATTATAAGTTACCGAGGCGTTTCATGACCATATAAAAACACGAGGCCGAAGGCCGAGTGTTTTTATACAGGTCATGGAACTCCGAGGTAACTTCTAATATCCTCATATTTTGCAACAGGGGGTACTTTATTTATTATAATACACAAATTTCAGTGAGTCATGTGACAGAAATGACATCAGAACTCACCGTTTATAACTGATGACATCAGAACTCACCGTTTATAAGGATATAATTTACAAGATATTCATGGCTTTTGTGTATTATATACAAATAAATGAGTTCTACTACTCTTTGCCTTCTGCAATTTACCATTTAAGACAGCTGCTTAACATCTGGCTCTGCCCTGTAAATTGCTTTATTACTGCTGTTCTATGGGATAGTTAAGACTAGGAGAATCTTGTGTTTCCCACTAGCTTTAATCAACTGCCTGATTAACCATTAGTCTAGCAGTTTAAATACAGAAGTAAAATACTAGAGTTACACTGAGTTCGACAGCAGTTGGTTCGAACGTTATGTTGGATATCTAATCAAGATATTAATGCTCTTCATTAGTTTTGTTAAAAACGTAATCCTTGTTTTACCACCTTACTGTGTTCAAATTGAGTGCCTTCATTTTCTTTTTCTCCTCCATTCTTCTCCACATTTCCTCTGCCCTCCAACATCCATGAAACTACCCTGAAATACAAAGCTCCTCTTCCCACCACCCTCTCTATATTCCATTGTTAACTAACTAAAGTTTGTGTACACCATGAGGGTGGTCCTTAGCACTAGATTACTTACTGGCCACTTTCTACTAAAAAGTATATTTTATATATAAACAGTGTCGGACTGGGACACCAGGGGCCCACCAAAAAAACCTAGACCAGGGGCCCACTATCAGTACTATTATTATTATTCAATCTCTATTCTCCTAGTCTCTATTCTTTACATACTATAATATATTATTCCCTCTACTTAGCCTCTTAAAGAAATAGGAAATGGCCATGAAATAGGCCAAATCTTTAGCAGCACAAGGGCCCCCTGACACCTGGACCCACCAGGAGTTTTCTTGGTATGCCGGTGGGCCAGTACTACACTGTATATAAAAAAGTATATTTTATGGAAATGGTTCATATAGATGAAGCAGGGTTTTACGTATGAGCTGTTTTATGCAATATATTTTTATAGAGACCTACATAGTTTGGGGTTATAGTTTTCATTTAAATTATTTTAGAACCACTGTTTGTTATAAAGCAATACATAGCTTGCTGGCTATATAAATAAATAATTATTATGATAAAAGAAAAGGGGTAACTCCATATATAGAACAATAATGAATTGCCAAATGCTACAGCATCCATTGAATAATGCACTGTAATTAAGTCACCCCAGATTGTGATGCAAATTCAATGTACCAGGCACTCTTAATGAGGACAGAAACAAATTCACAAATCATTTAAATATCTGGCAAACACTTTGTTCTAAGAGAGTGCAAACTGTCAAGGATACAGGTTGTAGGAACAGGCACAAAGAAGTATCGTAGATGGGTGCAAAGAATAAATAAGTACCATCATGCAATTTAGAGTGATGCAAGTGCAGAGATGTTTTGTTTTAATATTAAAAATAAATCATATACTGTATATGCGCTATACGGTCAAAAGTATTCTAATACGCCTAAAATAGCACATCTTCAAATGGATAATTCAAAACTAATTTCCAAATTGTCTTCAGTAGCAATTTCAGTACAAGAATTATTTAGGGTATGGGTCCCGCACCTTTTTAACTGTAAGATACATTCAAATGTAAAAAAGAGTTGGTCAGAAACGCAAACTTAAAAAAAGTTGCTGGTGGTACAAAATAAAGGATATGATTGGGTATTTGGTAGCCCTATATGTATTGGCACCCTTCCGAAGATCTGTTTTGCCATAAACCTGGTTTTTAAGCAACTAAAACTTACCTCCATGCCAGGAATTGAAGAAAATAAGAACCTGCTTTGAGACCACTGGAAGCAATATCCATGGGGTTGGTGAGCAACATGTTGCTCATGAGCAACTGGTTGGGGACCACTGATTTAGAGGATGTGTGGGATTTTATTGGTAATTATAGGCAATCTAAGTGTTGGCTGTGGTGGAGTGAAGGTCACCAACACTGGACTTTGCAGCAATAGAAGTGTATTATCTGAGTTACAAATGGCATTTAACCATTAGGCAAAAAAATTATAATGAAAAAGGTCTAGGTTTGCCAGATGCTAGGAAAAACTACCTGTCTGAATGCATAATGTTAATGGTAAAGTTTGGTGGAGTAGGATTAAGTAGCTGTTTTTCATGGTTTAGGCAAAGGCCTCCTAGTTCATTGAAAGCAAACATTGAGGCTATAACTAACAGCATTCTTGACAATTACATGCTTCATACTTTGTAGCAACAGATTGGGTAAGTCTATTTTCTGTTTCAGTGCAATAATAATCCTATACAATAAGCAAGGTCTGCATAGAATAGTTTTTCTGATATAGGAGTGGAACTTGAGTACCGAGACTTCAACCCAACTGAACATCTGTGGAATGAAGTAGTAATTGGAATACTTCCTGTAAGCCAGGTCTGATCCTCAGCATCACTGCCCAACCTCATTAATATTTGTATTGCTGGCTGGAAGCAAATTCTACCAACAATGATGAGATGAGTAGAGATAGTTATGGCAATAATGGGGGGATCAACTTCATATTTTATATATATCTTTGGATTGGGACTGCAATGTTGGTCTCAGCAACCCCATCAAAGAAGTGTTAGGGGTACTGCAGCTAGGGGCTCTAAGCCAGAAGGACCTCAAGAGATGTAATGAGGCAGCAGGGCTTGTGGATCAGCTGTGGATTGTGGGCAGGGTTTTGTCATTATGGGTCATGATAGTAGTAGGTTGGGAATGTCTTTATGACCATTTACTCTATTGGGGCGCCGTTGTCCTGTTGTCTCAATTATAGCACTAACTGGACATGCAGGTGTTGAGATACTATTTGAAATATAATGGCATTTCTCTTCAAATTGTTTTTATTTAAATATCTTAATTCATATAAGAAACCTATTCTTTTAAAATTATCTTTTTATGTAGATAAAAAAGTACTAATCTGCATTATTTTTATGTTTCACTTCAGATGAAAAAATTATTATAGCAATCCTTTATAGCTTTGTAAGAAGATAAAACTTACTGTGAATGATTTTCATGTGTGCTTTTTGTACAAAAGTAAAGTAATTTAGTTTTTTTCAACTTATTGGATGTTATTGTTTTACTGAGCTTTGTTTGAGTGTCTTTGACTCTCACTGTACAGATAAGGTGCTTTCATTTCCTGTATGTTTCTTCAAAAACATGACTTGCTTTGCTATAGTCAGGAAATTGCATCCTTACATTCAGACAGTTAAATCATTGATATGGACAATTACAAAGACAACAGTACTAACTGTGCTACTTAACATTTTTTTCATCATACAGTAGTTACTGGAGATTACTTTAGATCTGTTCAATGACTGCTCTATTGCCATTTTTGAAGGTAACATCAAAACTTATTATCAAAATTGAAAAAGCCGCATTTTATTATACACAGTATGTACTGGAGTAGAAAAATATTATTTTCTTGCTGTCGTTAAGAATAGGTAGATCTGTGAAAGGTATGGGCGGGAGGAAGTATTTCCTATGCAGGTGTAGCTACACCTTGTGTGAAAAGGGGAATTTCAACTGGCCCATGTTTATCATAAATAGACCTTAATAAAAATGTTTGTTAAATATCATCAATAGACCTTTTTGGACCACACTTATGGAGAAGGGTGGATGGTGCCATTAGACTCAGGCAATGGAAAGCTTTAGTGAAGAAAGCACCCTGGGGAAGTAAAGACACTTCAGTCAGGGGAGAAGGAACCCTGTAATAAAGGACTAGTTGGTGGTTAGATTAGACCCTACCTTCAGTTTACTTTAGTATTTAGGGGCTCAAGTTGGTATGGGTAGAATAGATGAGAATTCCTCTGAGAATACTTGGAGGACCTTGTACATTGTACCCAGGATCCCTAATTGAGTAATACAACTGATAGAATCTAAATACTTATCTGTCATTGTCATTTTGAAGATGCCAATATCTATCTGTTAGATAAACATTCTCTCTACTGTCTGAAATGTCAAGTCCCAACAATTTATTCATTACATTTGATTTAGGAACCACTAGAGTCCAACTTGAGCGTAAGTGTGCAACATAAAGGTAGGGCTTACATCTAATCAAGTATAGATGAATTTATCAAGTGGCCAAAATGCCAGCTGTACACAATTGCATCAAGAATGCACCACCATTGTGAATGCAAAATCAATTGCCTTGGTTACTTATCTTTTTAGTTACAAATAACAAGATAGTTAACTCTAACTGTAACTTGAGTATTCACTGTATAAGACTGAGGTCACACAGACTGACATTCATGAACAAAATATACATATTTCCATTAATGCACACTTGCAACATAAGTCTCCAATCATTTGTATAGCTCAAGCATATTCAGATATACAGCAGCCCCTACTTGAGTGAAGCTAATGGTTTAAAGTGGTTCCTATCATATCACTGCTTATAGAATGGAGGAACGATTGTACTCCCAGTAATGTTCTGCAGACACAAGGATAACAGGATGCCCTGGCTGAAATTTAACTTAGGGCTTCAGTGCTACAAGGCAGAAATGTGATCCACTGGTGCCACCATGCTTCCCTATTGAATGATCTTATGTTAAACATAGTTGTATATTGTCTTTTTAAGTCAGCCAATATGTAATGAGAAATGTAAGGGCTAATTCACCAGGCACAGCTGCAATTGTTAGCAATTGGGAGCTATTCATTAAGGGTACATGTATCTTGTTACTCCCTGCTTGTTTTGATGTAAATTGCCACTGCTCCCTGGCAGTCAGATGAATCGAATGCAATGCTTCTATTGACACAATGGGAACCCCGGTGCCACACTAGCCTGTGTCAATAGATGCATCACACTTGCACCTAAAGTATCATGCACAGATACTATCACTTTGAAACCAACATCTAAAACAAAGTCAATCCAACACTGAGGATTTTCAGTGTAATTGTGTGCAGTGGTGTGTTTAAGTGTTGAAGCACAATTGTAACATATAAGAAACAACTGAACAAAGCACAACACCTCTGGTTGACATAATGAGACTGGAATTATGTGCTTTAATAAAACACATACAGTATAAGGGCATTGTATACTTTTAAAAACACAATGAAAAATGCATCTGCGTAAAATTCCTTATGGTTCATAAAAGAACAAAAGCTGGAACTGCCCTTTTTAACATGATACCAATATATTTTACTGTATATAACTACTGATAGGCGTATGTATTCGCCAGGCATGGATTCGTGGGAAATTCCCGCATTTCACCACCTGCACATTTTTTTTGCGAAACTGCAGCAAAAAGACAAAAAAGATGCGCATGTAGAAATTTTGACGCCCATTGATTGTAATGCATTTGGACAAAAGAGCCGCGCATGTAAAATTTGTTGCACGGATAAAAATTGTTTCACGTAAAAATTATTTTTACGCCCATTGACTTTAATGCATTTGGACAAAAAAGTTGTGAGTGGAAGTCATTGACTTCAATGCCTTTTGCTAATTTTTTGGTGAAGCTCCCATCCTGGTGTAAGAGGGTGCAATGTAGCCCATGCTCTACCCCTCTAGTTGGTATTTGTCTATTTAAAACAGGGTTACACAGGGTTACAGTGAAACTGACACAAAACTACTCTTCAAAATATTAATGTACATAAAAAGTTACCTATAGGTCATGTTGGCCATTTTTCAGTGATCTTCATAAAGGAATATGGGGTATCTTTTACAACAAAATTCTAAAGCTTGTGCAAAAACAATGCTATTATACAGTATATTTTTTAAAAAACAGGTTCATTTCAGGTGCCTATTTATCTCACCTTGGATATTATTAAGACTTACTTGGCAATGCATATCAGTTATACATAATTAAATAAAATCTCAGTATGACATTTTTTTATACCTCACAATAACATTACCGTTTCCCCACTTTTCTTCTACATTTGAGTTTTAAATATAACCATTATGTATTATATGTCCAAGGAATGCATATTTTACACATATTGATTTCTTCATTGTTCTCTTTTGGTGGCATATGTAAGGACATGATATGACATTCTGCGGGAGACAGAAATAAATGAGAAAGGCAGCAATCCAATGCTTTCACTTAATCCTGTGGGTGGAATCTGTTTTGCATTTTCATCTATGTTGTAAAATATTGGAGAACAATGGATACTGCTTACTCTAATTCTTTAAAAATGGCTTTCTGTTTATTTCATGAGCCAAAAGCTAAAGTAAAGTAGTGAAAAAACAAACAGAATGGATAATCTATTTTTCCTTTGTATATATTAGGCTTTGTATTCTTGAATCTACTCTGATTCCTCCATTTGTTTATGCAGCACCATGCACATTGCTTGACAGACTCACATTTGGGAAAATCAGAGAATGGGTCGTGTGACCTTTGCAAAATGAGAAAACTCTGTTCTTCTCAAAATGACCTGAAATGTTCTAATTATTGGTTAATCCCTGTAGTCAGTGAAGCAGCCAACAAGCACGTAAAGTTCAGTGAACCCACAAGTGTACAGCTGCTATCTTTGACTTGTGGCCAAGACAACAATTGGAAAAGAATTTATCCAGACACGTAAAAGGTTCCTTTTTAAATCATTCATTTTCTTGGCCAAATTAACTGCTCTGAACAGAAAAGAGAATTCATATTTTCTTAGACTTTTTAAAACGGTACCATGGTCCCTGTTAACACACTTTCTATATTTGACTACAGTTCTCTCTACAGAAATCCTGTTATGAAATCCACTGAGACAAGCATCATGTGCTATAAATTTATATGTTCCGGTTTGATGGCACAGATAATACATGCTGAGAGATTAAAGTACACTAATGATATTCCATGTGGTAATTAAAATGTGTGAGGGGGAAATTGTTGCTTAAATTAAAACATACGATTTGAAACAGTTTTTTTTTTTGTCATTAAAAAGATATTTTTAAATATAGAACTGTAGAACAAGTTAGAGAGAGACAATGAGATGCAGCCTGGTACTGCAGCTACATCATTTGTCTAACCCTGTAGGTAGCTGTATTTATTTTATGTCTTGCACTAAGCTGTGCTTTCTGGGATGGCAGGGGGTTAGACTGTTCTACCAATCAACGGGCACAATTCTAAATCCATACCTGAAGCGTTACTTAGCAAAGTAGGAATAAAATCTCTGTGCAGTATCAATAATATACACAATTATATACAGCAACAGAACTGCTGCTGCTTTGTTGTAAACATGTTGTGTTGTTTGTGTATATATAAATATATGTACACTGTATACAAACAAGAAGAAGGCAGCACTCAGCATTTGCAAAATCAGTGAAAAAGTGTATTAAAAGTTCACAGCATTACATCTTACATGTCCTGTTTTTCTGCAACATTTTGGGCCAGCATCGTGCCCTTTCTCAAGCTCTAACAGGTAATAGTAAAACACATGTGTCAGATAGTCAGATTTATATAGCATGAGCAGCTGTGTGCGCTCCATCAAGGATAGTAGCAGGGAGTAGCTTCCCAAAGGCTTCTTTGTTTGCCTTTAGTGCAGGTACTCAGTGGATAGGGTGTTAGGCTTTAGACTTCATCTCCCTAACTACTCCACTGGTGATCCCGATCCCCACAAAGGTATATCTGTCTTCTGGGAATTGATGTACCCTTGACTACTATGCCTTATGGGAGTGTCTTCATTGTGCTGTATCATCCTTTGCTATCCTCCCTCCTCTGTGATATGCTACACCTGCATCATCTCCTGCATGAGTAAACCTGTGGTCAATTGTCTCTGTACAATAAATCCCATCTGTTATTTCACCAAAGAACCTCCTGGCATCCAATCTATCTATTTTTATATACAGTAGCCTATGTGTTGTAGTTGCACTACACCTTAAAGGGATAGCTTCCACATAGCGAAGGCCCTGATCCTGATGTGTGAGTCCAATGTAACCCATGCTCATACCTTTAGCTGGACACATCAACTCCTTGTGGTCTGGATAGCCCAGATTTATTTAACGTTATAGCTGAAATATCCCATGGAAGAGATATCCTTTTACCTGTTTCATATCTATACTTTTGATATACAGTGTACAAATAGCTAAATATTTTCATATCACATCACGGTAGTCATTTTTCTATAGATGCAGCTACGTGCAAAGTAACAGCTAAATTACGGAACCTGATAACCAAAGCCTAGCTAGAAGGCAAATTTAGATATCAACAGTTATTAAGATATTAAGCTTTGGTTATTAAGAAATGTAAGTTGCTTAAAAGTTAACTTGGGCAGAGTTCTCTTTGAGCTACTCAATGCTTCTGTATTTTGTGCTTGAAACTTGACCAAGGGCATTGGCTGAATCATTGGGAAACACCTTCACCGAGGGACAGGACCCATGAAAGGTTACAGTGCTGTACAAAGATCAGGACCTTAATAACTCCAGAGAAAGGTCCATGTGTGGACCGAAACATCACGTTGGCTTGTCATTTGATATTTTTAATACACCTTTTAATAACTCACCAATATCTCGGAGTTGCTGGTCATTCTTTCAATAATTAGTTTATTTAATATATATATATATATATAATATCAAAACAGGGGGGTTGTGGGAGCACTCTAAAGGCTTTAAAGTATATATAAGTATAATAAATGCTATTGCATATGTACCCAAAACAGGGGTTATTTTGTTACAAAGTTATGATCATAAAATTGATAAGCCACCATACCACGTCAAGGTAAACCCCGAATGGCGGTCCCTAACTTGTTTTATATTTTATGTGCATTTTAGCATTACCTGTAATCAATGTCCGTTGAACGCTGTTTTTTCACTAAGGGCTAAATCCTCCCCAGCCAGCAATCAGGCTTTTAAAGGAGAGATATTCCCAAAACAAACGCCCAATTTTAAAAGCATAGGATCACCACTAGTTTAAAGGGGGGGTATGGGGTGCTACAACCACTGAAGCTATGCCACAGCTCCTGGCTAAATATACAATATCAAAACAGGGGGGTTGTGGGAGCACTCTAAAGGCTTTAAAGTATATATAAGTATAATAAATGCTATTGCATATGTACCCAAAACAGGGGTTATTTTGTTACAAAGTTATGATCATAAAATTGATAAGCCACCATACCACGTCAAGGTAAACCCCGAATGGCGGTCCCTAACTTGTTTTATATTTTATGTGCATTTTAGCATTACCTGTAATCAATGTCCGTTGAATGCTGTTTTTTCACTAAGGGCTAAATCCTCCCCAGCCAGCAATCAGGCTTTTAAAGGAGAGATATTCCCAAAACAAACGCCCAATTTTAAAAGCATAGGATCACCACTAGTTTAAAGGGGGGGTATGGGGTGCTACCAACCACTGAAGCTATGCCACAGCTCCTGGCTAAATATACAATATCAAAACAGGGGGGTTGTGGGAGCACTCTAAAGGCTTTAAAGTATATATATAAGTATAATAAATGCTATTGCATATGTACCCAAAACAGGGGTTATTTTGTTACAAAGTTATGATCATAAAATTGATAAGCCACCATACCACGTCAAGGTAAACCCCGAATGGCGGTCCCTAACTTGTTTTATATTTTATGTGCATTTTAGCATTACCTGTAATCAATGTCCGTTGAACGCTGTTTTTTCACTAAGGGCTAAATCCTCCCTAGCCAGCAATCACCCCCCTTTAAACTAGTGGTGATCCTATGCTTTTAAAATTGGGCGTTTGTTTTGGGAATATCTCTCCTTTAAAAGCCTGATTGCTGGCTGGGGAGGATTTAGCCTTCAGTGAAAAAACAGCGTTCAACGGACATTGATTACAGGTAATGCTAAAATGCACATAAAATATAAAACAAGTTAGGGACCGCCATTCGGGGTTTACCTTGACGTGGTATGGTGGCTTATCAATTTTATGATCATAACTTTGTAACAAAATAACCCCTGTTTTGGGTACATATGCAATAGCATTTATTATACTTATATATACTTTAAAGCCTTTAGAGTGCTCCCACAACCCCCCTGTTTTGATATTATATATATATATATATATATATATATATATATATATATATATATATATATATATATTATATATATATATATATATATATACTGTATATATATATATATATATATATATATAAAAGACAAGTATTTAGCAGCACTCACTGTATCTTCAGCTTAACGGGTGTGGTTGGTGCAGCGCCTTTAGGGAAACTTCCGTGGGCTTCCCATACATATACAAAGTGGACAAGGAAAAAGGCAGCACCCGTTTATATCAAAAAGTGAAAAAAGTGTATTTAAGATCAAAGTTCATTACATGACCTGTTAGTGGCAGAACATCTCTCCGCCCGCAGGAGATAAACTTCAATCACTCTTTACTGTTGTATTGCTAGTTGGAGTGATATCACTCCCCTCCCCCCCCCCAGCAGCCAAACAAAAGAACAATGGGAAGGTAACCAGATAACAGCTCCCTAACAAAAGATAACAGCTGCCTGGTAGATCTAAGAACAGCACTCAATAGTAAAAACCCATGTCTCACTGAGACACATTCAGTTACACTGAGAAGGAAAAACAGCAGCCTGCCAGAAAGCATTTCTCTCCTAAAGTGCAGGCACAAGTCACATGACCAGGGGCAGCTGGGAAATTGACAAAATGTCTAGGCCCATGTCAGATTTCAAAATTTAATATAAAAAAATCTGTTTGCTCTTTTGAGAAATGGATTTCAGTGCAAAATTCTGCTAGAGTTCAGTATTGAACCCATTTGTTTGTTATGTTACTTTCCCTGCAACAAAGTGTATTTTGCCAGATTGGATGTAGTCAGTATCAATATCTATCTATCTATCTATCTATCTATCTATCTATCTATCTCTATATAAAGATATATTTTATATGAAATTATTCAATTTAAAGTGCATTAAAGTATTTTTGAAAGATTTCATTGGTTACTTGATAAAAGAGAATAATAAATATGTTCATTTTATTCAGTAGCAGCGAGGGTGAGTTTCCAATATACCCCATGGTCCTTAGATATTAAATGAATTTGACATTGCCAAATCTCTAGTACCTGAAGAAACATACCCATGAATCATTAAGTAGCTTAGACAGGATGTTATGTCTATGATTCTCACATTCTTTTTTTGCTTAAATCACATTACTGGATGGGTTGGAAGCAGATCTCTTTCCAGTTTTTGAAAGAGTAAGACTGTATCTGCATTGTAATTATTGATCTTTGTGTATGTTTGACATTGGCGGTAGGGAATATATGTGTAAGAATTGTTATAAAATCACATTTATGATCATGTTTTGAAGTTCAGTTGTCAGCATGGTTTTGCAGACTTTGGCAAGTAATTTCACTTTTTATGATGAAGTTAGAAGTAGTGGAAATTTAATATTGCCATAGAAGCAATCTATTTATATTGTGAACACACAGCAGGCACAGTGCCACATACAGTAGATAATTCCTGTGTAAACTATGTTCCATTAATATTGCATTCTTCAGATGCACATGCATAGAGAATTTGCTAAAGGGACATAACTTTTAATTAAAGTTAAGTCATAAAAAAATGTTCTGTAGACTTCTGCATTTGGGCCTCTTTTATCTCATAGGTTTTAGATTTTTTTTAATAATTTAGCAGCATGCCTTAGAAGCAATGTCAACATAAAACTATGATGACACAAAACTATGTAGAGCAATAAAATTAATGAAAAATATGTTATGTGTGTGGAGTTCCAAGTTAGATGTGCCATCTCTGCAGGGTGCTTTAAAAAATTGCCTCTTCAGACTTTGAAGTGGTAGATGAGCACTGTGATAATATGAGTGTATGCATTTGATCTTAAAGAAATGCATGATATTTGTACAGTAAGCTTTAGACAGGTCAGTAAGTACATAGATAAGTGTTCTGGCTGCCTCCATTATGCCTTCTGTTTGAGAAGATGAGAACAGCTTTGTCTATATAGAGCTCCCACTAAAGAATATGAACTGCATTTTTGCTATCCAATAATCAGAAAGGACATTACTAAAGTGATCCAAGATAAGAGTTAAATTGTTAGTACTTTCAGTTCTAACGAATATTCCACATGCAGTGTAGGCATTAACCTGTGATCTGTCCAGAGGAACATACTGTATTTGTATGCAGAATTAAAATGTACTGGGATGGTGTTGAGTTGGACTAGAGTTGTAGGGCTGAGGCATGGATACTATAACACCTCCAAAAGCCTTTTCAACAACTGAACTGATGGACATCCACTAAGATTAGAAGAAAGTAGGTTCTACCTTTAGGAGTAAAATAAGAAATTCCCAGTAAAAACAGAACAGCATAAGAACTTTCTCCCTGTTGAGTTTTACTAACAGATACTATAGACATTAAAAGAATCATAAATGCTATGCAAAGATAAATTCACATCGTGGAATAAAGAATTTTGTTTGGTTGTACATATTTTTTTTTTTTTGCTTCTGAGGAACCTGTTTCAAATAGGAATTTGCCCTTGTCATGAATTCAAATTGATTTGGCGTTCTAATGCAGAGGGTTGGACCATATAGACGTGTATTAACCTCAAGGCACAGTTACTTGAGATGGTTTCACAAACATGCCATGGGAGGCTTTCAGTTAATCAAGCATTGGTTTTTGTTTTCTCAGAAAATGTCACTCTTTAAAAAAAAGGCAACACTTTTCAACAGTCTCAAGTCTTCTTCCTTGTGAGAGCAGTAACTTACAATATAGCATGCCTAGTAATGGTGTAATGGCAGATTTCAGTAACACCCTGATTTATTGAAAGATAAAAATATGAAGGATAACAAGATGGTTCAGGTAAATGCCGTTAAGAAATCATTATTTTGCCCATTTCAAAGAACTAATATAGAGTTTGTTGTGGGGTATTTATTAACTTGTTCTTATGTCTCTGGAATAACAATGCTTGTTGGTATGCTGAAGAGGGGACTTTACCTAAACTTAGCAAATTAGTAAATACTGCATACGGTAACTGTACGACAGAACAAATAAAGATCAGAAACGGATAATAAATACCCCATCTACAGTCTACTTTTCTGTCAATCTTCAATTAATTGGCAAAATACACTGCATATTGAGTTACTATGCAATGAAATGAACCGTGGCAGGGAAACCATTTGCACTGAAGAAGCTGTTAGAGAGCATATATATGTTATGACCATTACTTGTCATACTTTTGCTTTCAAAAATGGAATTTGCTACAGGTTAATTAAGAATGTGACTTAGTACTTCGAATTTTCCACATGCAGCGTAAGCATTAATAGGGTTCATTAACCTGCGATCTGTCCAATGGAACATATTTGTATGCAGAATGTAAAGCTTACATGTCAGCTTCAGCATATAAGAGCCAATCTGCATTGCAGTTCTGTGATTCACAGAGCAAGCTATGCATGAAATATAACCTACCTAAGACAATAGCTTATACTGTGCATTATAAGAGCAAGATCTAGAAACCTGAACTCCATATAGATTATGATAAAACCATGTAATACAGCATTGATCATGCCTGCACTGTGAGATTATTAGAGTGTATTGGATAGAGGAATGATTTATCAAATGTCTAATTCTTTACAGGAATCTCCAAAATCTTTCCTCCCCACATGCAATTTTAGGGAGCAGTGGTTTGATCATAATAGTGCTCAGTGTTGCTCAGTGTTGCTCAGTGTTGCTCAGCACTGCTATTCCATCAGGCAGAATGAAATTAACAGCACAGAGCAGTTACACATACTAATAGTTCTTGGTAAGTAAGGCTCACCTGTAAAAAGGTCTCTTGAGTGACTAATAATCATTGATTATGATTAAAAGACAAATTTATTAAATATATTATAATATTATGACTGCTTGAGGTTCCTTAACTCACACATGGGAAAAAACCTTGATAATTGAGGCATTTTGAGTTGAGTGGGCTTTCTTAAATATAAAAAACTTTGATTACTAAAAGCTGACATAACACTGACTGCAGCTTTATCTGACATATACTGACCCTATATACGTATAAATATAAGTAAAACACTGATCTGTAATACTCATGAAACCCAAAATCACTGATAAGAATCCAATATTATGTTATACTTATCCCACATAATCACTTCTGCCCATTGTCACAGTAATAGGTCAAAGGAAAGCAGTGCAAAGATAGTGAAGAATGCAAAACTGGTTCTTAAATGCAAATTGCAGTGTGTATATACACTATAAAGAGTTCATGGTGGCAGCCTTGTGCTATGTCCACATTTTGCAGCCATGAGAAGCAAGCTGAGTGCATTCTGAGGAGTTGACAAAGGTATCAATGTGATAAAAACTTCCCTGTCATGAAAGTTTTGAAAAATCATGAAATAGTTCAAATTGGTGGGTATTGTAGTATTACAGTTATGTCCAAAAAGACCCCCCACATGCACCCAAAAAAGTATATCATTAATTTGCCCCTCACCACACAATAAGGGGGTTATTTATTAAAGTCTGAATGCCAAAAAACCGAAAAAAATACTATGAAATCCAAATTTTTAGTGAAAAAAAACTTTGAATTTTTAGAGAAGTTTTTATTATCCAAATCAAAAAATCCAGCATCTCAGACCTGTCGATGTTGTATAATAGTCAATGGGAGAGGTCCCTATCCAAATTGAAAGGTTTTGTGGTCTGCACTGAAATTAGCCCAAAAATTCGACTATTCAGGTTTTTCGGAAAAAAACACGAAAAAAATCAAGTTTGTCCCGATCCGATTAAATCGTGCTTTTTAAATAATAAAAAAGGTCCAACCGTGGAATTTAGTTTTTTCTGACTTTTTAAACTTAAATAGAATTTTCATAAATAAGGCTCTAAATGTGCATTATTGGTAAATAGAATGTAATGTACATCAAATTAACCATGTGCAGCGTATCTTACATAATAATGGTATTACATTTATAGTAAAATATATAATTATATTTGTCCCTCTCTGATGTTGAAGAGCGACAAATACAACAATATATTTTATTATAAAACAGGTCTATAAACGTATACTCTTTCTAATCAGTTTCTCACGTGTATTTTATATACATATCCAAATGCACAGTTTAGACTAAAGAGCTGTCATTGTCTTGTAGACCTGCACAATCCTTTCCCTACATCAGAAAACTATTTGTGTTATAATGTATAAAGTAGATGTTGGGAACATATTCATCTCTACTCTATGCACAGGGTGAGTCAATCTAAGATTTGATGAAATAACTTTGTGGCTGGCCAGAGGTTTCCCCTGGGCCCAGCTAGAACCATTCATGTTCATTTATTATATTAACCAGGGCATTGAGGTACACATTAATAAATATTACAGTACAGAGTACGAAATAATAGCTCAGACATTGTGAAATCTTCTCACAATGTTGGGGTACCATGTCCCAACACAACATGTTACCGTTTCTTCTTCAATGGGAAAATCCTGTGCTATCCATCCATCATTGTAGTTTTAGCATAAGTGCATCTCTCTGGCCAACTTAAGGAAAAGACTGATTCACTATATCACAAAAACCAACTTCGGGATGCCTAAACTGGGGATCCCTGTGATGTGCAAAATCTCCCAGCGTAAGCACATGTCCCAAAGGGGACTACCTGTAAAATCCTATGCCTAGCAATCACAAGAGTTTTGATGAGAGACAGATATATTCCTTGTTCTTTGATCAAAACTAATATAAATGTATACAAGTGCATACATTTAAAACACCAATATCTACACCTAATGCTGCAAATTATAAGGATATAAGATGTCACTGAGGAGTTTTTTGATGAATATAAAAGCACTAAAACTGTGAAATTGAGATATTATATGGTCACAGAACTCCTTGGTGGCTAATATCTTAATAGCAGATTTCACAGTAAGGGGTACATGATATCTAATGAATCATATAATGTCATAGAAAGCCCACAAGGAATTTTTATATGCAATTACCTGAATACTGAGCAATTACCAGGATGCAATTGTCCAACAGATTTCACAGCAGAACACAGACTAACATTGGTAGTTTATGAGCCATAAATTGATAGACAGCAGGTGCACCTCATGCTGAAATCAGCTATCCCAAATCACATTTTCACCAAGATTTCTCCTTCAGAACAATGCCCTGCCTTAATAACATCTCAACCAAGATGTATGCTGTCTAATACAGGAATGAAACCTGTTATACAGAATGCTCAGGACATGGGGTTTTCCGGATAAGGGTTTTTTTTCCCATAATAACTCTATACCTTAAATCTACTAAAAAAATTATTTTAACATTAGTTACACCTAATAGTTTTGTCTTGCCTCAAATAAGGATGAATGTTATCTTAGTTGGGATCAAGTAAAAGGTACTGTTTTATTATTACAGAGAAAAAGGAGATCATTTTTAAAAATCTTAATTATTTGATTAACATGTAGTTTATGGGAGATGGCCCTCCTGTTAGAGAGATTTCTGGATAACGGGTTTCTGGATAATGGACCCCATCCTTGTTTATGTATGTAAATAGGTTATTATTATAGTTAATATAATATGTAATAGTTTCACAGTTTGAGGCATGTTTTCTTCTTTTGCTTCATCTAGAAAAATGACTTGTATAACGTATGGGCTAAACTTGGTGGATGTATTTTGTCATGTTTATCAATGCTGTTACATATTGTTGTATTATATGTAAGTTAGGGTTAGTACAGAAATGTGATCCGTTATCCGGAAACCCATTATCCAGAAAGCTCTGAATTACAAAAATGCTGTCTCCCACAGACTCCATTAAAATCAAATAAGCCAAATAATTAAAAATGTTTTTCTTTTACTCTATAATAATAAAACAATACCTTGTACTTGATCCCAACTAAGATATAATTAATCCTTATTGGAAGCAAAAACAGCCTATTGAGTTTATTTAATGTTTATATGATTTTCTAGTAGACTTAAGGTGTGAAGATCCAAATTATGGAAAGATCCGTTATCCGGAAAACCATACCTGTACTATACTTCACATGAAGGGACCTATTTATTATGCTTTATGAAAATATATATGCCCAAAAAACTTTTTGTAAAAATGAAGTATTTATAAAGCTGTGTATTTTCTTTTACACTGCCGTCCCTTTTAAATTTAAAACTAAACTAAAGTTTAACTAAAGACGTAGGCTATAAATATTGTAAATTTTGGACTTCTGTACCAGCCTGAGGCAACCACAGTCCTTTAGCAGTAAAGCTTTGTGGCTCAAATATGACCCTATAGCTCCCTATCTTCTTCTGCTGATTCACTGTAAATGTCGCTAAACAAGGCTGATTAGTAATTAATACAGATAATTAATACATGGCAGCAGAGAAACCAGTGCAACTGTCATCAATTTATATTACAGGTCAACCTCATTTTCTGCTGGATAATTTGCAACGACCCCTAACCTTAACGTCTCAACAGCTGCTCAGAGCCCACTGAGCATGTGAGTGTCGCAGATACTTTCCAAGATGGTGACCCCCTGTGACAAGTTTGATGTCCTGGATCATTGCTGTTATTAAGATGCTGAAACTTTAGGCTCGTACAATAAGTTCAGTATATGAAATATGGTATTTTTAGCCATTTTCATTTTTAGGGTTTAGTTCTTTTTTAAGCATTAGACATTCAGGTCAATTGGAAAAATTCAGACAGAAAGTAAATTCTGGCATTGAAAAACATAATAATAAAAGTCATGATGACTAATCGCTGGTTTGTAAACATATTATAACTGCTGCTACTTTTTATGCTGAAAACGAATATTCAGCTTGATAAATGCTTTTTTACATTGTGATACCTGGTAATCAGAAGGTGATGTGTGGCGTACTGCAGCACCATATTTTTTAACACAGTTTGATGAAGAGTAGTCCAATAACCTCCAGTTTATAGACCACATAAAGCCAGAGAAACTATTTTACCTACCAGTTCTTTTATATTGAAGTAAACAGCTTGCTCCCAAATAGTCTGCGGCATTGCATACTTAACATCACATTACATTTACTGACCCTGTTGAAAATGCATCTACATCTAATGAATCCTCTAGCATTTAATGCACCTTTGTTCAAGTGAGGATTGCTTTAAAATCTGTCCTGTTGCTGCCCTTGTGCTTTGAGACTGAAAAAATTGGTGGTGTAATTTGCAGAAAATCATGCCGTTACTTGTAAATCAAAGGAAAAAGGTTACATTTAAATTGATATGAATCTAGGGGGACCTTGAAAAAAAATCTAACTGATAAGAAAAAGTAAATTGCTGGAATGTAAATTGATGGTTTTATTTTATTTAAAAAATCCCACCTCAACCATCAGCTCCAAACGACTAATTTTGTGTCTTCTAAAAGTCATAAAATCTCCAGTGATTAGAATTATAACTAGTTTCCTTCTGCCAAAACAACTTCTTACTGAGCAGTTTCTTTGGCTTTGAGGCTTTACACCGGCAAAAGAGCCTTTAGAGCTGTAGTTGTTGCCAAATGATGTTGCCTGCAAGGAGTGATGGGAACTGTAGTTCATCAGAAGCAGCATTTACCTACATCAGGAAAACTGATAAAAGTGTCATTAAAGGGATTCTGAAACTGTTTCCGTTACCTTCCCATTGTTCTGCTGAGCAGCAGTAAAGAGTGAAGTTTATCAGAGCACATGGCTGAGAGCACCTGGGAAGTTAAGGACATGACCAGTCCGCATCTAATTTCGAAATGAAATATTAAAAAATCTGTTTGCTTTTTTAAATAAATGGATTTCAATACAGAATTTTTCTGGAGAAGAGTTATTAAAGGAATAAGAAAGCTTATTTGTCTGGTGGAATACTGCAAAATAAAAAAGAAATATTAACAAAATAAGCAAGGCATAACTAAATATTAAAGAAGAACAATAACAATAAGAGAACCATGAAAATGATAAACAGATGTTACCTAGATGGGTTAGTATCCCTTTAGAAACGTACATGCTTGCAAAACTTAAAGAGACCACAAATTAGCTTGGAGAGACATATACCATTACAGCACATTCATTTCAGCAGCCTCTCTACAAAAGGAATAACAGTCCTTGCCAATGCCAGCATTTTGAGTGTAAAAGATGTATTATAAAAGCATCAGTACATTTCCTTTTACAGAGTACAATGCTGATATGAAAAAAAGCAGTGACATTGTTTCTTTTATTAGAAAAATTAGTCTGAAAGGGAACGTACCTGTTAATCTGTGCTGACTGCCGTCTTTCCAGAGACAGCAATTATTTCTGTATGTCACTGTAGCTACATGAAAGAAGCCTAATTATGTTTGTATGCCGGCACATGCCTTTGCTTGTTTAATTAACGTAAACAATTAGATGAAAATACTTTTAAGTTTAATTATTGATGGGCTGTCAAATACCTCAGAGGAAGTTTAATACTCATACAATCCTGTCAGTATTTGTAGTTTTTAGGCCTGTGCAGATAGCACCTGTTAAATACATGAGGTATAAGAGCAGTAGCCATGTTAGAATAGCACTCTTTCATGGACTATGCAAGTTGTTTTTCTCATCACCCTTTTCTGAGTGGAACCCAAGTAGAACTATCTAGCCCCCAAGGCCTACACACTGGTTCACTCTCTGGGCAACAAGGCCACCAGGAAACTTGTCCCTAACACTCTTTGGTGGAGCCCAAAATTGCTCAGATAAATAGCCCTGAGCCTAAATGTCTCTCTTAGAGACACCAAGGGGCCGATTCACTAAGGGTCGAATTTCGAAGTTAAAAATACTTCGAAATTCGACCCTCGAATTGAAATCCTTCGACTTCGAATATCGAAGTCGAAGGATTTAGCGCTAATCCTGCGATCGATCGATCGAAGGATTTTTCGTTCGATCGAACGATTAAATCCTTTGAATCGAACGATTCGAAGGATTTTAATCCAACGATCGAACGAAAATCCTTCGATCAAAAAATCACAGGCAAGCCTATGGGGACCTTCCCCATAGGCTAACATTGACTTCGGTAGCTTTTAGCTGCCGAAGTAGGGGGTCGAAGTTTTTTTTAAAGGGGAAGTACTTCGACTATCGAATGGTCGAATAGTCGAACGATTTTTCGTTCGATTCGTTCGATTTCGTTCGAATTCGAACGAATTTAACCAATTCGATGGTCGAAGTACCCAAAAAATACTTCGAAATTCGAAGTTTTTTCATTTGAATCCTTCACTCGAGCTTAGTGAATCGGCCCCCTACTGTATAACAGGAAATAGCTGGACACTTACTAGATTCTGCACTTATCTGGAGCTCGGAGATGCATTCCCCACAATCTTATTAGAAGCCACACAATGACAACAGTCATGAATTGAAAACAGGGGAGAATAGATGTTTCCATTCGGTAGAGATAGTGAGAGACAGAGTTATCCCTGAAATAGAAACTACAATAATTGTTTATGTTGTTTCATCAAAGATTTTAAAGTGTAGCAATTGTATTTATTTTCTTTAAAAATAACTGCCTACACCACTAAAGGGGCTATACCTGCCCAGATTTGGGCAACCATTTTGTTCAGTTTCATGCATCCTGCCCAACTATATGGAAATGTAAGTTTTTACAGAGCATTCTGCAGCTGTACTGGAACAGTCTAAACTAAAATTGTGATCTACGAATACTCTTTCTAAGCTTGTGTGGTTTGCAGATTTGAAATTAAAGGGAGATGTGGTATCTCCTCTCTACCACTCAGATATACCTATTTGGGTATAGACAAATACAAGAGATCCTCTGCACTCAACCCATTATCAATATATTTAAGACAGAGACATTTTGTGCATACTGCTACTGAAAAATGCCTTAAATAAAAATATTGCAATATATTTTAATACCTATTTGGGTATCAGTCTGTATCAATGGAACACTCCTCTTAGACACACAATATCAAAAAGGTTTTACATTCAGAACATCTGCTTATATAAATGCCAGGTTGGCCCACATATGAGCATCTTAAGACTTCAAGAAAGGAGTATGAAACAGTGATTAAACAGTGATATCGAGAGATGACTTAAGTTCCCCACATGTGGCAGATACTATATAACAATCTACTCTTTCATAGGAAGCAAGTTGATCTGTGGGTTTCAATTGCAAATGTATTTCTAATCTTTAGATATACATAGTAACATAAGTTAGGTTGAAAAAGGCACATGTTCATCAAGTTCAACCTTTTAATTCTATATAAAAAAAAACTGCCTAACTTTCAGAGGGGGAAAAATCCTTCCTGACTTCAAGTTGGCAATCGGACCAGTCCCTGGATAAACTTGTGTCTGCAAACACTGATACATTGCTTACAATACCCTCCCCTAAGTCATTAATGAACAAGTTAAATAAAAGTGGGCCCAATACTGAGCCTGAAGGGCAGGTCTGGACTGAGAATCAAAATAGGCACTGGCATTTCAGGTCTACAGAGGTCCAAACAGCGCCCCACCAGCCCATTAAAACGTGTTTGTCTATGGCAACTTACAGCAGCCCCTCTGGCATTTGCCAGAACCCACAGATTGCCAGTCCAGGCCTGCTTAAGGGGCCCCACTAAGAACCGTTCTCCAAGTAGAGAATGTACCATTAACAACCCCTTTCTGTACCCGATCCTGTAGCCAGTTTCCATGTGCAAACAACTTAATTAAGCCCAATTGCCCTTAGTTTAGAAAGCAGATGTTTGTGGGGCACTGTATCAAATGATTTGGCAAAATTCAAACAGCTACTGCTTCCCGCTTTCCATCATCATAAAAAGCAATCAAATTTGTCTGACGTGACCGATCCTTCATTAAAGAAATGCTGCTCATAATGGCATTCACTAGGACAAAATTTTGAATGTAATCCCTTCACAAGCATTCAAATAATTTCAGAAGAAGGGGTCTTTTCATAATGTGGATCTCCATACTTAAAGGAGGATATTTTTTAAAGCTCAATTTTTTCTGGCAGAAGTTTTTTGGGCAAAAACTCAAATTTTTAGAGAAAAAAAAATCTTGAATTTTTCGAAATGTATTATACCCTGAAAAAGCTAAATGTCTGAATCTGAAAATACTCCATTTCAATCCTGTCTCAATCCTGTCGAGGTCCTGGAGAAGTCAATGGCAAATGTTCCTTTACCCATCATTTATTTGGGCAAACAAACAACCTCGAATTAAACTAGCATCGCTAACTGCGCCTGTGGCACTTGGGGGTCTGGCTCTGCCTCACTTTTTTATCTACTATCTAGCATCTCAACTTACTCATGTGGCAGGGTGGCTCAACCCTTCGGCTGAGGACACTGCTAGCATTACTGCTGCTGCGGTGGCGGGTTCCTTTGAGTCACTGGCTAATCTGCCCTTCCGTGGCATCTCTCAATACGGATGGCCACTTTCCACATTTCGTACAGGCATACTTGCTTGGAAAAAGGCTTCAGCTTTACGTAAACCAACCAACCCACAAGTATCACCCAATATGCCACTGTGGCTGAATCCATCCCTGCCACACTTAAAAACGATACCGGATCCGCAATTATGGGCGACCTATAACATCAAATATTTGGGCCAATTGTATCACAACCAGACACTTAAGTCATTTACTGACTTGTCCCAAGAATTTCAGTTACCACATACTATGTTCTACAGGTATCTCCAGGTTCGACATGCTCTGAATGCCCAATTCTCTGATGCACCATTACTGGACACCCCAGCCTTGGAAGCTTTGCTTAAGGTACCTGAAAAGAAGAAACGACTGTCTAATGTGTATAATCTGTTAAATTCTCAAAGAGGTAACCCGTATGCAAAATGTTATGGTAAATGGGCCCAAGATATCCCTACCTTAGACTTAGATGATTGGGATGACATCACTTCGACTTTTGTTTCCACGTTGATCAGTAGCGGGTATAGGCTTATACAGCATAAAATGATTCATAGGTTGTATTTTACCACAGTACGCTTGTTTCATATGAGATTGATCCCAGATAATTTGTGTTATAAGTGTGGTCTAGTACCAGGTACCTTTATGCATGCTTTTTGGTCCTGTACGGCTATCAATGCTTACTGGAAGAACCTTGCCTTATATTTACAAACCTATCTGGACTTTCCTCCGGTTCTGGTGCCGGAAATTTTTCTACTAAGTAATTTAGACCATTTAATTCCGCAACAAGCTGCACGACAAATGTTCCGTTTACTACTCTTTTATGCACGGAAGGTTATTGCACTAAAGTGGAAGCTCAGGGACCCCCCTACAGTACCGTTGTGGAAGAAATTGGTTAATGAGGCCCTTCCTATGTACCGACTGACCTATCTGAGTAGAGGTTGCCCAGAAAAATTTGCTAAAATTTGGAATCCCTGGACCACTTGTCAGGACACTACTACAGACATGGACTAACTCTTTTGGCATGATATGTCTCCTGGACTGCCCAACAGGTGGCCCTACCACCAATTCCCCCTCCCCCTACCTTTTATTTTTCCCCCTCTTTTTTTTTTTTTTTTTCTCTTTTCTTTTTAATTTCTTTCCCAATTTATGCTTTGTTTTATTGTTAATGCAAAAATAAAAGCTTTAAAAAAAAATGTTCCTTTACCAATTTAAATATCGTAGTCTGCACTGGATTTCATATGATAATCCGAACAATTTGGAGTATTCAGATCTGCCAAAAAATCTGGCAATTCGAGTCAAATCCAAAAAAATTGTATGATTCATGTTTACGCTCAATTTTATCGAGACTTTTTCCGAAACCAAATTGTTTTATTAATAAATAATGTAAAATTGTGGAGTTTGGTCGTGTTTGTTTTATTGAACAAATAAACCCCCTAAAAGGGTAATGTAATAAAATTCTCAATTCTGCTGTCCTGAAAAAAATTCTCCTGTCACAATAGAATATTCTTCATTAGGCTTTTATTGCATTGCAAATCTTAATTTTTAACATTTAACACCTGCTCTGGAGTTTTGTTACATGTTTTGTCGCAGAAACGGGTTTTTAATTTTAATACACATTATTTGAGTTTTTGGCAAAACCCTCTGAAAAACCCTCATGAAACATCTTCAAATGGTTAAAGGGACCTCTGGCATTGACTCCTACATGACTTTGACAGGTTTAAGATGGTGTTGTTTCAGATTCAAACTATTTCCATGGTTGGGGTATTATAAATCTTGAACATTTTTTTTAAAAAAAAATTAACCTGAAAAATTTATTTTTGAGGAAAAAAAATCACCTTGAAAAGTAAAATTTTTGTGGAAAACACAACTCTATCCTTAATAAATCTGCCCATAAATAAACCCAATAGGATTGTTTTGTCTCCAATAAGGATTCAAAATAGCTTTGTTAAGATCAAGTACAAGGTATTGTTTTATTATTATAAAGAAAAAGGAAATCATTTTTAAAAATGGGAATTATTTGATTATAATGGAGTCTATGGGAGATGGCCTTCCCGTGATTCAAAGCATTCTGGATAGCGAGTTTCCAGATAATGGATCCTATACCTGTATATTAGCTTTAGTTTTTGGAATATATTTATGAGACAAATATTGATTTATCCTTATTTTTAATATTATATTATTATTAATTATTAGTTGATTTATAGTTATAATTATGCAATGGAGATAAATTGTCGATTAGTGAATGGTATCCTACAAAATGAAAGCAGTTTTTTTGTTGTCACATTAGTAAAAGCCACCTCATAAAAACTAGCAGATATTAAACAACAACATGTTTCATAACTGTGGTCTCTTTCACATTTATCACTGATGGAACATCTGGAATTTACTAGCTGTGGATTTTAAATGGTTGCAGACAGGTTTCATTGTTTCTGCTCTTTCAAGTTTTATGAATTACATTGTTTTTCCTCTGTAAGAAACAGTTATTTTTAGCCAGCTACAAGCAAATCTCCACGTGTGGCATTAGCCTATAATGACAACAACTGATGATAAAAGCTTTGTGACATTTATGTTCAATATTATGTTTGCCAAGTATTGAATATAATCACTGTAAAAACTTCACTGTGTGGCTGCAACTAGGAATGCAATCACTGAAATGTTTGTGGGAGTTTGATCAACACAATGCATTTGAAAATCAATATATCACAGAAATAAAAATGCATGTCCTATTGTTGTGGAATCCTCTGCTGCAAATTAGGAGAAAGAAAGCCTTGGCGTCAAGATGAATATAGATGGTAAGAACCCGTGTACTTTGTGCTCTAAGAATTTCCTAACACTAAAGATATGAATCATTATTAGAGATTGCAAAGCTTTACTATTTTACTCAGCCGTGAATTCCTAGTCTGCTGTTTATTTGTGAAAGCATGCAAGATGAGGCAGTTCTTTCAGATTTTTTTTTCTAGATACATATTATATCTCACATTTCATCAGGTGGGAAGAATATATGTAATTTAAACTAATGGCATAGTAAATTCCAAATATACACTGTACTGTATAAGGAAATGAGGAGCATAAGAAACTGGTTTTGTATATTGCCAAATTTAATTTGACTGAATAAAAAGCCTTACAACCATGATAATTATGATCTAGCAAACTTTAAGTTAAGGAAAAAGGTAGCAATATACTGTAGAACAAAAAGATAGACTCACTAATGAATAAAGATAGAAGCTACAAAAAAAAAATCTTTCATCTGCTGCCATAAAATAGTTGTATGCCTGTGTATCTATATATATATATATATATATATATATATATATATATATATATATATATATATATATATATATAAACATATATACAGGGCCGCCATTAGAAATCACGGGGCCCCATACAACAAAATTTTCCAGCCCCACCCCAACTCCCTCCCACTCCACACAACAGTTAAAAAACCACACAGACATCAGTGCTAAAAAAAAGGTAACCTTACCACACACACACACAAGTTATATTGATGGTCAGGGCCCCCTTATAAGCTAAAAAAACTGTGGTGCCAGGGCCCTTCTTGAAAGTTTTTAAAATAATTGGTGGTCAGGGCCCTCTGCAAGTTAAAACAATTATTGGTGACCAGGGCCCACTTATAAGTTAAAAAAAAAAACATTGTCGCCAGGGCCCCTCTTACAAGATAAAAAAAATTGGGGCCCCAAATAATATTTCTTAAAAAAACATTGGCACCATGGCCCCCCTTACAAGTTACAAAAATAATTGGTGATCAGGGTCTCCCTTTAAGTTAAAAAAAAAACATTGGCACCAGCCCCCCCCCCTTTACAAGTTTAAAAAAAATTGGGGCTCCAAAGAATATTTTTTTTTTAAAAAAAACCATTGGCTCCAGGGCCCCCCTTACAAGTTAAAAAAATAAGAATAATACTTTTTTAAAAAAAAATCATTTGAGGGGCATGCCACATTTGTTTTAGGATGGGCTCATGTCTAGGGCAATAGAGGATCTCTTTTGTCTTCATTATGCTTCCTTGGACATTTGTAATAAGCGGCCACTTCAAGCATTTGCACCAATATCTCTAATAAAGATGTCTATACAACCTAAGCGTAAGAGTTCTAACAATGTTGCGCTGAAAAATTAACGCAAGCAAAACATTGCCAGCATTTTGCATTTTAGTGAATTAGCATAGTGCAAGCCAATTCGTGCCTGGCAAAGTGGCAAGGAGTGTGGCGAAGCCTTCGCAGGCGAAAATTCACCCTTTAGTGAATATGCCCCACTGAGTCCCATTTTAAGCAATTCTTATTTTTTACAATGATTTCCTTTTTCTCGGTAATAATAACACAGTACCTCATAATTGTTCCCAACTAAGCTACATTAAATCATATTGTTGGGAAAACAATCCTATTGGTTTATTTAATGTTAAAATGTTTTTTAAAAAATGTTTTTTAGCAGAGTTAAGGTAATTCAATTTGTGGAAAAAACCCTCATACTGAAAATGGAGTTATAGTTTACAACTTTGCAGTTTAACTTACATCCTGGTGTAGTCTAAAAATTACACTGCCATGTATAGGGTGTCCAGTGTCCCTGTGATGCTAGAGCTGGCCATGAAAGCTTGATAATAATAGTTTAAACAAATTTTATATTTGACATATTTCTGATCTGAAGGGGGTAAGGCAGGAACATGCATTTCTCCTGTGCTTGCCTATGGTTTTACATTTGGAATTCAACTTTCAATTTGAAGTACAGGTAGGAGGTTATGTTGTGCCAGTCACAAATAAAAACAAGATGATCAAATAAACCAGTAGGAAAAGTATGAAATAAAAACACATTTACACACTTTCTTCTGGGACTTTTTTTCTAATGTGTTAAGATGAATCAACAGCCAGTTGTCAAAATGTTCTAACTTAGAAGCTAATATTGGCTTCTTCAAAAAATAGCATAATTATATGTATTATCTTGTAATGTAAAACATTTAATGAAAGTCTATGTTGTACCTAATTCCATAACATAATAGAAGCTTTGCCTTTTAATTTATTATAATGCAGTAGTGGTATAACACATGGCACCTATTGAGGAATATGTTTTTGAGGGTCTAGAATAGTCAGACATATGAAAGTAAATGTTTTTTGGTTGCTAGAGGTTACTAAACTGGTACAGTGACTATTAAAACTTTGGTGATGCTAATGATAATGCAATAACTGTGTGTTAGTGTCATTTATTCAATTATATGTCTATTCAAGCATTTGCTGATATATACTAGTTATCAATCGCTTACAAGTTCATGCAAAAAGAACCAATTTGATATTAAAAATATACAGTACACAGTACATGGTGCCTGCTAGCTAGCAAGTAAAAGATCTGGAAATCCAAATCCTTACAATCCTGTAAAACAAGATGGGAAAAAAGTGAGAATTAGGAATTTTAGAAGGTTAAACTTGTTGCATGTAAATTAAATAATATAGGGTAAGACTCAAAGTATAGGTGAGATGGAAAACTCTATTATAATGGGCAATAGGCAGATTTTTCTACTGCAAAATCCTTAAAGTATTGTGAGCAAACATTTTAACCTGGTACCATTTTGCACAACATTTGTGATCATTATTAACTCCTTCTTGCCTTCCCCATCAACCAATAGGATCAGAGCCTGATTTAGAGAATTTCTGAATATGAAACACTTGAATGTATTATGTTAAAATGGTTACGTGCCCATTGTGAGATTTTTCCTATGATATAATCCAGTGTAAAGATTTAGAAATATTGACACCTATTGCCTGGAGGGTCATATAAAGAGAGAGAGAGAGAGAGAGAGAGAGAGATAAAGAGAGAGATAAAGAGAGAGATAAAGAGAGAGATAAAGAGAGAGATAAAGAGAGAGATAAAGAGAGAGATAAAGAGAGAGATAAAGAGAGAGATAAAGAGAGAGATAAAGAGAGAGATAAAGAGAGAGAGAGAGAGAGAGAGAGAGAGAGAGAGAGAGAGAGAGAGAGAGAGAGAGAGAGAGAGAGAGAGAGAGAGAGAGAGAGAGAGAGAGAGAGAGAGAGAGAGAGAATATGTCACCTTTTCCTTGGGTTTCAAATTGAGTGTCTTGCTTTTTTTGCAAATAAAACTATGGCTATTAAATATTAATATTAGATTTTTCAAAAGATGTACATCATGTAACTAGTCTGTATACTGTATATCATCACCTATTTATTTATTTTTTTCATTTGAATTATCAAAGCAGTGCCTTGCATGTGCACTTCCAAAGGATTTTCTAAGAATGTTTTAACTCTGCCAGGAGCAAAAGAAATATAAGCACTCTGAGAGGCAAAGCCTTACCACCGCAAATACTTTTTATGGAGAGGAAACTCAGTTTGAACACAATTGTACCTCCATCCTCTTTGGAAAATATATAAATAAGAAATGACTACCTCTGCTATAAGCACTTTCAAATATACTTTAACATTTTCCTTTAATTATTCTGTGTGCTTATCTTCATTTGTCAAAAAGTAGCTTTGTACATTGGCAAATGCTTCCCAGCTAAAACATCATAAAGTGATCTGATAGAATATTTTAAAATAGACACTTGACAGTAATTTGTATTGTACTCTGCATTTAAGTTGAATTAAAAGTATTTGTTGAGAATCAAATGCATATAGACTACAATGCTATGTAGAATTACAATATTTTACTCAACTAATTGTCAAGTTGATCTTTTTTTTTTAGTTACTGTAAATGTAAAACTATCTGTACTGAAAAGTACTTTCTATGGGGATTACCAGGCATGTCATATAAAAGAAATGAGAAACTGTTACTCATTTTGAAAACACATCTCTTCTCATTTAATTAGCAATAGGTCTATGATTATTACTCCAGATCTAAATATCTTTGATGGATAAGGTCCATTTAAAAGAGACAATTCCCCTTTCTGTCATTACAGTACCATTCTTCCATGATGATTCTCATTATCTGTGGTCCAGTATTTTCCAAGTTAATAATAAGAATTAATTGGTCCTCACCATGATCTTAAACCACAGGTAATTTCCTGTGTAATCCTCATGAGAACTAGATTCAGTATGGTTGTACAGAGGCCATATAATTCTTGATTTCTTCTAATAAATCAGCCATTGCAAAATACTTGCGGTTCTTAATTCATTTATTTGGGTGCTTTCCTGCACATTTTGCCTCTAGAGCAGTAGCCCACAACTCATCTCAACTCATCTCAACATCAAAAAGTACTAAACAACTTCTTTTGCATATGCTACTTAGGGAATAATGCACACCCTACTGTAAAATATAAGGATATTAAATGTTCAATTGTTTTTTCATGACTATATAAAAGATCAAAAAAGCATTGGTGTGAATTCTAGAAGCTGTTTGTCTCTGTCCACTACTAGGGGGGAGGAATAAATAAATCATGAATGTCAAAAAAACAAGGGTTTTTCTGTTAAGGCAAGATATTAAAGCTTTCATCAAACCAGATTTGATGAAAAACACATTTTAATGAGGGATTATTCAAAAGTATATTGTGTAGTATATATAGACAGTATCATTGAGAAATTGATATGGGCAGGAGACTGCTAGGATATTCATTTTCAGTTATTAAATTGAAACTGACTGTCCTAGTCTTGATTAGTTCAGAAGATTTTAAAATGTCCAGATAGCATGTACAGTAAGTGCTTTCAACACTGAATGATTTATTTAAGAAAAATTCAACTAGCAAAGCTGCTCCCCTTAGACATATGGTATATGGTATATTTATGGTATATAAAGAGCGCAGTGGCCAGACATTTGCCCAGCGCATGCGAGTATTTAATAATGTAGCGCACGATACCTTAACAGTGCGATTTGTGCGCTAATGTAGACACAAGACAGGTGCGACGTGTGAAACTGCGTATCAGCTGTCGCAGTGCTTATAATAAATTGTGCGCACAGGAAGATACCGCAAAGGTAAGGATTAGTTGTGCTCATGTATGAATGCGCTGCTTTAATTAGTTGCGTCACATATTGCGCATATTGCGTTCACTTAGACGCATCTGCATTTGTTTCTGTGCTAATATTTGTTTGGTTGCAAAGGTGTTTAGCCTACCTGATACCCTTAAAGGAACCTTGGTCAATATAAACATGTTGGGTGGAAGGCGTGGTTAATATGCACTTTACAAGGGTTGTTCATCTTGAATATACTAGCGCAGCTGGGCAGGAATGCGCATTTTGAAGAGCGTTACTATTACGCCACGAAGAGGCAGGCGTAAAAATTGTGGTGCTGTTGCCCGGGTGCAGTTTTGCACATATACAGACGCAAATCTGCGACGGCCGCAGTGCAAGCGCATTGTAGCCACGCCCACAGCCACGCCCCTAACAACCACGGCATCGTTTGCGACATAAATGCCCAATCTTTTGCGCAATGCGCATAAACAAAACCATCGCAAAAGCTCTGTGTTATGCGCAATATCACGCAAATATATTAGCGATCACGCTTGTGATGGCGCAGACAACCTTTTGCGTCCACTTATGCGCTGCGCTGCTTTAATAAATGAGCCCCATATTGCTTTATCTGGAACAGGAGTTTCCTTCTCTTTAATCTAATCAGATTCCCATGCAGCACAATATCAAGCATCAAACAATGACCAACCTGGATTTCTATGATTTTCAAGACCTGAAAATTGTTGAAAAGAATGCCCACTCCTCCTGCCGGCAGCATTAGCAATAGACCAAAATGAGTGGCCATGCCACCAATGTCTTTTGGCTTCAAATATCTCATCCCTGGTAATTAGGCGGGTCGTCTGCAAGAAAAAGATTTCAGCCTCTGCCCTCCTACATTAATCAAAAGCCAAAAACCTGGTCTTCCTGTTCTTGATGCTACAGACATTGGCTGTAAGGAATCTGATAGGGTAATCCATCATGAAATCCTATTTTGTTTCTGACTGACCCTCCATCCCCTTCCCCTTTGGTAACTTCTCTGCTGCCCTACCCACCACCTTACTGCATGGGGCACTGGATTTAGGTCGCACAACCTCCTTCTCTTATCCCACCACTTCCGTGTTTGGGCACACTCATCCACAATCTCCATTCCCTGGCCAATTTCCTCCTCTAGGGCAATCCTTAACAATTTTGTGCCAGGCATCAAGGCAAGTACGGTGGCCATGTCCCAACTTCAGGCACAAATTGCATTGGATTTCCTGGTATTCTTTACTGGGATACCCAGTTTTATCACAGGGCGCACATCACCACTGGACATTTAACTGCAAAGTGCCATGTTACAAATACTACCCTCCAAAAATTTGCTTTTCTACTCTAAGATGATAATGTCTCTCAGGGCATTGATTATATGGCTCTGATTGGGCCCAGCTAAGCCCACAGTCTCTGGGTTCCCAGCTCCATTTCCAGCAGCCTCCTCTACCCCATGATCACACACGTGCATTAGTCCTACCTGGGCTAATGCAGCAGCAGGATTGGGCTTCTCTTTCAGTGCCTCCTCAGCCACCTTCATAGCCAAACAGCATGCAGCCTCAGCACTCTCTATGGCTTCGTCACAGCCTGCAGCACTTCCTTCCTGGCTCCCAGCATGCCTTGCAGCAGCTTCCTGACTTGCCTCCTGTTAGATCCCAAGCGGGTCCTCACTCCTTGGCCAACAATAGCTGCTGTCTTTTTCCTCATTTTTTGAAAGAATTTGTGGGGGGAAAAGCAGGAACAAATGGAAAAAGGAAATCCCTACAATCTACAAAGTTTGCAGGAAAAAAATCCCCCCTGACCTACAATGGGCCAGGGAAAAACTTACAGCCTGAAGCTCTCACCAATGTAGGTGTTAGGAAGCTGCTAACTGGTTACCTTCCTATTGTTCTGTTGTTAGGCACATGACTGGGTGAAGATGGGAAACTGACAATATGTCAAGCCCCATGTCCCATAACAGTATCCCTTTAAAATACCAGTATCTAACTCTTGGCACATAAAAGTAACAGCTGTATTGTGGAGTCGTGGAATGGAGGAAATGTCAAACTTCTTTTGGCACAAGCTAAATTGAGATTGTGTATGTAAATCATAATGACATTGAGGGGAGTTTTACAGAATTTTCACCTGTAAATTAACTTTTAGTATGATGTAGAGAGTAATATGCTGAGACAATTCACAATTGGTTTTTATGTTTTTGTATTTATGGCTTTTGAGTTATTTTGCTTTTTATTCAGCAGTGGATTAGCAGTGTCCTAATTGATTCCTTTGGATTGTAAACTCTTGTGAGTAGTCATATTTTTATTCTGTAACCCTTGCTCGTTAAATTATTGCAAGACACCTGTTTATTAAAATAATGTTAAGGGAATATTATTTCAATCTAAAAGGATAGGAAAGACTATTTTAGAAGGGTCCAGTTGCAAAATGATGGCAAATCACAGTCAACATATTAATACGATTATCCAAGGTGGTAATTTAACTTAATGAAGCTTAAATACAATTTATCAAATATAGAACGAGGCATTTACTCACTGTTTGACTGTGAGTTCATATCCAAGGTACATCATTATTATGATATGATAAAGCCTAAATATGTTGCTTGTGTCCAGAGCTGACCTATTTTTAATGAGCTCATTTGGATATCTTCCCCTATTTACTGTTGGGATTCACCTCCCGTCCTTGTTGTTGACTTATAATGGCTTAACATTTTTAGAAACAGCTTAGGTAGATGTTATTGGTATTTGTTTTATTTTGACTTTATTTTGACTTAAATGAAAATAAAATAAACACTCGTGCTTCAGTTCCTCCTCTCACATTCTAAAACACAGCAAGAACTCTGACCATATTGCTCATCCGCTGTTGGTTCAGTTTTGAGTTTAGATGGCACATAAAACAAACCCCTTAGTAAATGTTTCTGGTTGCCAAAAAAACCCAAAGAAAAAATATGCATTAAAGGCACAGGAAAATACCATTGAGGGAGTGCCCTCAAAGCTGTGTTGTGAGCCCTTCATGTAAACCTTCCAATTAAAAATGGGAAAACTGCAATTAAAGTAACACAATTATGAGATTGTCTTGAGCTACAGTAACATGGTAATGGTTTATAATTATCAACTACTTATTCTGGCTAAATGTTCATAAAATGGTCATATATAATGGTAATATAATATTTTTTTAGCCATTTCCAACAAGCCCACCTGCTGTTGTCTGATTTCAAATCATACCGATTAATTCTGAATACAAAGGGGCTGATTTATGTTTGTTTCTCTGAATCATATTTTTAGCACAAACAAACTAATTTGTTGTATAGTTAGTTAATCCACAAATTTTTCACACAATTGTTTTTTTTTACACTTTTTGAGTGTAAAAACTAGGGATGTAGCGAACTGTTCGCCGGCGAACTTGTTCGCGCGAACTTCGACCGCTCGCGTCCGCCGAATGTTCGCGAACGTCGCGCGACGTTCGCATTTTGAGTTCGCGTTCGATTCGAATACAAATCGTTCGACCATTCGAATTCCTTCGACCGCTAAAAATCGAACGATTTCCATTCGTTCGAACGATTGTAAGCATTCGAATGAATGAAAAGCATTCGATCGAATGCTTCGATCGTTCGATTCGAATGAAAATCGTTCGATCGAACGATTAAAATCCTTCGATCGTTCGATTCGAACGATTTTAGCGGGTGTTCGAAGTTCGCAAACTGTTCGCGAACGTTCGCATTTTTTGCCGGTGTTCGCGAACGGCGTTCGCGAACACCAAATCGGCAGTTTGCTACATCCCTAGTAAAAACCATAAAATCAGTAAAAATAAAAGCTGTCAGGTTCATGTAGAAGTCAATGTAAGTTCCCTTTCTTATCTTGCAAAAACCAGCCTTTTGTTTTTGGTTTTTGGTGATCAAAACGGTCATTGTCGTTTTCAGCTATTTTTGTTTGTACTTTTTATATTCTGATCTTTTTATCAATTAGAAGACATTCGCCGTTCACGCGATAGTGGGATAGAGTTTATTCGGGGAATGTAATATGTTTTGCTAATTTAAAGAACCTGCACAAAGATGCTTGCGAGCATTAGCGATGTTTGCATCCTTTTTGAATGATTAAAGACCCCAATGACCTCATTGCAAAGTTTGCGACCAAATGGCTTTTGCGAACATTCGCTACATATGTAATTAAATTTTGCGACAAAATATTTAACAAAACTCCAGAGCAGGTGTTAACGCTAAACCTTTGCTTATCAAAAATGTGCAATGCTATATTTGCCAGCCACTGATTTTACAGTGCGAGCAGTGCTAAATATTTGCAAAGACGTCATTTTAAATAACGCTTGCATGTTTAAATGATATATTATATATATAAGAATTGTATAGTTTGAGAGTGCACAGTGTATGTAATAACATTTCTTAATGAAAAAGTTATGTTTGCTCCAAAAGTTTACACCACATTCAAGCAGGTTTTAAATGTTCAGAATGCTTAATAAAGATTTGCAATGCAATAATATACCTAATGAAGAATATTACATTGTGACATGCACATTTTTTTTGCAAATTTTTCTTGGTGAATGTTATTATATTTTCCTCATAGTGTTTAATAGGGATGGGCGAATTTGACCCGTTTAGTTTCGCCAAAAATTCATTGCCGTTGAAATGTCGCTAACGCCCATTAAAGTCTATGGGCGTCAAAAATTTTTTTTTGATGCACGCCGGATTATTTTTGTCACGCGTCTTTTTATTATGATGCTCGGCACCATACAAGTCTATGGACGTCATTTTTCCGGCTAAACAAGGCGAAAAAATTCACCCATCCCTATTTTGTTTAATTGTGGTTTCAAAAATACTACTAAAATTCAACCTTTAATAAATAGGCCTCATAGTATCACGAGATTTTAAAATTGCAGTAATGCCTTTTAAACAGAAATCACCAAGCCCAGATTTGTGGAGAGGCCACCAAGGCCTAAGATTTTAGGGGGCAGCATGCTGCCCAATCACACCCACATTAGTTCAGAAACACTGGGGAGGAGCAGGAGATACAGTAGTTTTTTTTAATTTTGCCATTGCTCTGGTCCCGATGATGAAAATTTGAGTGAATAAAAGGGAGGGGGAGGGGGCGACAAACGACTGCGGGCCCTGGAAATCACACAAACCCAAGGGAGACCTGATGGGTATATATTGTAGAAGGAATTTTCTTTAAACTTTTATAAAGATTTAAAAGTATACAGATGATCAAAACATGAAATAATGGTCCTCAAGATACCATTTATGAAAGAAAAAATGTATCCCAGCGCTGTGGTTAACCTGAACAAAAAAAGATAAAAAAAAGAAAAAGATAGAAGAACTTATATATAATAAAGTCCAGTGCACATACTGTATATCACTTTATCTGCCATTTACAATTTCTAGTAATACGTCAGTAAAGGACCACAATTACCAAGGAGGTTATTGAGAATATAGAACATATTGAGAAACAAAAAAATCCCTTTTCCTCCAACTTGTTCTATGCAACAAGAGTTCTGCTCTGAGCACTAGGAGGCACAAAATTCACCAGCTGCTTGTACTGAATCCAGTGGAAGGTGCAGCAATGAAGATGCCATAGAAAGGTATGAAGAACAGGGCTCTGATAAACTCCTATCTTGTATGTCTTATTGACACGAAAGTTAAGCGGTTGGCATTCCACTAAAAACAGTGCTCAGTAGAGATGTATTCCATGGGTAGATGCAGGTCATTGTGTTCTAGTCATTGGAGTGCAATGACCTGTGACTATAGGCAAGGCAGGGAACAAATTGTGAAAAAGCTGTATCTATTTTTGCACTTTCCACCCACAGTTTTTTAAATGACTGATTTTATATAGGGACTTGTGAAATTGTAATGAAGATTTTTTTCTTTTAATGGCTCAGTTGTTTGTTGAGTTGAATCTCTGGGTAAAAAAATTGGAAACCTACACGCATTAAGGACAGATCTCCAGCATTTATTTTATCAATCCATCCGTATTTTATCAATCCATAAGCTCCCAGACATAATTAATCATTTTACACTGCATCACTTGTAAAACATTTCAGGTTCAGGAGCTGAGTCTGTCTGAATACATCTTTTAAATGTTGTCAGAATTGTCCCTTATGCCACCTAGTACATTATTCAGTTCTTTTTCTTTTGGATTATTGCATAGTCTTTATTCTGGACCTGACTAGTGATGGGTGAATTTACTTGCCAGGCGTGAATTCGCGGGGAATTCCCGTGATTTGTTGCCAGCAAATAAATTTGCAAAACCGCTGCAAAAAATCGCCAGTGAAAATTCGGCGGCATCAAAAAAAATGGACGCCATAGTAAATAAACAGACACCGGCTTCAAAAATGAGATACCGGCGCCGTTTTGCAAATTTTTCACCAATTTTTTCAGCAAAGCGAAATGCCCCAAATTCGCCCATCACTAGACCTGACTTTGTTTCCAATTATTTTTGGAATTAGTTCACAATAGTCCATTGAAACTACTTAATGCTATATTTTAAGATGACCATACAAATGAAATACAATTTGCCCTACGTGTATGTGGATAATTCGTTGATCTAGTTGGGTTAAATATTTCATCTGCCAGTGCACTATTGGCCAGTATATGGTACATCACCAGATGAGGAATTGAAGATTTTGCTCAGGGCCAGTTGGTTGGTTAGTGTTAGGGATAGGCCTATGTATGGCTGCGTTTTTCTTTGCTTTTTGTCTAAGAATATACATGTGAACTTCCAAATACTCTTCAGATTAACTCCTTCCACAATGCTTCCAAGGTTCCTTGTCTGTTAACTGTACAAATACTAATAAGTATGTTACCTCTGACATTCTTTACAATACAAAATCAAACATACCTTTCAGGCATTAACTCAAATGCACTTATGCTAGCAGAAATGCATAGAAGTTCTTCATTTCTAAACTTCAACTCTAAAGTAAAGTGCCATTTGTGTCAAATATAATCATTAGTGATGGGTGTTATTATAAAAATATATCGGGAACGGTCCAATTCCTATGACGGACGAATGGCTTGTGTCAGAGGGTTGATATTTGTCACCCCCGCCCTCTACGACGCCATAACGCTATAAGGCCCAAGGCAGGATGGACTAATGGTCTACTGTGGACAATGGTCAATCATATAGCTTATACTAGGCCATACAAACAAAAGATCATCACTCTGTTTCTTAAATTCCAGAGTGTCAGCATAACGCCAGTCTGTCTGTTGGGGCCCCTTCTTGCTGAAGTGCTGCTCAAATTACTTGAAATACCACAATGGCCTTGGTTAGCCGATAGCTGATTGCGAGGCTGTGGACCGTTGGAGCTAGGCACAGTATGTTACCACATTCCTTTGATAACATGTAAGACTAAGTAAATCATTTAGACATTAATTGTACAAGGAGGAGTCAGACTATGTATGGTATTGGCATACTCACATTTGTTATCACCCCCATCTATGACATCAAAATGGGTATATAAACTTATGTTATATGGGAGTATCCTTGGAAAGCATTCAGGTACCACCCAGGTGACACACGACTGTTTCCCCAGGCAAAACCTATTGTCTTGTATTTTGGACACAATAAACTACCTCATTGTATTTGAACTTGCACTATTTCGTGGTTTTGCTTTACGTACGAGGTCATAGAGGTACAAATATAACAACATTTGGTGACCCGCCGACGTGATATTCCTGGACGCTGGACGCCCAAGTTTTTCAGTCGGATCTTCAGGCAAGTTGAGAAGAGAGCTCCTGCTTCTACAGGTGACAGGAGACTACCCGTGAAGCTTTACTCATGGATGAATGATACCCGCGCGGAAGGCTCTGATATAAGGTGAGCATCAATGTAATTTTCTAGTCTATTTTTACTGCTTATTATTGTGTTAAGTGTTGTACTAACCAGTTCTGATATTCTGCCGTTCATGATAGGAATACGCTTTTTTCCTTACTGTTTTTGTAATTTGTATGTACCTAGTTCCTTATCATGAGCAGTTAGATTAAGAAGAAAAAATTCTGTCATAGAAATTACACATGCATGTTGATGTATGAATGACAAAGGATCCCTGACTGTTGTGATTGAATGATTGTGGTTGAAACTGGAACCCACACCCTCCGGAATCAACCGAGTGCATGAATAACTTTAGCTTAATCGTAAATTGTGTGATAGTGTCCATAAGGGAATCCGTGACTCTATCTCAGAGTCTGCTTGCTGTTTAGGAGTTTTTCTGCGGTTCCTGTTTATAGGGCGACCTAACAGGCCAGAAAACGGAAAACTAGGTTTTCTGAAGGAAATTCTTTAGTGTGTGGTGTGTGAATCACTTTCCTGTCTGTTTGAATCTGCATATGTCAAAAGAGAGCCCTAGAAGCATCTAGGTGTCAAACATCTGCAGCTTCAAATCTATTTTCTCCCCTTACACTCAGTTTGTAAGTCCCACACTGTAAAAACACTACAGACACACTCCCACTTTCTTTGTTAGGGAGATTTCTTATGCTTTCAACAGAAGAAGATAGTAATTCTTCCAAATACTACCTAGCATTTGAAACAATCTTATTTTTTTCGCCTTGTTAAATTTGGTTCTTCTTATTTACTATTGGAGGCGATATGTTTAATATGCTTAAACCTAAACCTCCCCCAGAACTTCTGGCTAAGGTGTGTGCCCAAAACCCCTTATGTCGTAAGGCTCTTGTAACATGTCACAAAGCATGGGTTAAGTGGGGTACAAGTAAGGATGCCACATTTTCCTGGCCAGAAAACTGCAGCATTCTCCCTACAGATCTAGCTAGCCTGTTAAAACAGATCAATGTTAAATGTAAGGGCAAAGAATTAATAGCACATACCGCATGCCATGATGTCTGGCAAGCATATGCTCAGCAATACCCAGAAAAACCACCTGCATATGCCCCAGCTGAACAAGCCAACATAGACACTGCTCCGAGTTCAGCCAAATTATATCCCGTCCTTAACATGGACGCACAGGAGCAATTACAGACTGCCCTAAACACGCCTATTGGCAATCCTAGGGTAGCACAGGGCTATACTGCCCCGGCACTTCCCCCACCAACAAACTTGCAGACAGTGCCACATGCCAGTAATGAGGACTCATACTGGGCAGACGTCTCAGGGCGTCTTAAGCTTAGCAAAACCAACCCCTTTTGTCCTATTGAGGATGCTGCACACCAAACCCCCGTTAACAAAGCACCTCCTCGTCAGGGTTTTCAGACTCCTTCGGGAAATCGCCCTGAAGTCAGGGCACATACACCTCTCGCTAGCATGTCTTTTGACGAGGAAGAGGATGAAATGCCCATATTAGAAGATGCGGAAGCCCCGACAACTAGAGTCTTGGCAACTATTGTTACAAGACCAAAAAACACCACTCCAAAACAAAATTCATTCTCCCCAAAGGATGTAGTAATCCGACGAGAAGGGGGGGATAGCACTTTTGTAGATCCATGGGTTGACAATCTTTAAAACCTAATGTTACCCCATTTCCTAGAGAGGGAGCTCTGGACACCCGTAACTTGAATACAGCACGCCTCTGTATCCGAGGAGGCATGGGAGATCCAAATTGGGATAGACAATACATGATTAATGGTCTTAGCATTTGGGAGAAATATGAAAATCTGAGAGCACTTGCTAACATTGTCTCACCCTCACCCAAACAGATGTATCCTCTTATGCATACTACCAAAGGACTTAAATATGTCCCTTGGAACTTTGCCGATGTGGAAGGGATAATCAGGGCTCTGCCGCCTCTGTTAAGGGGGGCAGACCCCTGGATATCTAAATTTGAAAGACTAACTGCCGGCATGTCTCTATGCTTAGGCGATCTAAAAGCATTACTAGCTCAAATTCTTGGACGCTCAGCGCAGTCCATATGGAACGAGGCAGGACTGCCTCATATTGTTCTGTCCTCAGATTCTCACGACGGAGCTGAATTTAACCCTTACAGACCTAGAATTTTTGCAGCTCTCAGAGTTTGTTATCCCACTCACAAGGATTTCGGGAAACTAATTAATACTTCTCTCCCTGAAAGTGCAGACATAACTAAACACATTTCAGAATTCTTAGATCAATGGGCACAAGAAACAGGAATGGATCCTTGCGAACCAAATGTAGTGCCACTTGTTTATCAGGCCCTCCGTAAAGGTTTCCCAGCCGCCTTACAGAAAAAACTAGATGCTATAGTCGGCTTAGATGCCAAATCATGGAAGGAGATTTATACTCATATCCTTCACTACCATAAAATCTATGAGGAAGACAGTAAAAAGGCAGAGAAGGATTTCAAAAACACCCAGCATAAACTCATGTCCTTGCAAATTAAGGAACTCCAAGAGGGAGAAACCAAGCCTGAAAGAAAGCCCGCAGAACAAACACCAGAACCAACACCCACCACTGAGTCCTATTCTTTCAGGGAATTTTTAAAAGATTTCCCTACCTTTTTTGCAAATGTTCAGTCCGGTGGTCAATTTAACAACCCTAATAGAGGGAAATCTGGAGATTTCAATGCTAATAACACACCCAAGGGTGTCTGTTTCAACTGTCACAAGCAGGACATTATGCCCGTGTATGCCGTAGTCCAAAACGATTTGGCAATCAGTATAACTCTCCTAACTTTCAATCTCGCAACAATTCCAATGTTCAATCTTTTCCTAATTGGTTTCCACCCAGGAACCAATCTCAATGACTGTCTATGCTTTTACGGGTTCCCATGTCCACTGAAGAACCTTTTCTCACTGTTTCTATAGCAGAAATGCCTACATGTTTTTTGCTTGACTCAGGCGCTACAGTATCTGGTCTCTCTGTACTTCCTGCTGGTTTAACCCTTTCTTCCCAAACAGTCTCCACTACAGGATTTGATGGTAAGCCTCAGCTAAACCAATTCACCTCTGAAGTTCCAGTGACAATTGGGAATATCACCTGTTTACATGCTTTTGTCTATGCACCTGCATGTCCTGTCAATTTGCTAGGCAGAGACCTGTTAACCAAAGCTAACATCATTCTTGATTTTGCTGTCTCACGTCCAACTGTATTGTTTGCAACTACTGTCCCTTCTCCTGCAGATTCAGTTGATCCATTTGAAGATATACCTAAAGCAGTCTGGGCCACACCCGAGTCACCTTTTGGTAAGGCCGTTTCAGTTGAAGAGGTGCAAATTAATTTACGTCCAGGGTGTGATGGCCCCAAGGTACCACAGTACCCACTTAAAGCCCAGTCCATTCAGGGTGTGGCAGATGAAATTAACCTACTTTTGCAACACGGCATAATTGAACCAAGCGACTCTCCTTATAACACTCCTTTGTACCCAGTACAGAAGCCAAATGGCTCCTACCGTATAGTCCATGACTTACGGAAGTTAAATGAAGTAGTCGCAGCAGAGTTCCCCGTTGTTGCCAACCCTGCCACTCTCTTACAAGACAACCTCTTAAAGGAATATAATTCAGTTTTGGATTTATCCCAAGCATTTTATTGCATTCCTTTATCTCAACAATCCAGACCACTTTTTGCATTCACCTACAACAATAACCGTTACCAGTGGACCCGCCTCGTAATGGGCGGAGCTGACAGTCCCTCGATCTTCAGCCGTGTACTCGCGACTGATCTGCAAACTTTCACTGACCTTTTACCTACTTCTGTTTTTCTAATCCAGTATGTTGACGAACTTCTGCTTTCTGCAGACACTGCTGAACTCTGCCAACACTACACTCGTGCCTGACTTTTGCATTTGCATACATGTGGTTACAAGGTCAATCGTTCAAAGCTGCAATTTTGTCAAACCTCAGTTACTTTTCTAGGCATGACACTCAGCAAGGGAGCCAAACTCATGGGTCCCCAGGTGCTCACTGATGTCCAACGTATGCATTTACCTACCTCAGTCAAAGAATTACGCAGTGTTTTGGGTCTGTTTAACTTCTGTCGCTTATGGATTCCTGCTTACAGTTCTCGCATACTTCCTTTCAGAAAATACCTCAAAGGCAATCCTCCTGGCTATGCTTCTGTCTCTCTGTCTCAATCTGACTCTACTGCTCTTGAATGTCTAATGTCTGATATTTTGCAGGCCCCACAACTCCATTTGCCGAACAGCTGTGAGCCTATCTACATGTACGTTTTTGCAAACGCAATCTGTTGGGCGGCAGTAGCCACCCAACAAGAGGGATGTATTATAGGACACTTTTCAGGAATTTTTACACCCATAGAACAAGCTTTCACTTCCTGTGAACGTAACATATGCGCTTGTGCAGCATCTGTAGAAAAACTCTATTCACATGTAATTGTTCCCAGTGTTACCATATACACCTCACATGACGTGCCAGCACTACTCAAAAGTAATACATTACACTTTGTGCCTGCACGCGTAGGACAATGCACGGCTGTGCTCCTACGAAGTCACATTTCTTTCAAAGGAATGCCTCCAACTAATCCTTTCAATAATCTTAAAGATTTATTGTTGTTCTCGGCTGAGAACCATGATTGTACCTCTGAGGAAATTCCAGAGGAACGTCCCTTTATGGGTATTGTCCCAGTAACAGATTTACCACCGTCACATGTTATAATTTTCTCTGACGGTTCACAGACAGAAACACATACGGGCTTTGCCGTGTGTCAGATAGATCCTGACACCAAAGAAATTATACAGAAAAAACAATATGCATTACCACCAGATACATCAGCCCAATTAGCAGAGATAGCCGCCGCCTTAGAAGGTTTCCGGCTCAAAAACGGAGTTCTGTATACAGACTCAGCTTACGTCACTACCACCATACATACAAATGCATCTAAATGGCACAAGAGAGGTTTTGTTACAGGAAAAGGAACTCCACTACAACATCATGACACGATTCTTGCTATAATGGAAGTACTACAGGAAAGACACAACAAAGGTTTAAAAACATCCTGTGAATGGGTAAAAGCACACCAACATAATGTCACAGATATTGTCGCATACGGCAATCAGATAGTTGACGAACTAGCAAAACAAACCACAAACCCACTAACCATTTTTGTACAAACACGAGCTAAGAAATATCTTTCCACTTCTAACCCTTTTGCACCCATCAGAGTAATGCAAGAAAGTGCCACTAGTGCAGAAACAGACAAATGGGTGGCTAATGAATGCTCTCATTACTATCACAATAACGAGCCTCCATATATTTGGATGCACCCTTCAGGTGTACCAGCATTACCCATAGGTGAGTGCCACCTATTGGCCCACCAGTTACACTACGGGTCACATATGCCAACAAATGACTTGATCAATACTATAAGGGAAATGTACTGGTGCCCAGATTTAAAAGATATTTGTAAAGCTGTGGTCAATACTTGTAATGTTTGTTTTACCAACACCAGTCATCAAACTCCAAGGATTCCTCCTGGAGCGATTCCAAGGCCTGCTGGCCCCTTCAGAGAATGGCATATCGATTTCACGGACATGGTAACTCCTTGCAAAGGATACAGGTATCTTTTGGTCATGATTGACCCGTACTCTCAATGGTTAGAAGCTTTTCCATGTAGGAAGGAAACAGCTCTGGTTGTATTTGATAATCTATACAATGAAATCTTTCCCAGACATGGGATTCCTAAATCTATTGTTTCGGATAATGGAAGCCATTTCAAAAATCAACTCTGTGAGACATTTGCAAATTGTACTGATATCAAGTGGGGGTACGTGTCTGTGTACAAACCAACCTCCAATGGCATTGTGGAAAGAGCTAATGGTCTCTTAAAGACACAACTCAGAAAATTGACAGCTGCCACAAATGGCTCGTGGCTGGAATGTCTCCCAGCTGCATTGTTCATACTCCGCAACCATCCTATTAGGCGTTGTGGACTTACCCCATTCGAAATCACTACCGGTAGACGTATGTCTCTTATCCACACCATCAGTACACGTCCACTTCCCAATGCTGACAGCCCATACAATCTCATACGGTGCCTCCAGTTAGCACATCAAATGTCTGAAGTGAATATTTCCAAGGCACCTGTTGTTGTCACTCCTTCTTTTCTTTTTCAGGTCGGAGATCTAATCTACAAGAGAAATTTTACTCGTAGCCGTTGGGACCAACCTATATATTCCGGTCCTTTTAAAATACAACAGCTCTCCCCCACTGCCGTATTACTTGAAAACCACGGGACATGGATTCATCTTCGAGACTGCTTGCCTTGTCCTTCTGTGTTTCCTACTTCCTCTCCACCCCCATAACAGCATTATGGACTGACAATGAACTTTTAAAACTGCACAGTACTGCTGCCATGATTGAAAATAAGACCGACTGTTGGGTTTGCTCACATATTCCTACTCACAGCCTCGGTACCCCTATCCTTGGGGTCCCCTTTACATGGACTGATTTTGAAGACAGATATGTGATGGACTTTTCAACTCTTGATCCAGAATTGTCTAAATATAGGGAAATTTCTGGTAAAGGTGATGAAATAATGAAAGCACCCCCAGCTCTTATTTTGGCAGGAATAGTACTCCATCCTTCAGTATGTTTCACTGTTTTTAGTAGGAAAACACGGGTGACCATTAATGGTAAACAAATAAGGATTCCTAAAATCCTTATAGGAGAAACTACATGTAACTCAACCGATTTAAATATTACTCAGGTCCCCACACATTATGAAGCAGCCACCACATATGCACATTGTGTTGATGAAACAAAAGTATCTTCTACTATTGAGCCCTGCCTTTCTTGGGCCAATAAGAGTTTAGAATGGGATTTAGATTATATAGATGGTGCTGCTCACTATAACATAAAATTTTTAACGCTTCAGATAAGAAATCAGGGTTTTCACCGCCCCATGGTGCTTCCTTCAGGGACTGATTACATCTGTGGTAAGAAAGCCTATGCATGGTTGCCCATGGGAGCCGAAGGTAGATGTACTATAGGAAATGTAGTCCCAGCTGTTAGAACTAGAACAGAATTATCTGCTACCTCACTTATTGATACACACTCATCCGCAGTTTTAAACCTTAAGATACAGAAAAGGGAACTCTTTAATGATAAAGATAAGGCTTGGGCTTTCTTCCCTGCCTGGACAGGTTGGGGAATAGAAATGATGGCTCGCCTTAATGAATATGCTTCCCTTCTTGACCGCATGATTAACAACACTGTAATATCGGTCCTTGCAATTAATGTAGAACTAGCTCAGATTCGTAAAGTAGCCCTTCAGAATAGAATGGCCCTAGATTACTTGTTAGCAGAACAAGGTGGAGTCTGTGTTTTAGTAGGAGAAGAATGTTGCACCTACATTAATGATTCTGAATCGCTTGTTGAATCTCATATGGCCAAGGTATTCGAATTGCAAAAACAAGCCAGGGATATTTCAAAAAATGGTTTTAATCCCTTTACATGGTTAGGTAATATTGGTGGATGGTTAAATGATTTCCTTGGAAGTTTCTTTAAACCCATCCTAGTTATTTTAGCTTTGGCCCTTGGTCTGTATCTTGTTGTTAAAGTAATGATATGTGCCATAAGCCGCTGTACCTCCTCCCCAGCTTCTGCTCTACTTTGATTTACATTTATAAGATATAACTTTTCTCAGCCTTATAGGGGAGGTTTGACCCAAAAAAAAAAAAAAAAAAAAAGGGGATCTTAGCATTTTTAGCTTCATTTTAGTATTTTTCATTTATTTTCATTTTTACATTTTTTACATTTTTAACTTTTATCTTACATTTTTACATTTTTTAATTTTAATTTTTGATTTTTATTTCCATTTTTATCTTAATTTCATGGTATTTTTGAATCTAACTTGAATTTTAACCTTAATGTACTCAGTATTATTTTACAATATCAGTATTATCTTACTCAGGATGATTATTACTATGTCTCATTATCTCTATGCAATGATTTCCTTTTATTATCTCTCTGTAATGCTTTATCTTGTAATGCTTCACTATAATCATATATTTGCTTAAATCTTAGGCTACATGTTATATTCAGACAGCTCTTGCTTCATTGTGCGGTTCCAGCGGTTCCTAGTCAAGTTAGTTCCTCAAAAAACAGGAAATACCTGTAGCTCCTTAGCTTCCTGTTTTCTTTGTTTTCATTCATTTCAGCTTTTCAGCTGCACTTCTGTATTGGTGCTGCCACAACAGTTGAACCGTAACTCACAACAGCATACACCACTGTCCCATTTATAATAGACCTCCCTTGTTCCTGGGGGTCCTCTCAGCACTCTCCCTGTGCCTGCAATTACTAATATGAAACGTCTTTCAACGTTTCAAGAGAGGAATGTTATTATAAAAATATATCGGGAACGGTCCAATTCCTATGACGGACGAATGGCTAGTGTCAGAGGGTTGATATTTGTCACCCCCGCCCTCTACGACGCCATAATGCTATAAGGCCCAAGGCAGGATGGACTAATGGTCTACTGTGGACAATGGTCAATCATATAGCTTATACTAGGCCATACAAACAAAAGATCATCACTCTGTTTCTTAAATTCCAGAGTGTCAGCATAACGCCAGTCTGTCTGTTGGGGCCCCTTCTTGCTGAAGTGCTGCTCAAATTACTTGAAATACCACAATGGCCTTGGTTAGCCGATAGCTGATTGCGAGGCTGTGGACTGTTGGAGCTAGGCACAGTATGTTACCATATTCCTTTGATAACATGTAAGACTAAGTAAATCATTTAGACATTAATTGTACAAGGAGGAGTCAGACTATGTATGGTATTGGCATACTCACATTTGTTATCACCCCCATCTATGACATCAAAATGGGTATATAAACTTATGTTATATGGGAGTATCCTTGGAAAGCATTCAGGTACCACCCAGGTGACACACGACTGTTTCCCCAGGCAAAACCTATTGTCTTGTATTTTGGACACAATAAACTACCTCATTGTATTTGAACTTGCACTATTTCGTGGTTTTGCTTTACGTACGAGGTCATAGAGGTACAAATATAACAACATGGGTGAATTTGCGCCATTTCGCTTTGGCGAAAAATGTGCGAAATTTGTGCGAAATTCACGAAAAGGCGAAAAATTCGCGAAACTACGTTGGCGTCTCATTTTTGACGCGTCCATTTTTTGGCGAAAATGCGTCGGCGTCCATTTTTTTTTGACTACGGGGAATTTTCGCCAGCGAATTTTCGCGCCATTTCGCGAATTTATTCGCCGGCAGCGAATCGCGCAAATTCCCTGCAAATTCGCGCCTGGCGAATAAGTTCACCCATCACTAATAATCATCACTTGCCAGCCTTATATGAACATTTCCTGCACAAGCAAGGGTTATTTGTTTTGTGTGCTTGTACTGTCTTAATTAAAATGTCCCAATATTGGTTCCTTCTTAAACCTTCTCTCTCACATGTCTTTTGTAAGACCTTGCAGGCTGGTTGACTACTTCCTGTAACTTATAATATCATGTGTTACTAGCACTATATATATATACGGTAATAAAAATATTTATGGCACATACAGTATGGTACTTTGCCATATGATGTTCAATCCAAGTACCTGGTTTCATATTATATTTATAATCAAAGAATGAAAATGTGAGTTTCCAAAAAATCAAACAAAAATAATTAAAAGTACAAAAGCATTTCAGCCTATAAGTAAGTGACCTAACAGACACAAAACACATTAGACTTTTGTTCTTCATGTCCTAATAAATGCTTTTGTACTTTTATTCTAATTATTTTTGTTTGATTTTTGAGAAACTCATGTTGTCATGCTTTGATAATAAATATGCACCTGTGGACTGGGGTGAACTGTGAGATTCTTATCCTATCTTTATTTATTTTCTCAGTTGGAATGTTGGTTGGTGCCGCTACTTAATTTTTGATTTGGCATATTGAACTTTTTTATTATTTCCTTTTTAATAATATATTTCACAATATTTTATAAAAAGGCATATATATCAAAAATCTAATTTTCAAATTTTGAGTTTTTATTAAAATTGAGAATACTCAAATCTCACCAATTTACATGTGTATTATTTATTTAAAAACTCAATTGATTAAAGACATGAAAGGAAAACTCAAACAAATCAAAATCACATTCTACTCCAGTGATCCCCAAACAGTGGCTCGTGAGCAACATGTTGCTCACCAACCCATTTGATGTTGCACCCATGGGCCTCAAATTGGGTGCTTATGTTTTAATTCCTGGCTTGTAGGCAATTTTTAAGCCACAAAAACCAAGCACACTCCCAGCCTTCAGCAGGCTGCCTGTACACGTGGTGTTACTAAATAGTACTAAATGCCCTTATTTGGCATTTCCTATGAGATTTTTTGTGCTTGTGTTGCTCTCCAACTCATTTTACATTTGAATGTGGCTCACTGGTAAAAAAAAGGTTGGGGATTCCTTTTCTTCTCATTGTACTGAATTTTGTCTAGGACATCTACCACTGACTTCTACATGAACTTGCCTGCTTACATTTTAGTTTTTCTGCACTTAATGCTAACATTTGAGTTTTGGAAACTCTAATTCGAGTTTGTGAGTTTTAGTACAAAAAAACTCAACAAATGTTGATAAATCTGCCCAAATATGTTCCCTGTTATTACACTTGACTGCACTATATAACATCTATAACGCTACCAGCATCAAAGAATATAAGAACAGAGAAGGGGAAATTGTTCCAAAGACAACTTTATACACTATGCACAAAGTTATGTCACCACCTTGCATTTCTGAGTCTCTGGGTTCAGTTTTAGCAAAGCAAATGAAAAAAAAAGAGATGAAGTAGCAGTAATCTGAAATAAATGTTAAGAACATACATTGTAGGGAAAATAAGAATTGAATGGGGGCAAAAGATGATCAATAATACAGAAGAATAACTGATAATTAGGGAAAATTCTATTTAGAAGAGAACAAAAGTGTCATAAACTACCATACTTAATGTTGTTTCTGTCTATGCACTTCAACGAAAGTCAGTTATCTAAACCAGGCAGATGAATATAGAAGATTAAATAGTGTTTAGATTTATTACCTTAAAGAGTGAGACCTAGATGAAACTTGCACTATTTTATTATATTAGTTTGCTTTTAAACAGCTGGCTAGTAAATGCTATATGTTGCTATGGGCTACTACACCCAGGCAAATGTAGTGTATTTTATTCCATAACCCTAGTAGGTCTACATGTACAAACGTATATTCAATGTTAAAATAAAATGTATTCTAATAACTTGTTAGGTTGCTCTAGAACTTAAAATCATCCCTTTCCTGAGTACTAGATGGTGATCTTGTACATTTTTACAGCAGTGACTAAAATGTTTCTCAAAGATTTTTAGAAATCATCCAATGAATTTTAGGTGATGTTAAGCTTTTGCTGAAGGATTTTTTAAATAGGATTTGCATTTTTAGTACTAGAATTCTGTGTTTAGACACACCCAATGTTTGTATAACTAACTCATTTTTTACTTCCCACAAATAAACAAAAAGAGTGTCATTTTTATGTATGTATTGCCAACAGATCCTGCCAATGAATAGACTGAACATATATATGTATATATATATGTGTATATATATATATATATATATATATATATATATATAGATATATATATATATATATATATATATATATATATATATATATATATATATACAGGTATAGGACCCCTTATCCGGAAACCCGATATCCAGAAAGCTCCAAATTACGGAATAGACTCCATTTTATCCAAATAATCCAAATTTTTAAAAATGAGTTCCTTTTTCTCTGTAATTATAAAACAGTAGCTTGTACTTGATCCCAACTAAGATATAATTAATCCTTATTGGAAGCAAAACCAGCTTATTGGGTTTATTTAATGTTTAAATTAATTTCTAGTAGACTTAGCCAGGCGCGAATTCGTGGCGAATTTGCACGATTCGCCGCCAGAGAATAAATTCGCTAAACGCCCACGAAAATTTGCGCCGTTTCGCTAATTTTTCGCCGTTTCGCGAATTTCGCACGAAATTCGCACATTTTTCGGCGACGCAAAATGGAGCAAATTCGCCCATCACTACTTAAGGTATGAAGACCCAAATTACGGAAAACCCCAGGTCCCGAGCATTCTGGATAACAGGTCTCATACCTGTATATATATATATTTGCCTCAGTGGAATAGTACACTTGATATCCATCAATATTAATGGTACACATTTACCCTAATAACTAAGCATGTATAACAGAAATTAGAATGAAAATCTGATGGTTGTGTCAGGGCCCACCGGCTCTTACCAAGGTTGAAATCAGGACCAAGGAGGAAGCAGTACTACAGACTGGCAGGAAAAGTCCAAGATGCAGTACTCAAAGGGTTAAGAAGCTCAAAGTCAAAATCCAGGCTATAAGTTAGGGGAGGCAGCAATTCAGCATAGTCAGAATCAAGAAGGAGGGTCAGATACCAGTAAGTAATTTAAGCACGTCCAGGAACTCACAAAAGTAAGACCTGTATTCAGGTATTGAAACAGGGTCTTTGGCATCCTTTTATATTACATTTTTGAGCCAAACTGTGATGTGATAAGATAACATTATATGATGGCTCATCAGTACATGGCTCAGCACCATCTTTATTCAGAAGTGGAGCTCTCTGTAATGGAGCACTCCTGACAGGTTATGGCTTGAGCTTCAAATATACATATATAAAATATTAAGCGAGCAAGTGCAAACTAGTTAGTCCTTTTCTGCTTTTGTTTGGATGCATGCTGAAAAAGATCTGCACAGTTGGCTGAAAAGTACATGCACGGAAAATCTATACCAATTTAGCATTGAATTCTGTGGTTTACACTGTGTTTTCTACAACCACAATACATCTTTTGTGGCTAACCACTCTAATCTGTATGTGTTTAACTGAACGGATAAAGGAAATTAATTTCAATGGATGATGACAATCACAAAGACATTTTAATTTTGTGTGTGGTATTGCCATAGGCATAGTAAATTCTTCAAAGGAATGTAATATAATACTTAACATTTGTTTGAATGATATCAAAATGTAAATATAATTGCAGTCATTATGCCTTTTTGGTGCTTTGGTTCCAGATCTAAACCACAGATCATCTTGATAAATCTGTAACTGAAATTCAGTCCTAGCAAGTTATTGGATGCTTGCAGGAATTGAAGGGCAGGGGCATATATCTTTATGATCATTGGTTAGACAAAATTTAAACTTTCCTAACATTTTCTTGCTACTATTGGCTGCAAGACAAATCAGAATTTCCCTGACCACTGAAGCTGTCTATAGTATAAAGCAGAGAGATAGCTGCTGTCTATAGTACAATTCAGAGAGATAGCTCTGAATTATCGAAAGGCCATCTCCTATAGACTCAATTTTATCCAAATAGTCCAAATTTTTAAAAATTATTTCCCCTTTCTCTATATTAATAAAACAGTATCTTGTACTTGGTCCAAACTAAGATATAATCAATCTGTATTGAAAGCAAAAACGGCCTGTTTGGTTTATTTAATGTTTACATGATGTTCTAGTAGATTTAAAGGAACAGTGTTTTAATAAAAATATAATGCAGTGTTGCACTGCACTGGTAAAACTGCTGTGTTTGTTTAAGAAACACTACTATTGCTTATATAAATAATCGGCTGTGTAGCAATGGGGACAGCCATTCAAAGTAAAGATGGCTCAAGTAGCAGATAAGCTCTGTAGAACATAATGGTGCTATCTGTCATCCACTATTTAACCTGTGCCATGTTGTTGTTGTTTCAATTTCTGCCATTGCTCCACTTTGTGGATAAGGTTATTAGTGTGCATAGGCCTATGGGGTTATATGTCATAATTCTACAATTAATAAGCTTCACCTCACACAAACACAGTGCAATCAATTATATATACAAAGCTATTTGTTTGACTTACTTTGTAACATGTGGCATTAGCCTTAGAAATGTAAATGCAACCAAAACACAAGTACAAGTTCTCATGGCCACAAGGGGGGGGACTGTTACCTCAGCGAGACTTGCTTGTGTTATATCTTTATTATATATGCAATATGTGTATATTGTATATATACACATTGTGATTTGCATCTAAGAATGTTGTGTAATTTACACATTAGATAGTATCAGGACATAACAAAGACAAGTTTCAAAGACCCCCTATGTAGCATACAGTTGTTAAATCCCCTCCCCTTTGACCAGGGGCAGCTGGAAAAGTAAACCTTCCTGTCTACACACTGCCTTTCCCCATTCCATTTTCCTGATTCTGAAATGAACTGCCTCAGGAATCCATGCCCTACCCCCCCAAGATTAATGTATTGGTCACTGACCAATCAGAACCTGACATGTACTTATGGGCAGTCTATAGGTTAATACAATAGGCTAAGTTAGGCAGAGAGTCCTGGGATATAGATGACAGACCAAATGGAAGGATGAGTATCCGAGAGGCAGTGGATTTAGGTCCAACATATACATATTTCTAATTGTCTTTGTAACTATTTGTTATACATTCTATGTAGTGTAACTTGTTTTATGTGTATTATTTCTGTAGATAAGTGTCAATAGTTTGTAAATAAATATATATATTTTGATTGAACTATCTCTTTCGTTAAAGAACCCTTATAACCAGGAATACTTATGTACATGTGTATATGAGAATAAATATACATATTTACATAAATATATCCTTGGTCAATACACAGCAGCTTGTTTATATGAACTATAGTAGTGTTTCTGAAGCAAACAGATCAGTTTTACCAGTGCAGGCCAACAGTACATGATATTTTCATTACATTAAAATATTTTAATTTTTTTTTTTACTACTTTTTATTACTGCTCTTTTAAGGTAAGAAGATCAAAATCACAGAAAGATCCATTATCTAGAAAACCCCAGGTCCCAAGCAATCTGAAAAAACAGGTCCCATACCTGTAGTACCTTTTTGTGGTACAAGTTTAGCTTCTTAAAGAATTTTCCTACAGCATTGGATTAGCCTTATTAGGATGAATTCAAACAATGATTTCTCTTTTTATTTGTGCTTTCTGTCAGGCAGAAGGAGTTCATTGTAACATGTGCCAACACCATTTTTGCCACCAAAAATGAAATCCTATATATAATTTTGCAGTATTAGAGGTTTACTTTTACTTTTGGTTGCATGTTTAGACTTTTCTACGTACCATATGAAATTTTTTAATGATAGCAGGGGTAATGATGTGATAGAACTACTGTTACAATTTCTTGTGTTTATATCCCACTGGAACAAATAAATCCGCAATCTGATGCATACAGTAGACAAGAGAGAAGCCGTTCAGCAAAGATATTTATAGAGGTAGCCTTGATATACGTTTTTTCACTTATGCTACAGGCTTAATGCTTCTGGGAAACACGTCTGCTATTAAAGTAAGCTGATGCAAAATATATCAACATTTTATGCCGTGTAACTTAGCAATGCAATTCATGTCTTGTGCCATCATCTTTACAACATTTAGATCACACATTAATTTAAACAGATGAAAACACTAGACAAATGCTGCACATCCGTGAAGAGAGCATATACAGCCATTATGTTGCCTTTGGAAAGATTTACACTGTTAAAGATACTTTCATCAATTTCATTATATTTTTTAGATTGTAACATTGCCAACTTTTTTTTTTATAATTGTGCTTATTTAAAATAGCACTAGAAATATTGTACAAGAAAAATATGACACCAATTAGAGAATTACCAGTTTCTACTTCCACAGTATTTAACCCAGAGGGCCTCATTTTCAGTTGTGACTTTTTTCTGGGGCTTTTCACTAAATTAATATATATTTGCTCTAAAGTTCTTGCTCTAGTTTATTGAGTTTAAGAGACCACTGTTTCTCTCAGTATGGAAACAAGCCTAAAATTGTTCTAAAGTGTACATTATGAAGCATCTAAGTGCAGCAATTTAGGTTGCATTGGTCTAGTTGTATAGGCATTAAGCATGTGCTTGATATTTCATTAATAATGCTACTCAACATTCATAGAGTTCATGCAATAAATTGACTTTAATGTTTAAGCATAATGCAGCATGTATAGTATTCAAAGTGATGAACACAATCCAGTTCTCAAAACAGTCAAATATCTGGTCCAATAGAACTAGATATGCATTTAGCTTTTTTGATTATCTTGTAGATGAAAGTATTTGAGCAATGTAGGAGGTGTGATTGCTAGACCTCCAATTGAAAAGCCAGCACTGTAGATTTACAAACATAGCTTGGGTTGATGAGATTTTTTGCTTGACCAAAGTGAGCATGTGTATTTAATCACGAACAGATCAAAGAGGGCACTGAGATGTGTGCTTTAATACAGTGAGTGTTATTTACACTATAAGCTTGCATAATCAAATATTTCTCCATAGATTGCTGTTAGTAGTGGCATATTCTTCAACAGGGTGCATGTATACCTCCACAAAAGAACCTTGAAGTTTAAGTCATGATAAAATGAGTGCAACTGCACGTGTGCTTTGTCAGAAAATGAATGCAGTTGTGCTGAATATTTTCACAGTCTGAATGGCGGCAGTTCTGGTATTTTGTGTGCAAATAAGCATTGCACCCAATTCTTTAGGCACAAGTGTGCTGCGTCTATGATGTAGGGCAATGAGGGAACCCTGTCACTACTGCCTGGTCAGGAGGTGATGGTTTCTCCAGGGTTCCCACAGCAATGTGTGTCAATAGCCGCAGAAGCTCTCAATTAGAAACGGAAGGCAGGAAAGACAGTTTATTGCTGAATACAACTGTATGAAAGTGCAAAGAGTGCATTTGGACTCAAGTTCCCACCCTACTGGCATTCCTAGGATTTGGTGCTTCCCAAAATGCAGTTGTGGGGACATAAAGTAGATAGGAACTGGATGTGCTCATTTTATTTATTATGGTTTTATTACTCAGGGAACAAATAACTCTGATGAATTATTTTCCCAAATTCTGTGAATTTGTCATCCTTGATGGGTATCTGGTTGCAATATGTGTGTGTTATATCTGATTCCAAATCAATGTTCTTGAGGTCATGGTCTAAATGCTAGTTTTATATATGATGCTTAATGAAAACATTAAAAACTCCCAGACATATCAGAGAATGCATCTAAAAACTTCTCTTTCCATCCTCAACAGATTAAAAAAGGATTTCAAAGTTGTAGCCAGTAAATCAGAGGATATAAAAATTGTAGGCTTGCACTCAGGTATTACATGTAGTTTATGTATACAATGATAACATTTTGTATGCCTCTTAATAAAACTGTGCCCTTTATCTACTCTAAAATCTGAAAATGTACTAAGTGTATTTGGTTTATACCCACAACTCCCATGATTCCTAAAATAATAGTGGTATGGGTGTTTAGTAAAATACGATTGTTATCCCTAGCCAGTGACAGAAGCATCCAGTTAAATATTTGATAGGAAGTGAACTAAGCCAACTTTGAATATGTCAAAATAGAACCCCCTTTATTTTGAGTTTTAAATTGCACAGCAAGATGATTTTGTAGCCAGAATTTCATTTCATTCTTATATAACTGCAAAAGTAATTGCTACTGAATACATTTTTTTTTAAATTTCACATAATGCTTAGACATATAGCCAACAAAATACTGAAAACTGTTTTTTTTTAGCAGAAGCATTTTCTTAAGGGAAAACGTCCCTTCTTAATTTACTATTATGGACAAAAATAGAATAGTATCAAGAACGACATGTTTTTTTTTTTTTAAAAAGGAAGCCGTGTTTGATGACTCATTGATTCTAGAACAGTAGGGTAATTAATTATATCCAGCCATCTCCAAAACAAAGTAGAAATGTATCCCATTAAGGAAGTATTGTGATACTAAAAATAAGAAAGAATGAAGGAGGTTACAGATGGAATAAGTCTATTATTTTCTGTTTGCAATATAAAGTCTGTGTTTGGAAAAAATAAATAAATAAAGCAAGGTAAAATGAATGATGCACAATCCATCGTCTGTCAATCTCAGTCCTTCATGTGTATGCATGAAATTACTACAGAAACCTGATCTTTGACCTTGTAGTCAAGTTAGCATAATGACCTTAAGCATATTTAAAGATCTTTACTAACTTAGTCTATAGCAAAGGCATAGCTATAGCCATGTCATTTCTATTCTTCCTAAACCTTGAGAATTTAGAATTTTATGTGGCTTAGTTTTGGTCTAAGCAACTATAGCAGAGCCCAAACCTTGCAGAATGTAGACAAGTTGTTTTTGTATTATTTTTATCTGCATTTTTAGTCTGTGGACATTTATGTGGATTAATTATGTAGCAAAAAGTATGTTTTATATAACATAGGTTTCTTAGGGCAGCACAAAGATACTTTTTTGCAAGATTAAGACCACTAATCCCTCAGCTGGCAGGCTCACACATTTTTATTAACTGAATACAATACAGAGACATCTTAACAAATTTAAAAACAGAATAGGAAATCAAGCAAGCAAACTGAACATGCTGATTGGGGGCCTACCATAATACTTAGGTGTCCGATGTATTATCCTGAAAATCAAAGCACACTTCTAAAGTATTAACACCAATAAAAGCATTTTGTATCAATCCTTGCCCATTTCTCTTGCAATTGACAAAGCTCTTTACTCATTTTCTATTTCATTGTTATAAAAGTCTTTATTCCCTCTAGTGCACTGTGATCAGAACCTCTGCGCACTGAATTGCAAGGAAAAATTGTGGAATTATTATTTGTTACAACATGGTTTTTTATACAGTGGATTTTGCCAGACAAATTGAATTGTCTTCTATGCAGAGAATCAGAAACCTAGATAATGGGGCGGCAGTGGATGAGATTTAAATGTTGCTAAAGTATTTGATACCGTACCACACAGAAGATTACAGATTACAATAAAATACAAACATTTAAAGGTGTATACAGGAAGCAACGTCACACAAGTTAGGTGTGTCCTCTTAGGTAGGATGATGATGTCAAACAAAGACTATACATATTCATAATAATTATGATACATATAAGTGTCTATGGAAAAAAGTCCATATAACTGCCAAAGAATTCTCAAATAGTCCAAAAAGTCCAATAATTTTTTAGTATTTGACTAATATAATAAGTAAGAGTCTGGTTGAAAAGGCTCTGATTCCCACAAATGCTGAAACAAACCCAGGATTTTGCTTTCTTTTAAAGGCGAACTAAACCCTAAAACTGAATATGTCTAAAAATGCCATATTTTACATACTGAACTTATTGCAGCAGCGCAATAGCAGCAATGACCCAGGACTTCAAACTTGTCACAGGGTGTCATCATCTTGGAAAGTGTCTGCGACACTCACATGCTCAGTGGGACTTGAGCAGTTACGCTTAGGGTTAGTTGCCAATTATCAAGTAGAATATGAGGTTGGCCCGTAGTATAAGCTGATGCTACAAAGATGATTATTCAATTCTGAAGACTGAACTGAAGAAGTTGCTCGGATGATTAGTGAAATGTCTTCAATGATTACTCAGCAAGTCCAGTTGTTTTAGAATTACCTATACTAAATAATTCTGAAGCTAGTTGCACTGTTTTCTGTGCTGTCATGTAGTAATAATCTGTATTAATTACTAATCAGCCTTAAATTGTAACATTTATATGCATGTGTACTGTATATTGTGAGTGGGTCCCTAAGCTCAGTAAGTGACAGCAGCACAGAGCATGTGCAGTGAATCAGCAGAAAAGAAGATGGGGAGCTACTGGGGCATCTTTGGAGACACATATCTTTACTGCTAAAGGGCTGTGGTTGCCTTGGGCCGGTACAAAAGTCCAAAACATAATGTACAACATTTCAACAATTATTTAGAGCTTTAGTTATCCTTTAATTACTGTAGGACACACTTCAGTCATTTTAAATGCAGCTACTGGTATAGTAAGCTACAGTGTTGGCCAGAGGGGATTGAAAAATCTGTAGACTTGCCCTATTGTTACAGTACTGCCTATATGACTTTGTATAGTGAAAGGTACCCAGACAAAATCCCAAAAGGGCCTCTTTGCATACAATGACCAGGTTAGAATCTAACTTGTGACCACTGAGAGGCAAAAACACTAACCACTGAGACACAAATATATATTTTTATATATATATTATTTCAATAAAAAAGACAAACATTTGTGTACTCCTAACCACGTCTTATGTGCATATATTCTGATTAATATATTTCATATATATTTAATAGCTTGTAATTTAGAATGCGAGTTTAATGAACAACATTATTTCCTTTAGTCACCATGTTTCTAGAAAATAATTTCTTTCTGTCACCATGACAACGTAAGGTAGAAAATTAAAGGATGTGCACTATTTATAGATAAAATTCATTGTTTTTATTTCATTGTGGCATATTTTGTATTATAAATCAGACACAGTACATACAATTCTTATAATATTTTTGCAATGCTTGCACAGCATCACAAAACACAGTGTTTGTGTTAGAATGTTAGAATCTATTTTAAAATTTGAGTTTTCATATTTGAAAGGCACAGTGCTGGAAACATCTAGAGGTCAGACAGAGCAGATTTGGAGTATAACAGGAGCAATGTTCACTATCTGTCACTATCTAATCCGTCTCTCTTCATGCACGAGTTGGGGTCAGATTTTGAGTGACAGGTCTAATACAGCTTTTTTTTTGGGGGGTGCTCCATTTCCTAGTATTTATAATAGAGTTCACTTAAATAGCTGACTCCAACACACACAAAATTGACTTCAACACACATACAACTATATATAGAAACACAGTATTGTCAGAGTTGGTTGTTTTGAAAAAGTGAGCTCCAATACATCTCTTAGGCAAAGGGGAACCCTGATGGATGTATTAGACCTGGCTGTCAATCACAATCTGACTCTGACTCCTGCATGAAGAGAGAATAAAGAGATACAGATTGCTAAAATGGGGTATGGCAAAGAAAACTCCATTATTGCAGAACAGTACCAAATTGTATCATTGACTACATATAGAACTTTTATTATTTCAGTGAGATGAAACTTGTATTAATTTTAATTTTTACTATAGTTCTTCCTTAACCAAACAAGTGTTCAATTCAATTGTATGTTTATGAGTCAATTACCTGGACAGAAGTCATACTACTTATTGTCCTGCACTATTGGATATTTTGTATTCTCTTGGGGATCTAAAGGCTGCTGGACAGAGGCAGAGGTACTATCTAATAAATACTGTAAACTGCTCCTGGTTAATCTCTAGAAAAGGGACTAATCTCTAGTAAGGGACTGCTAGGGATTGGATTTGGCTATGGAGAATGAGTGGGCTGTCTCACCACTGCTGCTGAGCAAGACTATTCCATATTAAATAGACTGTTCATGTAAGGACCTTGCAAACATACTATATTCAGTCCCTGTTACCTGACCTGAGAATTAAATAGAGGATATGCAGTAAGTGCCTATTTTAAAAGTAGAAACTCACCATCTACAAAGCTGAAAAGATATATGGATATATAGAGAAAACTATATGATCTTAAACAGAGCCCTTTATTGCCTATTTAGCACTAACGACCATTGATCATTATTAATACATTTAAAGGGATCAAGGTTTTTTCAAACTGCATCAGTTAAAAGTAGTGCTCCAGCAGAATTATGCACTGAAATTTGCAAAGAGATTTTTATATATTAAAAATTTGGCATGGGGCTAGACATGATGTCCATTTCCCAGGTGCCCCCAACCATGTGCTCTGATCAACTTTACTCACTCTTTACTGCTAAATTGCAAGTTGGAGTGATATCACCCCCTCCCCAGCAGCCTATCAACAGAACAATGGGTTAACCAGATAGTAGCTACCTGACACCACTGCTGAAGGATTAGTTTGCAAAGCCACAGAAATAGCACTGAAGCAGGAAAAATCCAGTTTTTTTCTGCGTGGACGTTATTCTCATGTCTATCACTGGTGCTAGGGAGCACAACTTGTGTTATATTTAAGTACAATGAAAAGCTGTGAAACAATAACTGTAGTAGTAGTTCCATCTGACTCCTTCTCAAAGCTCAGAATCAGGCACAGTGCACTGGGATGACTGCCTCCACACCAATAGTATAGCTAAAAAATTCAGTATATTGGTTCAAGAATACAATTTTAAATGGTAGAGCAAATTATTTGCAAAGTAAACAGTGCAAATTAGAAATAAAATGTAAACCATAATGACCAACCAAATGACAGAAACCCTTAAAATAAAGTATCCTGTGAACAGATACGAGGCATGGTGAAGTGAGGAAGCAACCATTACATGCATAGCAATTCAATCACTTGCCTCAACTCGTGAAAACAAAAATAGAAATATACATTCTGATTATTACATACAATTTGCATCTGATTATATACAGAAGAGGGCTGATCTATTGTCAGGTTTTAATACTGTATCTTCTACACAGCAAACACCCTAGTAGAATTTAAGTGTTGTCTCATACAATTCTTATAGCACAGTTGTTTGCTAGTGTTTGTATCTTTAAACAATGGATTTGGTTCCATTTGAAATAAAAATATTTACATTAACTTATAAAACATTAAATCCATGTGTCTGCCATCTCCCATCTCAGTTATTCTGATTGTAGCTGAGTGTCTTATACCACAACTTTGAAGCCTAATGATTTGTTTACATTGAGAACTACGAGACAGGAAAACAAACACAAGCATGTTGATATTATTTATTAAAAAGATATATATATAGTACACCATAATAAATATGAATGTGTTCTAAACAGTTTGAAGACCAATATGCATAGGGTTACCATAGTATGTAGCATATAGACACCCCAAAATAAATATAGTCGAGAAGACTTTTCATGGCTGACAATACTTTTCCTTTGTATTATATGCAGTAAAAGCAGCTACCAGTAAGCTGACTTACTGGAAAATAGACATTATGAAAAAAGTAAAATGTAGAAATATAACTTTCTGATCCAGTCTTCTGTTAAAGGCAAAGTTGAGTGAAATTTCTGAAAATCTCCTCAAAGCTTACACTTTACAGAAGGGTATCTCCCATATAAAATATGATTAATGTGAATGCCAGGAGTCCTCAACTTTTTGATACCCAAAACTTAAATCTAGGCACGAAGAGGCCCAATTGACAACAATTTGGAGCTTAAAATGAAATAAAAACACTAAAATTATATGAAAAATTGCTAAGTGCTCATGCTAGTCAAACCAGCAAAATATATTCAAAAAGGGGAAAGACTGCACATGTGTGTGAGTGCTTGAATGGTGTGAGTGTTAAAAACACCACTGAAATTTGTTTTTGTATTATTGTAAAGAGTAAGCTTATATTAGTGGAAAAATATGTGCATGCATGATTTACTTGGGTGCAGGTAGGAAGGCACAAGATGCCTGAAGGACTAACATGTGGCCCAGGATTGTGGTGAGGGGGGATGGCACTGGGGGGATCTTAATATGAGGACAGCTGCAGATATGTGGTTTCATTATGAACATATTATTACTTCATATAGAACCAACGTATTCTGAAGTACTTTTTACAGCTATTTTATTATAAAAAATAAGGCCGGATTTACATAGCGGGCGCCCCTAGACCCACTGCCGTTCATCGCCCCTGTCCTCTCCCCTGAATTTACGCAATTTTTCATCATCGGAACCAGAGCAATGGGGATTTGCTCAGAGGAAATTTAAATAACTATTGAATCTCCTGCGCATCCCCAGCGTTTCTGAACCAATATGGGTGTGGTTGGCCAGCATGCTGGTGGTCTTTCCACAAATTCAGGCCTGGTAATAAATACATTCATATTAATTAATATTAATCAACCAAAATATGAAAGTGGGTTTGCAATTTTCCATTTGATGTTTTTTCATGTACACTTTTTTCTATTTTCTTGTGCTTATTCATTCACTTACACTTTTCACATTGTTTTTAGAGCCCTCAAGCAGAAGAATCAGAAATCCTCTTTGTGTCTATTTGTGGCTTGATTATTGACAATTACATATTTGTTTTCATGCAGTTTTTTTCTTTTCATTTCCATTTGCTATGATTTTGAAAAACAAGCGTACCCTAATATAAATATATGTTTATTCATGATTTTACAGACCATGAGTGTCTTGACTGTTTCTTTGTTAGCATCAACCAAGTAAGTAATTACAAATCTGAACAAGCAAAACAACTGAACAACAAAGATAAATGAAAGGATTAACAATTCAAATGAAATATAAGTCGTTGCTGCTGCTAAAATAAAAATGATAAAAATAAATGCTAAATGAACTGCTAGGATAGCTGTAAAAAATCAAAGAAGTACTTGGTAGATAAATACTTCAGTTGCCTAGTAGTGGAACATATGTTATGCAGATATTCACATTTGTATAATACCATAAAAATATGTTAAATTTAGATTTCCTGTTGTTGGGGAAAGGCAAAAAAAAAAAGCATGAGCTTTAGACTGCAACAAGAAACTACTGGTTCTAGATTTGTCTATCATGAAATTCCTGATAATACCATATCCAACAATATTGCATAATAGTAACTCAAAAGAAACTTGAACCCAAAAAGAAAAGAACATTTTCAAGAATATTACATTTTCTCAAATTGTAAAGTAGGATTCTAGATAAGAACTTCAGGTTATAGCCACTGCCCCAAAAGTCAAAGTAGGATCAAATACCCATGGCTGCTAAAGGGGCCAAGTCCTGATCAAACAGAGCTGGGGCCAGGTTTATAACAAATACGAGAATTGACACCAAGCTGTTTGGAATAAAGGCCGCAGGTTTATTAAAGTATTAATATCATAACCAAAACCTTACACCTTATCTCAGCAAAGCAAAAATTTGAAACATAAAAACCAGGAGTCTCCTGCCCCAAAAAAGGGGGGAAAACCCCCACAGCTTAACTCACCAAATTTGTATTCAAAAATACCATTGCCACTGCAAAAGACTTTCAAAGTTGTGACACAAATTGACAATGAAACATATCTGTAACAATTGTCAACATTGATTATTAAATAAGAAAAAGACGTTAGCAATGACTGGCTCTTGTAAGCAAGGCAAGGATGAGAGGGAAGCTGCCTTCCATAGGCTCATCCACGGCCAAGCTAATTATTCAGGATGTTCTGAGTGGGCATTGTGCTTTTGCACACCTACCAGGCAATAAGGCTAAATGTTAATAAGATCCAGGGTTGGTCACCCAACATCCACCTCGGCATGGGTGTTAGGCAAACTTTTGTCTGAAAGGCTCAATAATATTTACTAGAGGGCTTTTTGAAGATACCTTACAGTGAGACAGAAAGGGTACAATGCGTAGCTGATGCAGAGAAAACAGAAGCATTGAACATTTTAACTATAAAAAAATGCACAATTTTTAAAGTTTGTGCTAAACATGTAATTGTACTTCATTAAGTGGTAATTGGTAATTCTACCAATAAGTGGCTTTGTATTCTGAAACAGTTCATTTTTACCCTCAAGGGTGTCAATTTGACAGAATTTATACATTTTCCTGTTAATAGATTTAATGAACAGCTAGTAAGAAAGACATTGCCTGGCAGAACATTGTGCTGCCTCAATGCCGTTATAATGAAGAATAATTAGCTTATTGGGAAATATTTTTGGTCCTGCATTCTTTTGGACAGAAAAAACACTGTCTTTAAAGTCCTTTGATAGTTTGTAAAGAAATATCATGTCCCCTCTCAAGTGCCCTCTAGAGAAAACACACCTTATTTGAAGGCATTCCCTTATAATTAATTTGATGCATGCTTTTTATCTGTTTAGTTGCATATCTCTGGAGAACTTTATAATATCCTTTCAACAGACTGAACCCCAAACCAGCATTACAATGTCTCATTGTCTCATATTTTTGCATAACCTTGCTTATATCAACTTTAAACCTCATTTGCTGATCAGTCCCTCATATCATTCTATATAAATCATTCTACATAAATGAAGATTTATGCTCAACTTAGGGGCAGATTAACTAAGGTTCGAGTGAATTTTCGAAGTTAAAAAAGTTTGAATTTCAAAGTCATTTTTTGAATACTTCGAATATCGAATAGGATACTACGACTTTGAATTTACTTCGACTCGATTCGAAGTAAAAATCGTTTGAATATTCGACCATTCGATAATCGAAGTACTGTCTCTTTAAAAAAAACTTTGACTTCAATACTTCGCCAAATTAAACCTGCCAAAGTGCTATGTTAGCCCAATGGGGACCTTCTACAACCATTTTCTAATTCTTTGTACATTGAAGGAAAATCGTTCGATTGTACGATAAAATCGTTCGAATTGTTCGATTAGAAGGATTTAATCGTTCGATCGAGCGACTTTGCTTTGATCATTCGAACGCTAAATTCAGTGAAAAATCCTTCGACTTCGATATTTGAAGTCGAAGGATTTCAATTCGAAAGCATTTCTATTTTATGACCTCATAACTATTTCTTACCGCATTTTGTTTTGATTTTTTTTTCATATTCAGCTACATTATACCAGTGATACAATAAAAGAACAGAATCTTGCACACAGAATAAAAACTCTCTTTAAAGAGTTACCAGTAGTGATGGGCGAATTTGTGCCGTTTCGCTTCACCGAAAAATTCGCAAATTTCGCGCGAAATTCGCAAAACGGCGAAAAATTCGCGAAACGGCGCCGGCGTCTCGTTTTTGACGCCGGCGCCCGTTTTTGGCGCCGGCGTCCGTTTTTTCTAAAAAAAAAATTTGACGCCGGCAAATTTTAGCCGCGAATTTTCGCGGGCATTTCGCGAATTTATTCGCTGGCGGCGAAACGCGCAAATTCGCTGCGAATTCGCCCATCACTAGTGATAGATCCTTTATATACAATACAATATAAATTAGACAAATTGAGGGGAAGTGGTAGGAAGATACAAGCATGTGGGTTAAGAGTTCAGCCTGGTCTAGAGCTCTTTAACTTAGACAAGTAAACTAACCAATTATTTGATTTTTAGTAGAGTAGTAATCAATTCAAATGCAAAGTTGTATCTTAATGTTGCCCCATTAGTGGGGTAATCCTTGTAGTCAGCTGTAAAGTATTAATATTATTACCATGCGGCAGTGAATGAAAAATAAATCCAACAAAAACCCTATATACATAAAAGTAAACAAGAAGAGTAAAAACACATGCTTTCTTATATTCCTCATAGAAAACAAGCCAGAGGATTTATACAACACATTTGGCCAACCTGACCTAATTTTCCAAGGCATGCAAACCAAGATTAGCTTTATCACCAAATCTGTAAATCTAATAAAACAACCAGTTCTTTTTAAGAAATGTGTGACCTATATCTAAGAAACAAGATCACAAAATAAAGCTGAAGCATACACCTGATTTTTTTTTTCCATTTTCCAGTATGTATCTCTTACCTATGATTTAATGTTCAAGTCAGTAAGTGAAAAAGTCAGTGGGGTAGCTGAACAAAGAACTGCTTCTGACATTTTTACAGTCTGTCAGCCGCATCTTTTACTTTAAAAGAGAAAGTCTTTTGATTGACTGTGATCACTTAGTGACACAAAAAAGAAAACAAACAGGCAACCGATCAAGCCTGCAGGTGAAACATAAAAGTGCAGAAATTTGTGGCAACAATACCATTTTTTGTAAAATAGACTAAAATATAATTCATTTGTGTCTATAAGGCAAGCAAGATGTTGTTTAGACGTGCTACCTAGTGTCATACCTGCATACTAGTTATTTTGAGCAAAAATCAGTTTTCTTGTGTTTTCAACATCATTCATTACCTGTGTTTTCATATCCAATAAACCTTAAAAGTTTTTCTACATGCACAATAGGTTGTTTTGGCAACAGCAGCATGACTTAGTTGGCTTCAAATAAGCCCATTCATTATACACAGTTGGAGACCGTGGAGAGTTGACCTACATTGCCAATAGGGAGCGAGGCTGCTGGTTAAATGAAATCTGACTTTGCTATTTCTTATTTACTTATTATTATGATTACTTATAATTTAATACCAATTAGGTTTAATTTAATAAGCAAGTGCAAAGAGCAAAATGTATGCACAATTCAGCTTTTTTTTATACACAATGCAGAGTTTTTCCCCAAAACACCAGTGAATTTGCGGGCTCCATTAAAAAAGATTGCTCTGCAATTAGCATGTAATATAGCAATGGGTATTCAGTTTTACAACCATATTGGTAAATCATTCACAGGTTGCTGTTTCAGTTTCTCTGCCAATTGTTCCAGAGTGTGGTGCACATGTTAGCATGTGAGTGAGGTGTTTGTTTATGTGAAACACACAAAGGGAGACCTGCAAATAAGACTTGTTTAGGCAATTGTTTAGGAGGCACTTTACCCCATTTCAATTTTAGTTCAATAATTGTGGCATCTATTGAAGATTAACTAAGAAAAACTAAAATGAAAGTAATGTTACTTCCTGTTCCTATGAGTAAGAGAAAAACAAACCAAGAGTCCATTGAGATTCCCACTTTATAAACAAACCCCTCCCCCCGCAGCAGACTGTGCTGGGTTTCTCAGTGGATTACTGATTTTTACATGTTCAATATTTCTGTCCCCTGCTGGGACACAGAGTACTGATGTAAGGAACTTAAAAGATAAGCAAATAAGTATTTTTGTGCAGTAAAGCCCTGTGCAAAAAATAAATAAATATATATTTATCAATTGTAAGATATGGGTGTCAAAAGTGCACAATATCAAGTGTATTTCACCAGCATTAGGCTGGTGAAATAAGAAACTCCAGGGAAAAGTCTATGTGGCTGCAGCAAGTAATGCTGTTTAATTCTGGCTTAGGAAAAGCTGGATAGTGGGTCCCTGGAGTGAATGGAAGAGAGCAGGGTGGGCTTCCATTCCTTGCTTCAGTAAGGGTTTTCAGCTGTCAAGCTAGAGGCAGTTAACTAATTAAGCTACAGGTGAGCTGTAGTTAAAAGGAGGTGTGGAGCAACACCTCAAGGCTTCTTCTCCTGGATATCTCCTGGAGGAGGGTGAGGGGCCATGTGTGGACCTTCTTGAGTGAGTGAGTGAGTGAGTGAGGAAGGAAGGTGCCTGTGTGTAGCTGGGATGGAGAGTGATTCCCTGCTGACCTGAGTTCAAGAGAAAGAGCTCCAAAGGACTGAAAAGGAATATAGAAACCCCTCCCAGGAGACAAGTGTGTCTCGAATGTGCCCCAGAGAGGATTCTGGGATTTGCGGTCCACCAAAAGTCAGTGAAGGCTGAGGAAACCATGAATTACAGTTAACACCAGTGAGGGTGTGAATTGGGACTGTTAATGCTTATGTGAAGCGAATGTTATCCCCTATGTGAAGCCAGTGGGCTGAAGATTTGTGTTTGTGCCAAATAAAAGTCAGCAAAGCTGCATTTAAGCTTAAAGGCGGTGTCAGTCTCCATTCTCTGTGCTGAAAACTGTGCCGGGGCCTTGGGTTTCGCTACCTGAAGCTCATACTATACATACATAAATATATAGATGATTAAAATCATAGAAACATTTTACAAACCAGCGTATTAAAATTTTCAAAGGCTTTATTGAATACCACTTTAAAATCACAGGACTAGCGAGCAGGGGAATATGCGCTCAACACGTTTCGTGACCCTTGTGTCACTTCATCAGAAGCAGAAACGTGTCGAGCGCATATTCCCCTGCCCGCTACTCCTGTGATTTTAAAGTGGTATTCAATAAAGCCTTTGAAAATTTTAATACACTGGTTTCCAGGCTGATCGCTATTCTTCCAGTGGAGTCCGTTTCTATTACTTTGGACAATTTAAAAATGTCCCTGTGAGGAAGCTTTTGTTAAAATGTACATGGGGAGGAAGGGTTAATGTGGGCCTTTATGTAAATATTCTACATGGATGTATATATAGTTACTGAATATATCCACTTGATACTTGCAAGACTCATTTGTTTTGGCAATCTTTTGAATATATGTATTAAACCATTCACCATAATATCACAGGCAACAGGGTTAATTTTTCTTGTGAAAATTTGAAATTAACATATCAGACACCAAAATATTTCATAGTGCCATAGAATAATGGGTGTATGCATCAAACATAGACATTACATACAAACACTAAAACCAATACAGTAGGTACTGCTCAATAAAGCTTACAATCTAAAAAGGAGAGGGGGGTATATAACACAAACTATCAAGAGAGATCATAGCATTGTGTGTGATAAATGGGTGCACTTTTAAAATCATTCTCAATCAAGGAGGTCCCCGAAACACTACTATTTAGTCACAGGGGACTATGAGCACAGTAGAGACTGGTGAACGTTGACCGATGGAGGTGGATTGCTAGGAATATGATGATAAGAAATTAATGTCTTATAATGTCAGTTTTGCTCAGAAATATCTTGAGTGTGGTACATGGAGAGGGCAGGGAAGAGGAGAGTGAAAAAGTTAAAAGTAGAAAATTGTTGTGCAGGTTTTTAAAATAGCAAATCAGTGTAGTAAAGCAAAGGTTTTTTGGATATCATGCATTATTGTACTACAGGTATGGAATATGGGGTTAGCTGGAGGTGGAGTGGAACTGGAAAAAAGGGGCATTTCCAGTCACATTCATTAGGTACTGATGGGATGGTGAAAACTGTATCCCCCTCCCACAATAGACATGCACTTGTATTTGTCAGGGGGCCTATCGGCTACCAGCGGGAGTAGTCAGGACCGAGGAGGAAGCCCAACAAGGGTTAAAGTCCGAGTATGCAGTACAAATAGGAATCAGGCACGATCGTTGGTTAAAGTCCAGGCAAAAGTTTAAACAGGCAGGCAGATAAGGATCAGAGTCAGGATCACAGCAGGAATCAAAACCAGGAATCAGACAGAAAATAATACACCCAGTTACTCACAGGATTGAAGACCTATAATTGGGCAGGGTTTCAGCGTCCAGGGCGCCCTTTTATTACAAAATCCCGGCACCAGCGATGACATCATCATGCAGCGACATGTGTTCAGCATGGGCGCCGCCATCTTGGATTTTCATTGTGACCGCCGGGAAGGTAAGCAGCGCCGTTGGGTGCTTCCGGCAGTCCTGACAGTATTTAGCCTAATAAAATAATGACAAAAAGACTGTTTTATTTTTGGGTGAAGGCCAGCCACAGTTTTATTTACACCTTTTGATACAGATCATTGTAATTCGTAATATAAAACAATTACTCAGCTGCAATGCCAGCCACTGCTGAGGCAGCGGAATGTAATAATTAGTGATGGGTGAATTTATTTGTGAATTTGTGCATTTCGCACAAGAAAGGGTTGAAGGAACTGTAACACTAAAATGTTTTAAGTAAAAAATCCACTGTACCTCTCCAAATACAGCTGCTCCTGCAGAAAGTTTATTATATTTAATGCTTTATCCAAAATACCATTATAAAACTTAGCTTCCGGATGTACACTGTCTTACCAAAAGACAAAAGGGCGACTCTGCCTTGATCCAAGGTGCATCGCTCCACATCTCCTCCTAGCCAGATTTCTAAATCGAGAGTTAGTTCTTGTACCTCTAAAACTGATTTTTCAGCTTTCCTTTAGTTTGGATACAAGGGAAGAGTGTGGGGCAGCAGTATAACTTCTTTGGTGAAATGTATTGCTGTAAGAGTGGTGAAGGAATGAATGTGCTGACTTTACAGGGGTCTTCGGTGTTTTTTTAGATTTATGGCTGACCAGCAGCACTTTTAGAGATAAAGCAAGCTGAGGGATAAAACAAGAGGGTAAAAACTCCTTAGCAAAGCTGCAAGAACTAATTTCCAATTTAGAAATTTGGCTAAGAGGAGATGTGGAGTGCTGCACCTTGGATCTGGCAGAGTCAACCTCTCGCCTTTTGGTAAGACAGTGTACATCCCGAAGCAGGGTTTTATAATGGTATTTTGGATAAAGCATTAAATATAATACATTTTCTGCAGGATAGATCTGTATGTCGAGAATGGTACAGCGTATATTTAACTTAAAACATTTTAGAGTTACAGTTCCTTTTAATGCTTATTCAGGTTGTTCCTGACTTTACTTCAGGGAATGTATATTTTGATTGAACTATTTCTTTTATTAATGAACCCTCAGAACCAGGGATATTTATGTACATATGTATATGAAAATAAATATAAATATTTACATAAATATAACCTTGAGCAGCACGGTAGTTGGATTATCTGTCTGTGTCTGTGGAAAATAGGACCAGCAAAATGCCAAGATGTTTTAACCGATGAGTAGATTCAAGGAAGGGAATTATTTATTTTACTTTATAAAACAGTGGAAACATTACATATGGTATAATGAGGATGTAGTATCCATTTTAGAAAAGTGACACTATTATTGCTAAATGCTTTTTTACAGAATTAAAATAAACAAACTAAGTAGGAAATAGGAACCCTGACCACAATTGCTTGAGCATTTGTTAGTTAATCAAGAGTACATTGCAGCTATAATTTTTGGCATAGGAATTGCATGTAATAAGTGTATTTACACACTAATATCATTAAAGAATATTGCCAATACTATATTGTGCCGGGGTTTCAGGTAAGTAAATACTTGGGGGTGCCTAATATTTGGCACGCCCAAGTGGAAGAAGACTTTCCTTATGGTATTAAATGAATGCATATCAAGGATACATACAAAAAACTTTCTGTATAAGTTAATTTACTAATATTTGTTACTAAACATTTGTTTGGGAGGACAAAAGGGCATCCCTTAGAAAATGTATTAAACATAGAAGTGAAATTAAAAATTTCCCCACATATTGCACACATGGATATCCAACATAAGCCAATTTATTTTTAGTATTTTGTAAATAAAATATTAAAAGTGATTATCTACAAATAAGATATTTTTGTCATGTATACTGTCAATATTAACAAGCTATGTGCTTGTTTGCTACAACTGTTGTGTCTTCTGGCGGTATTTGCATTCATTATTGAGTTACTGTTAAGCTATAAAGACAAGATACATATACTGTATTTGGTTACTGATTGCCTGAACACTTCGAAGCTCTGCAGCCATTTCCTTTCTTAAATAGCCTCATTGTAAACAGATCTAAAGCAATGTCAATTTGCTAATCACTAAACTGCTGCGGAAGTCAGTGACATGAATATGTTAATGTGGAAGACTGTTGCTTGTGCAGCTAAAGCTATAATAGATGAAAGATTTGGAGGTTATCATATTTTAACAAAATCTCTATAAGGTAGCTGCAGGCTACACAATGCATTCAGTTTTTAGAGAATATTAAAATGCTGTGTATTGTGAATTTGGCATAGAACCTTTCCTATTGTTTGGAGAGGCCAAGTTTCAACAGTGACACCAGATTTGTATGCATTCCTCATTTATTTCTTTAACCAATAGAACACTGCATGTTATATTTCATATGTTAATCATAATGTTATCCAAAATACTTTATTTTTGAAAAATATTGAGATATTGAGATCCATAAGAAAAGAATAAATAAAATAAAGCCCGATCTTACGGAATGGGACACCACTCAGGTCTGTGCATTGAAACAATTGCTGTCCTTGAATATTTGGACCATATATTAATATCATAGTAAAACTGCAAAATAAAAAACACAACAAATTTTTTATTTGGATTTTGCCATTTATTCTATTTGCAGTTCTGGCCACTTTCCAAAGTATTTACTAGTAAAGTAAATAAAAATATATCATCCAATATGACTGCACCAGAAATACAGTATGTACTATATTTGTTTTACAATTTTGGATAAATATTTATACCTTGTTCTTCTCCACTTTGCAACATCTACTAAAAAGGATCCTGTTGAAACATAATCATATTTGTTTTTTATCTTACAAAAACACATACTGGGCAACTTTATATTAATTGCCTCAAAACAAGCAATATGTGGTGTTGTAGACTCTCAATTGTTTACCTTTGTTCAACCATAATAGCTTAAGGGCTGATTTGGCCAGTAATCGTTAGTAGAACTATAGTATCCTGAAGATTAGTTCAAATGATTTTCATCACCTTCATCCCTGAAGGACGTAAAGACTTGTAGGGACCTATAAGGTTAATGTGCCCCTATGGCTTTAAATTTCCCTAGTTGCTGGGCAGATGCCCATGTAGCTAGTTATAATTTGCATAGTTGTATTATTGGCTAAGAGGTTTTGTGACCACTTCCTGTTACACTTTGGTGTAGTAAGTGAGAAGTGGTGGATCTTCCTTTTTGGCTTCTGGTTGCTGACCCAGCTGGATGTTCCAGGGAGCCTGGGTACACCAAGTCCCTACTATCTGCCCTAGAGGGATCAGTACCTCTAGAGAGTAAAGTCGCAGAGCAGGGACCCTGTGAACAAGGCTAGCTAGGGACAGGGTTGCTATCTGTTATAGTACTTTCTAGGAGAGTAAGATAGTGAGGGAAGTGAGTAAGAGCAGCTGTGTGCTCCATCAAGGATTGTAGCAGAGAGTTGCTTCCCTAAGATGTAAAATCTCCTACAGTGAAGGGACCACAGTGGATTGGGTGTCAGGCTTTCGGCTCTCCATCCTGACCACTCCACTGGGTGGGATTCAACCACGTATGAGGTATTTCTGCCTGGAGGTATGCTGTACTGTAGATTCATATATAGTTGTGAATATATTCTACAAATGCTTGTATGCAATGTAAGAAACCTGTGGATCATTTGTCTCTGACAAATAAACTACTCTGTTCTGTTTGATTTGCAAGAACATCCTGGTGCCCTCTTCTTTTGTCATTTTATGCACAGTAGCCTGTGGGAGTTGTAGTACCACTACACCACACTTTAGTTTCTTCCAATTTGCAAAGGCCCTGCCTTAAGTGTTAGAACTTTGGGTAATTGGGTATGTTAAACAATGCTTTAAATGCCTTGGTAGCACTTGTGTTTTTTATCCTGATGAAGGGAGGGTGAAACCCCCCCGAAACATTGATGCACATGCTGTGACAAGCCCCCCACCTGCAACAGAATTGGTGTTGTGTGACTCTTCTTCAAAATTCAAATTGCATGTGATTGACAGTGCCGACCATCTAGAGGGATTAGCAACACCAGTCAGGAGGATTATAGGAGAGGAAAGGAGGCAAATGACAATTATTGAGTTGCCACTTTAGCCCAACTCAAAGAATTTACAGACTCCACAATGCTACTCAGAGATAAATAAGTTTGGCCCTGGCCAAACCGAATCCAAATACTAATTTGCATATGCAAACTAGGGGCGGGGAGGGAAATCTTGTGATTTTTGAAACGAGAAGGAAGTAAAAAATGTTTTCCCCTTCCCACCCCTAATTTGCATATGCAAATGTTACAAAACATTAAATAGGTAATATATGAATACCTTCCAGCACATTATATAATTATTTATAATATATTATTTATTCTGTTGAACTCTTCTAATATCAATGTCAAATCTTTTTGATAAATTGTGACAGTGATGTCTAAAAGCTTTCTCATTTAAAAATAATTTAGCATCACAATTTGTGAACTGTGAAAGTAAGATGGAGCTACATGGGAAGAGGGTTGAGACCTGGGATCTGGGAGAAACAGTTTTTTAACATAAAATAGGGGGTTCCACATACATCATCCCAGATTGCCACAATGTTGCTACAAGTTAATTTAAAGTAATATGACATATGTTTGTTTCCTGTGCAGGTATGGGATCAGTTGCCCAGAATGTTTGGGGCTTAGGGTTTTCTTGATAAAGGGTGTTTCCATTAGTAAGGGTTTTTTTTATCAAAGGTTGAGTTGTTTTTTCCACAAAAAAATTTGAATTTTTAACGGTATGTAGTGAAGTAGTGCAAGACCCTTTCTCTTATCCCTGTAAGGCACAGGCATAGATCCTGTGTCTGTGTTCTGTAAACTGTTACCTAGCAACCAGCTGTTCAGTGATCTCAGTGCAGCAGGAATTGACACAGTGTGAGTGGCTGACAGGAAGAGGAAGTCACAGATACTGGCAGAAGAGAAAAGCCTGGCTGAAAGAACCGCGTGGTGGACAGAGAGAGAGAGAGAGACACCAGAGAGCTGCCAGCAGACCCAAAATGCTGAGAGGTTCCACCAAAAACAGACATTTGGATCAGGCTGGCACAGGGAAGCCAGATACTGTTCCTGGAGGGACAGAGTGTGTGAAAGGAATCCAGACTGGAGGAGCAATCAGCAGGAGATTCCTATCTGAGCATCCAAAGGGGCTGGAAGTCGTACTGTATCCAAAGAGGATTTTGAGTGAGTATCCTGTTTAAAAGGACAGTACCTTAAAGCAGTGCTTGAAGATACAGAGACTGTTTGTGGAAGGACATTAAAGGACTTTGCCTTCTTTCGTTAGGTAGTTATTCAGCGCACGCAAGTTAGATAGTGAGGCGCTTAGTCCCACCTGGATAGGAGTGCTATTTGTACTAGTTGGCTATTTAATTTTAGATAAATAAATATTCAGTTTAACAAATAGTGTGTGTTTTATTACTGTATTCCTAATGGGGCCACCTGTAGGTGCATTCCCGGATCTCACTAGGTGGAGGCACTGCGCTAGTAAGTACCAGGTACCCAGTCTCTCCCAATACCATTGTGGAGTGGCTCAGGTTTGTCCCATGCCATCAGGTAAGCGCCACACGTGGAGTGTAACACTGACAAAGGGGTGTCAAAAGGGTTACAGGTATTCTCTTTGTCAAAAATTGGAGCGATTTCTCTCCAAAAACTCAATCAATTTTGAGTATTCAAGTTTTTCACCCCAACTATACTGATTCGAGTTTTTTACATTCAAGTTTTTTCTTAAATTAGAAACCATTCAAGTTGTGGGGTCATTTTATTTCTAAAAAAGCACACGAAGCTCTAAAATTCGACCTTTGATAAATAACCCCCTAAGTCTACTAAAAAATAATGAAACATTATATAAACCCAAAAGGATTTTTCTGCCACCAATATGGATTCATGAAGCTTAGTACAGGTATGGGAGCAGTTATCTGCAAACCAATTATCCAGAAAGCTCTGAATTATGCAAAGGCCATCTCCCATAGACATCATTATAATCAAATAATTCCAATTTTTCAAAATGATTTCCTTTTTCTCCGTAATAATAAAACAGTACCTTGTACTTGATCCACTAAGAATTAATTAATCCTTATTGGAAGAAAATCATCTTCTTCGGTTTATTTAATGTTTACATGAATTGTCAGTAGAAGTAAGATGTGAAGATGCAAATTACAGAAAGATCCGTTATCCAGAAAACCCTAGGTCCTCAGCATTCTGTATAAGAGGTCCCATGTCTGTACACGATATTGTTTTATTGTCACAGGAAATGGAAACCATTTTAATAACTAAGAATTATTTGCATAAAATTTACTTTATGGAAGAAGGCCTTCCTGTAATTTTAAGCTTTCTGGATATCAAAATAAGAGATCCGATACCTGTATAAATGTAGGAAATATGAATATTTTTTACTTCAAAAATCAGCACCCCTCTGATAAAGATTTCATTACTTTTCATAGACTTAAATACTTGGATGTTTAGATCAGTCTTTATTTATGTTCACTTACTGATCAAACACACTAAAGCTCAGTTAAATATTCTGATTAATGCAGTTGGCCTAGAGAGTACATTACATCTAACACAGACCTTTGGGGCTCTTTGAATTCTGAATATTGCCAAAAAGAGATCTTCCTGATTTAAATTCCTGCAGTTTTATCATTTTTTTTTTCAAATAAATGAATAACCTATATGTGGACATTTAGGTATGATTAATGTAAGCTAAAATGAAGCTATAGGCATAAAGAACCACAAGGGAAAGTAAACCCTTTATAGCTGCTGTGGGGCTTAATTTAAACTTAATTCCTCCTGCTGATTACATTTACAAGGTTTCTTAAGACTAGCTACCATATACTGCACTGTAAGATAAACCCCAATGTTTCCACAAATAGATCACACATAATTATGCCAAAATAGAGAGATACAAATTTGCTTTCATTATCAAGGATGATTTTTTTTGCAGGAAAGATGACAACCCTATGTATACATTGCATTATTTGCAACAAGGCACTTACCAAATGAAAACAAGAAAGCAAAAAATACATACAATGTGCTTAACACACCAACGTAGCATACATGTATAGCAGAGTCAACATCCTACAATAGCCCCAGTGTCCAAAAGACACTATGGGGCCTTTTTACTAACAATCGGATTTTTCCACAAATCTCTAAAAATACGTGTTTTTTTAAAAAAAATGCTCTAATAATTCCAGATTTATTAAATATAATACAAAACTTCACTATGTAAAAGTTGTAGAGGTCCCAGAGGCTCTAATCCTATTGGACCGCTTTTAATCAATTTGGACTTTTAGAGGTTTTTGGATTCTTTTTCGCTAGGAATTGTCTAAAATATTTCGAGGTATTTGTATTATTTAGTGCATCATTTAACATGAGTTTCCATTCGATTTCCATTCATACCTTTTTTTAAAAATTTAACACGCATTTATCAGCCTTCCATGACTTCAGAGAACTACCAAAGAAAAAGGAGGTTTCTGGCAGGGTTATGTTTGTTGACTCACATTTTAATTCAATATTTCTTGTAGACTTAAACCATAGTAATCCAAATTTCAGAAAGACCCCTTATGCAGAAAACCCCAGGTATCAAACATCCAAGATTACAGGTCCAATACGTTTACAATAACATACCTTTAAAAAAGGATGAATGTTAAAATTTCACAGAAAGTGTCTTAAGCATTAATGATATAATATGTCATTATTGTAACTTGCTGTAATTTACAGATGACATGGCCAACAATTATAAAACCATATCTTTCAATAACATAGAAATAACCTTTTAATTCCCAATTACTTAACACAATATCTTTTGATAGTTGTTATTACATGATCTATGGCTACTGCTAAATTTGGTTTGCTTTTATTTTAGTTAGCTTTCAACATTTTTAATGAGCTACTAACAAGCACTTAATTATAGATTCAAATTATTTTGTTGGAGGTTTGATGAATTTTTTTTTCATACAAGAGCTACCGTGTGCTAGTAATTAAAAGTCCTAATGTTCTAAGCATTTTACCAGCTTTAGGTATTTGCATTAAAGGTTATTTTTTTTTTTAAAAAAAGGCATATTGTGCCAAAACTAGATCTATGATTCATAACTAAGCAACATATTAGTTTACTAAGAAATTATATGGAGGGTCTTATAATATATATATATATATATATATATATATATATATATATATATATATATATATATATATATATATATATATATAAAATGAAGCAGGAAAATCCAAAAATAATAGGGGTTTATATCTGTGAAAAAAACGCAAAATACTGATTCCTATAGGAACAAGAATATTGGACACAAGCAATGAATTTAAATTAGGTTTTGGGTATATTCTGTTGCATGCACCTTCCCCACTGTGGGCAAGTCACAACACCTTCAGTTTAATTATGTTCCTCAGTTGAAAATACATGTATTTTTTTTTTTTAAGACAGAGCATCAAAACCACCGTAGCAAAAATAATTATTTGTTCCTGTATAATCCTGTGTTGTATAAAAAAAAGAATATTAACATCTTGGCAGGGTGTCTGCACTATGTCACAAGCTCTAAAGGCATTCTTGTCATGTTCAGAATCCTATCTAGAAAAATGCCACAGGAATAAATCATTCCATACATATTTTTCTCTGTTCTATCAACTTATTTTAAAACATTTGAATAATGGTTCATTTGGGTCAGAAGTATGTTTATATTGATATATACATCCACATGATTATAGTTACAATATAAAAAAGACTTAAACAAGCAATACATTTTATGTAAAGGAAAATGGAAATGTAATTTGAGTATTGCATCTGAGAAGTCTTAGCAGTACACCCCTTACACATTTAAATGTGTTTTAATTGGAATTCAGGAGGGGATATTTATGATATAGGCTTATATCTAATTGCTGTTCTATAAATAAGAATTGCACATGAATAAGAATACATATTGTGTAGAATGACAAAATGGTTGTCAGGTTTTGTCCTAGATGAGCTAAAACCACCATGTAATCAAATATATGTTCACTGCCTTTGAAATATAACCTATATAGATAAACTAAATCCATTGCACCCTAGTGTTTACTAAACTGTAGAAGGCTAGAGATAGTTAGGTACAGTATCAAAGCAACATAACTAACAGTTTCAATAATACAGAGTACATATCTGTGAGAATATAGGTCTCTCTTCGCAAAATGGCTCACAGCTACCTGCAAAGTGCTTGATAACCACTCCAAACACTACATCACATACCTCGTTTGGATTTGTTGGATAGGTTTAATAAGTGGAATGGAACAAATTGTTTTCAATTTTTTCCAGACACAAAGATCCTAAAATTATTACTCTGTCATGATTTTTAGAGTGTCCTTTGTATTTCTAAATTATATTGAGCCCATTGCAAATAATTCATTTATAAACCAATAAATAAATAACTTTTTAGTTATACTTTTGGTGTGCCATCTTAGGTCATTATGCCTGATCCGTGCTTTCAGAAAGAGCCAGCCCTACAAAATGGAACTGCTTTCAGATAAGCTATTGCTTCTCTGACTCTATGTAACTTGAGGAGCTATGGTCAGGCTTGGGTGTTTTAACACTGAGCACTATTGCTATATCTACTACTAGGGGGCATATTTATCAAGGGTCGAATTTCGAGTTTATGGGAGTTTTCTAAAAACTCCCATCAGCTCCCATAAACTCGAAATTCGTAAAATTTTATTTTTTAAATTCGGGTGAATAGAATTGACCCACAAACTCGAACTGAATTCAAATTGAATTTGATTGGAGTTTTTGGTTGTTGGAGGTCTCCTATAGGCTAAAAAACCAATTCGGCAGATTTTAGATGATGAATTGTCGAATTTGAATTCTTAAAGAGAGAGTACATGATACATTTCAAATTTTTTTAAACTCAAATTGAATTTGGACTATTCCTTACTCGAATTACACTAAAATAAACTCGAAATTTGAATTTTCAATTTGACCCTTGATAAATCTGCCCCTAGGTGTTGCACAGAAGCCCTTTTAGCAATGCAGTTGTCAGGATGCTGTTTTCTTGTTACCTTCCCATTGTTCTGTTGGGTGCTAGGGGAAAGGAAGGGAGAGTGATATCATTCCAACTTGCAGTGCAGTAGTAAAGAGTAACTGAAGCTTATCAGAGACAAAGTCACATGGCTGGGAACCTGAAAAATAAGAACATGTCTAGCCTCATGTCAAATTTACAAAATTGAATATAAAAAAATCAGTTTGCTCTTTTGAAAAATGGATTTCAATGCAGGATTCTGCTGGTAGAGTCCTATTAACTGATGCATTTGTAAAAATGTGTTTTCCCATGACAGAACCCTTTTAAGTAATTATTAATTAATTAATTACTAGTAATGCCTTGTAGAGGTAGCAGGAAAATACATTTTAAAATATCTGGACTGGGGAGATAGCATGAAAGTAAGCAAAGGGGACTAGAAGGACTGCATATGAAAATGTTAGGGACTAACTGTGTAAAATAAAAAGTAACTTGTACTTTGAAGACTGAAGAATGTGATGCGCTTCATTATGGTTTCTAAATGATGACACCTTCAGTGCTTACTTTATCAGGCAAGGGCAGTCTGAATGCATGTTTTTTTACACATTGAGCAAATACTAAAATTACTTACACAAACCAAAATCTCCGGGCTTAATCCACCAAAAGGGTACACACTGGAAAAAATGTGGCAGCCAACTATCATACTTCTACAACCCAACCAGATGCTTTATTACACTAGGGATATGTTTTTAGTATGAAAATTCTATATACATGTATTTAAAACAGAGACTGGTAAATGTATAAGATAGTGTATACTGTATATATATATATATATATATATATATATATAGATATATCAGAAAACAAACCGCAAGCAAGGACTTCGTGTCTCAAAAGCCAAGTGAAGGTTTATTCTTACTCAACGTTTCGGCGCTCCAACTGAGGTCTTCAGGAGGTATATATAGATATATATACAGTATATATATATAGAAAAGTCCAGCATGAAAAGTTGTCTGTTTTTTGAAAATAGTTTTCATACTTATCCAGAGTGCATGTTTGCAGAATTATCTATTAACTAATCTGTTCTAAATGAAAAAGGAATTGTACAAACTTGTGTATTAAAGTCATATAAAAGTTTAATGATTATATAGAAAGTATGAGCACATTTTTGGATTGGATTGATTTCCAGAATATTAAATCGTAATATTAAAAACGACCATATCAACTCACTACTGTGGCTTTTGGGTATGAATAAGCAATTCCACAAACAGTCAAATGTCATATTTATAAAGGCTGTATAGATAAATAGATTGATAATAATTTATGCTGACCTTCACTATCACATCTTATTGAATCAACCATTGGATATCTATTAACAGTAGTAGAATTCTATGAGGCCGCTGTCGAGAAAACGTGTCACATGTGCAAGTTCTTATAGCACGCAAGACATAAGCTGCCTACTGAGCAGTTTGCTGCATGATTGCAACAATAGGCATTATTAAGAGGAAATATTATTCAAATTAACTATTAACTGAAAGGCGGTTTAAATCATGGAAAATATTAAGCAACAGGAACATTTTCACAATTATGAAGCCATTAAAAGTTGCTTTAAAGATATAGACCTTAAGGACCAATGGTTTTTGTACTGCAGTGCCAGCTCAGCTTATAAAATTTAAGATTAACTCCAGCCATTTATCCTGATAATTATGACTGTTAAGCCATAAACAAATTGTCTTAATTAAGAAAATCTTAACACTCTGTTCAATTAGTTGTTCTATTTTTTTCTGCATGTCATTATTAAATGAGTTAATTTTTTATTTTAAAAAAGGCATATTTCACAAAGTTTGATGTTTAATTGCACACATATTTTTCCCACTTTGATTTTGTCATCTTACCCCACTGGTAATAATTAGCTTCCTATAATGAGGTTATTCAACTGAAAACTAAAGGGTTTTGTTCTTGTTAATTAATGTGAAAACAAATTCCTTCCCACATGTATTATCAGAGTCAACCAACTATCATTTTAATTGCTATAACTGAAGTTACTAAAAATGGCAGATACCTGGGTTTTTAGGGCAAAAAACAGTTAGGGCACATAATTTCAATTAGTTCATTTCAACAGAAAGAAACCTAATGAAGAAAATGTTATCCATACTTATGATGGATCTGACATAATACACAGCAGGGGCGGAGGAATTGCTAAAACTCTTTACCCTTTTCTAGTTTACATTTCATCCTGCACACAAACAAAAAATGTATGTATATATATATATATATATATATATATATATATATATATATATGGAACAAGAAAGTCCAGACAATCTATTGCATGAAACAAAAAGGTTTTTACAAAGCAAGAAAATATGCTGCAACGTTTCGAAGCTTCCGCTTCTTTCTCAAGCATCAATGAATATAACGACATCATATCCTATTTAAAGCCATAGGTAATAGACACACCCATTAATTTGCATATTAAGTATATAATCAGATCAAAAGCAGCTAAACAGCATATGCATTACATACACAGGAAATTATCAATAACAGCAAAATAATGAATAGCAACAAAATATTCATTAGTAACATATTGGTCAGATAATGTAACAAATAGAATCTATAGTGTGTCTATTTTTCTTTTATCAGTCCCAGGACTACCCCTCCTGCTGTAAGTTCCATATCCTAATTATATGTTCTATTTTTTCAAATAAAGCCATACAGATCGTATTCTCTATTGAGTCCCTTCGGATGTAGTGTCTGTAGAGTGTGTATCCAAAATTTCTCCCTCTTTTGGAGTTGCAAGAGTCTGTTGCCCCCCCCCCCGACGTGGGGGGGCAACAGACTCCAACACAAGAAATCTAAGGGTTGCAACCGAATGTCGTGCTATATGAAAATGAGCTGGAACCGGCAATTTCAGTACCTCCTTCGTTATAGTTGATTTATGTTGACTAATCCTGTCTCTTATAGGTTGTACAGTTTCCCCAATGTAGGCAAGGCCACATGGACAATTGAGCATGTACACCACGTATTCTGTATCACATGTTAAGTGGCCTTGTATTTCAAACTTGCGTAAATACATTTGTGCGAATAACACTTGAACATTGGTTACATCTTCCACAGGGGAACATGCCATTCCTCAAAGGTGCCAACAATCGCTGTGTATTGCTTCGCCCTGTGCCTGCATCTGCCCTTACCAATCTGTTCATTAAACTTCTAGGGCGTTTATAGAATAGGAGTGGGGGTGCCTGAAATTCTGGAATATTGGGATATGCCCTCCGCAATAGGGGCCAGTGTTTATAAATAATATGATGTATTTTTTGTACCCAAGGATGGTAAGTATGTACAAAGGGTATATGAGTTTTTTATCCATGTCATGTGTCCTTTCCTGTATAATGGAACCCCGATCCAGTCCTTTGACCCGTGTTACTTCCTGATTGAGCATTTGCCTTTTGTACCCTCTCTGAATTTTGTTGTCATTTCCTCCAAACGAACTGTAAGTTTCTAGGAAGAGAGGAAATATTAGCCCTTAGATGTGAACTGTCAAATGGTAATAGGTTATTACGATCAGTTGGTTTGACAAATAAATCTGTGTATAACCTTCTCCCTTTGCGGTATACACTCAAACTACCAACAAATCATCGATATAGCGCCACCATTTTAGGCAGTGTCTCTTGAACAATTCATGTATATAGACATATTCATTCTCAAAGTAGTTCATAAAAATGTTGGAATAGGTGGGTGCAACATTGGATCCCATGACGGTCCCCTGTGATTGAAGGAAAAACATGTGTAAAAAATAATTTTTACCAAGTACCAAAGACAAGAGTTCCATAAAGAAACAGACCTCTGTTGAATCATAATGAGATCCCTCAAGGGCCATCCGTACTGCTGCCATACCTAAATCATGTGGTATAGAAGTATAAAGGCTACTTACATCAAAAGCTGCCAATAATACCACCTCCTCCCCCAAATCAAGATCGTGGATTGATCATAAAAAATGGGAAGTATCCTTAATGTATGAATTCCCCAGAGGTACAAAAGAAGCTAATACTCTATCCAGAAATATTGATAAAGGGGATAATATAGAGTTAATTCCCGGAACTATCGGTCGCCCAGGGGGAGACTGTAAATTCTTATGAACCTTGGGCAAGGTGTAAAAAAATGGTATACATGGAAACTCCTGTGTGAGGCAATCTTTTAAACCTTCATTAATCACACCTTGCTCTTGGTAGCAGGATAATACCTCTGATATTAATTGTGTAATCTCTCTTGTGGGGTCCTGATCTAAGCATACATAAGTACTCAATTGGTCTAGAATTTCTTGTACATAGTAATCCCTATTCAGAATAACTAGAGCTCCCCCCTTATCAGCAGGTTTATAAATTACAGTTTTATTCCCCATCAAAGAATTTAAGGAGTCCTATTCCATCTTAGTTAAATTGTTATTATAGCGCATTGCTTTTAAACCCTTTGGGTCATGTATTAGTCGATTTATATCGCTGGCAATAAGGTTTATTGAAGTCTCCACCAGATGAAATAAAGTTGGAGGAAGATATCTACTTTTTTTATGTAATCCAAACCGCTGTAAAGTTAATGACCTAGTATGTGTTTGCGTGTCCTCTTCCCCTTTGTCCATAAATTGTACCTTAAGCCATAATAACCTATAGAATCGCTGTAAATCTATGTCCAATGAAAAAGTGTCTAAATTTCTTGAAGGACAAAAAGATAAGCCTTTCTGTAGTACATTCAGTTCAGAAGGAGACAGTACCTTTTTCGAGATATTAATCACGATAGATGTCAATTCTTGGATACAGTCTTGTTGGTTATTCGTGCCTGCCATCTCCTGGTCGCAGCTGCTATGCTTATTTTGGGTGCATTAACAGTACCTCGCGTTCCCCGTCGCTTGAGGTACACACTCCACACATCCGAAGGGACTCAATAGAGAATACGATCTGTATGGCTTTATTTGAAAAAAATAGAACATATAATTAGGATATGGAACTTAGTCCTGGGACTGAAAAAAGAAAAATAGACACACTATGGATTCTATTTGTTACATTATCTGACCAATATGTTACTAATGAATATTTTGTTGCTATTCATTATTTTGCTGTGATTGATAATTTCCTGTGTATGTAATGCATATGCTGTTTAGCTGCTATTGGTCTGATTATATACTTAATATGCAAATTAATGGGTGTGTCTATTACCTATGGCTTTAAATAGGATATGATGTTGTTATATTCATTGATGCTTAAGAAAGAAGTGGGAGCTTCGAAATGTTGCAGCATATTTTCTTGCTTGGTAAAAACCCTTTTGTTTCATGCAACAGATTGTCTGGACTTTTTTGTTCACTATATATATATATATATATATATATATATATATATATATATATATATATATATATAGATACACATACATTTTTTGTTCGTGTGCAGGATGAAATGTAAACTAGAAAAGGGTAAAGAGTTTTAGCAATTCCTCCGCCCCTGCTGTGTATTATGTCAGATCCAATAACAGTAGGAAGTAAAAACTTAACTTAGGGCTACCTATATTGAGCAGCTTTGGCTCCACCAATGGAGTGATTGAAGGGATTACATCCCAAGGGCATTGTTGCCTAGTCAGGGAACGAGAGACAGGTAATAGGGACTTAGATAAATCCCACCTGGGTTTCCCATAAGACTTCTCCAGAGGAGTAGACTGATATTCCCCTCTCAAGTGCTACTAGAGGGACGACTCTACATTTTGTCTGCATTGTGAGTATGTATTGACTATGACTATGACTCTATGGTTGTCTTCTGAATCGTTGTGTTATTCTCCCATGTGGATCTGTATTAATAAATCAGTTCAATTATTGTTCAAAGAACCACTGGCACCCAATTATTATGCATTGCATACAGTTACAGTTGCACAACACCCTGCCTCCACATCATTGCGAGGGCTCATTCCCTGGGAATTAAGGTCTCATCCAGAGCACACATATTGGGGTAAAGCTGAAAACTTGAAATCAAGATCAGGACAGGTGTCATTATTGAGTATTATGATCTCAGATGGAACCTTTATAAAAATGTCCTTGTTCTAAGGTTGTCTGTGATCAACAGGAAATCCTAACCTGGCCTGGCCTTTTATAAAGTTCCGATGTTATGAGAGAAATGTGAGTCAGATTTTAGTTTCATAGTTAGGCATGTGTTTGGAACTTGTGGCAAATGTTGATTTCCAGTCAAAGGGGGGGGGGTGTTTAAGGGCTTGAGCTGTGATTGGAGGTGTCCAGATAGACAAATATAATCTCCTAGTTCTTGCCTTTTATCATTACAGTGTCCAGTAATGCAGGAGAATATTTGTGTTAGGATTTCCTGTTGGACACAAATAGAACTTTATAACAAAGACATTTTGATAAATGTTCCCGCTGGGGAACATTTATCTGGCAACTTGCATTTATAATATTTAGATTTTTCTTTCAAATGATTTTTCAAATGATGTAGTAACCTTAAAATCTGTGCTTTCTGCTTTACCATTTCATATGTATGGGGCCTCTAATAGCACTCCTATTTGGACTAAAATGAATTTTCTTGGTGCATGATATGGGCATTAATATTTTGTCTTTTAGCCATGTACCAGTAAGATGAGCTAATAATGGATACTGTAAAGCTACATTTATAGTATTTGGACTTTTGTAACAGCCTTGGGTTAGAGTTACAAAATTATCTTGGGTGATGGACAATTTTATTAGTGGTGTTACCACTTCTTTTAGTAGGACTGATTTCAATAAAGTGGATATTGGTGAACTGAATTAGTCATACACACATATGAATACATATAGGGTCAAAATAATGAAAACACCCTAAATAAGAAATATCGAATTCTGTCTTACTGCAACAGTAAACCTGTTTTAGTTTATTTTGTTTTGTTTTTAATACTTATTGGCACCAGATTTGTGGCATATTTTTGGACCATAATAAATCTTTGAAAAGCTCAATGGTAGACTAGGTTGAATCCAAATAAGCCTGTAACAAAAAAAAAAGAATCTGTCTTGCTAAAAGAACAAAGTACCCTTTACAACAGCTTCATTACATGAATTATATATAATATATATATGTAATATTTAGCATAAAAGAGGGCTGTTCAATATACATATATATTTTTTTTTTTACACATATAAACTTATATTATAGTTTAATCCAAGCAATTTCAGCCACTTCTTACATTCAACAATTTTTACCAGTCAGGTTGCTCCTCAGGAGACTCTATAGTAAAAGTGCTACTACCTGCATTTTTATGAAAGATCATATCTAGCTCTAAAGCTCTCATATGTAATATCTGTTGATGACTAAAGAAAGAAGGGATTGAAATTATTAGACATGCATGATGCAGCCAGGGAAATAGCTTTAATACAAAACTGACTGGAAAACGAAATGAAAAACATCTATACATTATGTGAGCCCAGATACACAGAAAATGCTGAAACGATAATTGAAAATGAAAATGAATAGACACATGGATATATTTTTATTTGTTCTACTGCTTTTTTAACCACATTGTATATTTTAGGGCACAGCGAGTCCTTGTGCTAAAGAAGATTTCATTCTAATTGTTAACTGAGGAATAAAGAGGTTAGGTTAATTGCACGAGGTCACAAGGTTTGGCCACATGAATAGGCTGAGTTCAGTCACACAGCAGGTACTGAGCTCTCTTTCTCTCCAAGAGAAATTCTAATACATGAAGTACAATTTGATATGTATACTGAAAATGTTTTTTATATCTTGAAAGAACCCCTTAGTGTAATGCCAATGCCAAATTGCACCTGGATAACCCCTTTGATTGTGTTGACTGTGAAAGAGTCCATTCCAAGAATATTATCCTTGACAGTATTCTGTTAGGATTGGTTACCAAAAAAAGTTTCTAAATATCTGTATTTTCTGAAGGGAATCAATCATACACAATCTGCGCCACAGAATTAAACAGTTCAATTTCTGGATGGACCTTGTTTCTAAAAACTAGAAAAAAAACTAGAAAAGGAATATCTTATACAAAAGAAGGTAAAGTTGTGGTCAAAATTATAGCCACCTTTTTTCTTTTTTCAAGTAACACAAGATAAACCGATCCCCAAAAGTTCCCCAAATTACTTATTCACTGTTAAGATTACAGAACATTGTTATCACATTCAGAACTTAAAGAACAAGCAAAAGCTAATACATGGAAAGGTGCTTAGTTAAAAAAAATCCCCTGAACAGTGACATTTATTTTAAATAGGACCACTGACCAGGGGAAGAAAAGATAGAGATTTAATACACTGGGGGTTGCCTAACCTATTGACACTCCCAGTTTATTAGCCTTTACTTGCCCTTTAACATATTCTTTAATAGGGATGCACCGAATCCACTATTTTGGATTCGGCCGAACCCCCGAATCCTTTGTGAAAGATTCGGCCGAATACCGAATACCGAACTGAATCCGAATATGCAAATTAGGGGTGGGAATGGGAAAACATTTTTTACTTCTTTGTTTTCTGACAAAAAGTCATGTAGTTTCCCTCCCCGCCCCTAATTTTCATATGCAAATTAGGATTTGGTTCGGCTGAATCCGAATCCTGCTGAAAAAGGCAGAATCCCAAACCGAATCCTGGATTTGGTGCATCCCTATTCTTTAACATATCTGACAACAATGTCATTGACAACCTATATTTAAAATATAGCAGACCAAGAATTATTGAAACTAATAACTTCCTATACCTTGAACAAACTGATTGACCTACTCTTTTTTGAAAACTGCTCCAGCAAGTGTTTAATGGGATTTAGAAATGAACACATTGTAGGCTACTTCAGAAATGGCCAGTGTTTTTTTATATTTAACCATTGATGTGTGCTTTTTGAAGGGTTCTTCGGATCTTTGCCTGCTAAAGATCTATAATCTGAGACTGAGCCAAGTTTCTGATGCAGCATTCACTAGTGCAGTCCAAAATGTCTTTATACTTTTCAGATTTCATAATGTCTTTTACAACTTCATGGTGCCCAGTTCCAGGGGCAACAAAGCAATCCCATAACATCTGCAAAAACTGTAACCGTGTTTGATTGAAGGGAGGGTGTTTTTTTCTTTGAAGACTTCCTGTAAACAAAGAGTTGTGTACTTTGCCAAAAAGCTCTAATTTCAACTCATCTTTAAACAGGATATTCTCCCAGAAGGATTTTGGCTTGTTTGTGTTTTGGCAAATTCCAGGCAGGCTTGCTTATGTTTCTCTCATAGCAGTTGGGTTTTCCTTGGTGTTCCACCATAGAGTTCCTTTAATTCAGTTGAATCATTTTCTCAAGGTTATTCAATACAACCTTAATTTGAACAATCCTTCCTTGCAATCTTTTAGCAAATTTGCTTTTGCATCACCATCCTGGTAGATTAGTAAACAGCCACAGGTCTTAGATTTCTTTGCATCATTGTCTACAGCAGGGATCCTCAACCTTTTGAACCCATGAGCAACGGAAGTAAAAGTAGTTGAGGAGCAACACTAGCATGAAAAATTTATTTGGGGTGCCAAATAAGTGCTGGGATTGGCATTTAGTAGTCCCTATGTAGATTGTCAACGTACACTAAGGCTCTGTTTGGCAGTGCACCTGGTTTTTATACAACCAAAACTTGCCTCCAAGTCTGGAATTCAAAAATAAGCACCTGCTTTGAGGCCACTGAGAGCAACATCCAAGGGGTTGGAGAGCAACATGTTGCTCACAAGCTACTGTTTGGGGATCACTGGGCTACAGTGAGCACAAGACCATAAATGGCTCTGGAGATATACTTGTAGCCTTGAGATTATTCATGCTTTCTTACGGTTTTTGGCCTCTTCTCTTCACACAGTTTTCAGCTTTTCTTTCTTTTTCCCATGCTCCACTACATACAGATGTATAAATATGTGAGTTCTATAGCACTGTTCTTATCTGTCATTTTCTGGCAGAACTGGCACAATTTAAGAAAAGTCAGTGTTTTTGTCCTTGACTGTTGGTAAAAATGCACTATGAATTAAATATTGTTTGGTAAAATTGGAAAAAAAACTTTTTGTCATATAAAACTGAAAACTATATAGATAAGTAGGGGTTGCTGTCATTCTATTTTTCTATATCATTTCGTTCTGCTTATTGTGCTCCCAAACTGGGAATCGTAATGAACATTTTGCTGCAAATCATTTTACAGAAACTTTGTGCGTAAGAAACTTGAAGAAAAGGAAAGGGAAATGTTAACAAACATAATACCAAAGATGTCTGCCCTGATAACATTACAGTCTCTCAATTATTATTAAGATGTATTTTTAGTAGTAAAAATGATTTTCTGAAGGATGACTTATGTGAATGTAGAATTATCAAAATGAGTATTCTAAAGAAAATGGAATGCTGCATAGCACTCCTGCACACTCAGGCATAGGAGTTCATTTTTATCATGTAACTTACCCGAAATGTAAGAAAAGTAAAAGCAATGTTTCACAGGAAAGTTATTTGTAAAATAAATGCACAGTTTGAAAATGCTATATTCAATCTTGAAGAAGAAAAATAACTCTATGCAAGTATGACACATTTTTATCATTCAAATAAGTAGAGAACTGTCATTAAATCATGTTAGCTCAGTCCAATCAAGTGCCCTGCTGGAAATTTTCATTTGGTTTTGTCATGTTGCGTTTACTGTCTAGCATCCAACAGAGGTACAGATTAAATGCTGGATTTCATTCCTGAAAACCAGTGGTCCCTTGTATCCCTCAAAGCCAAAAAAGTCCACTTTCCTACTTTTGCTGCAAGAGAAATAAGCCTTTGAGGTGAGAACAAAGTATGCTACTCCGTATGCCAATGTGTTTTGCTCCAAAGACATAAAATCATTTTCACACAGCCAGTTTGTTTTCTTCAGTTGATTTGCCAAATTGAGGTCTAAAAGTAAAGTTGATAAAATATGACAAAGTATGTTTTCCTTGCAAAGTTTGCATGAAAATAATAAATGTTGTCATAATAAAATAGCATTGTATTGCAAACTTTAAGCAATTAAGACTTCCTTTTAAAAAAGGAAACAGATTTTGTACCCCATGTTATCTTTACCTATAATGGGTGAAAATAAGAGGTCCTAACTCTCTAATGCTTCTGCCCAAGCCCTCAAATGCTATGGAACTAGGTCTCCCAGAAGCCAAGCTTCAGTTTACAATACACCAAGGCATAATGTGTAGTGATGGGTGAATCTGTCCCGTTTTGTTTCGCCGACAAATTTGCACAATGGCAAAAGATTTGCAAAACGCATCGAAGTCCATAGGCGTCAAAATAATTTTGATGCATGACAATTTTGACTCAAGTGACAATTTTTATACGAGCGACTATTTTGTCCAAATACATTAAAGTTAATAGGCGTTTGAATAATTTTGATGCACGACAATTTAGTTTAAAAAAATTCACCGAACTGCAACGAAAATTTGCTGCACCAAAAAAAAACAGCGCACGTCAAAATTGTCACGCGCTATTTTTTTGGTGCATCGAATTTTCTTTGCAGTTTCGCAAATTTTTCCGCGGGCGGCAAAACCCAGAAATTCACTGTAAATTTATACCTGCCAAATGTATTCGCTCATCACTAATAATGTGAGATGAACGCTATACAGTGAATGTCTTAGGTAGCAGAAACCAAGTAGTCTTATTGGATATAGAAAAATTTCTAATCATCTAGGCTTTAAACTGCCTAATGGATATTTATTCCAATATAGTAATATATATGATTTTAACGACTGTTTCCAGGGTTGAGATTGCTATTTTTATATGAATCTAATTTTTTTCTCTAAAATTGTGTTTTTTTATTTCCCTAAAACCCTAAAAATTCAAGACTTGTAAAGTATAAAAAATATGAAAACCTCAGTGGGAGCTGCATTGATCCTATTGGACCTTTTTTGTAGCCCTTTCATAGTAATTGTCCAAAAAAACTAGAGCTTTTAGAGATTTTTGTATTATTTAGTGCATGCTCTTTTTCTATTCAGATATTTTAATAAATTAAAAGGAATTTATGATTTTATCTCAGTTTTAAAAAACTCTAAAACCGCAAAAATGTTAATGCTGTTTTTTAATGCTGTAGCATTATTTTCTCAGGCAAAAAAAATCTGCATAGTTTCAGACATTTACAAATTCATATACAGTCCAGGCCCGGACTGGCAATCTGTGGGTTCTGGCAAATGCCAGAGGGGCTGCTGTAAGATGCCATAGAAAGTGATTATTAATTGGGCTGGTGGGGGCTGTTTGGGCCTCTGTGTACTTGGAATGCCAGGGTCTATTTGAATCCCAGTCCAGACCTGATACAGTCTGTCCCTAAAACAAAGACTTCAGGTTAGCCTCTAATGCAAAATGCATCAGGTCAGTTCCTAGAAGTTAGTAAGAAGAGATGATAGGCACACCACCACACCACAAATTGGCTTAGTAAACATATACCTGACGTAAAAGATATCAGGATGGCTTGTTTGGGAAGCAGGGGTGTTTTAAATGGATTTAAGGCTGACACTCAAAATCTTACACATTTCTACTTAATTAAATACCTTTTTTACAAAAACGGAAAAAGTAATAAAACAGTTGGCACTTTGTGGTTCAACAACTATGAAGATCCTTATAACAGACTCGATTATAGCTCCCTTCAACTTCTCTACCTGGCTGGGTATATATAGTAAAGAATAAACACTGCATCTCAACACACATTTTATCCTAGTTTTTCCCACTGTACATTTCGCTCTTAAAACATCACCCCTAGATGACAGATATATTGCTGATAATGAGCGGACTAGCAGCATTTCTCAACACTACGAAATGTCACTGAAATACATTGAAGTTAATCGGAAGGTGAAATTACATTGCTGTCAAGGTCTTTTAGATCTTAAGCATATACATTGCCCTACCTTGCTAAAGAAACTCCTTTTCATTATGCTATAACTGTTCTTCATAGACAAAAGGTCTCCCAAGTCTCTAGTAGTCACCGCTAGTTAAACCATTAATTTTACCAAACAAAAGTTCACTCATCTCTAAGAGCTAAGTGTACAGTGGGAAAAACTAGGATTCAATGTTCCGGTGAAGAATGGGATATACTATATAAAAACATGTTGAGCTACCAATAAATCTGTACAATGCTTCTCAGCTGGGTTTTTATGAAGATCACTTGCGTCTTAGATATTTTTTGGCCAGTTTATATGGCACAGATTTTTTAGGGGTGTTACTTTGTCTTGTTTTTTTTTCGTATTTTGTTTATGTTTTTTTCATAGCAAACTTTTGGTGTGGGAAATATACAGTAAATACTAGAATACTACTTACTTGTAGTGCAAAACTGAAGACGTTCAAGCAAAACAAATTTTCCTACAGACCTGCAGAGGGGGTAGCCACCAATAAAGTGCCCATATTGCTAAGTGCTCCATGGCATAGGTATGTTTTATTTGTCATCATTCCTATCGGATTTTTTGTTGATGGTGATGTCACTTGGCCAACTGTGGGTGTGTATGAATGACCGCTTCTTGCAGAGAGGCAGGTTAAAGACCAGGACACTGTTTGCCATATTAAAGATATTAATTACCCAATGTACAATACTTCTGCAAATTCTCATTCTCTCTCTATCTGCCCTCCTCATGCTCTTACAATGTTCCTCTCCTAAAGACCCCTGTCATGTATAGAATGTACAGGCTGAGTGTCAGTAGCCACACAGTGAGTCTCCTCTCACTATACACCTTCCCCCCCTCCATTTCTCTGTGGTGACTCCACATACAGCACCCAAGCTTCACCCATAGGTCCTCCTCAAACCTACACCTGAATGCTCATATTCCATACCTGGCACATAGTTGCTTCAGTGGCTCTACCCCAATCTACTCCATCCTAGTTTGGACAACAGACTGTCCTTTCTCATTAGCCTACCTATCTTTCACTCCTAGAGTGTACTCACACTCCACTACTATCCACTATTCACTAAGCCCTGAAGTAGTTAGTCTCCCACATGGTCATCCCATGTAGGTCTTGGTCCTGCCTCAAGGTGTTTCTAGGCAAAAAGTGGAAGTGTGCAGTTTATATTGCACATAAACATGTCTATGAAGATTCTCATTTATCCAGGTCATGATATACAGTATCTAATATACTTAAATGCTGGGGAATTCCCTTTCACTCAGTTGAACTGAAGAAGCCACTCGGGTGAGTGGGGAAACATTTTCAAGAAGAAAACTCTAAAAGTCCAGTTGCCTTTGTAATTCTACTAGATACTGTATTCACATATGAAATAAATCATTTTTACACTCCTTATGAATGTGCTGCGGTTCCCTTGGCCTTAAATTACTAGAAGAGATATGATTAACAGACTTATAGGAAAGAAAACGTGGTGCCAGAACAACTGGAATAATCACATAGTAAAGTCAATGATGACCATACTTTATTGACTTTGCTCCTTTATTTTTGGAGATACTTCAGTTGCCAAAATAATATTCAAGATAGATCAAGTACCACACATATGTCTTTATATCTTTTTTTTATTATTTACAGATCAATTTCTGTGAATAAAGGAGTAAGAAAAACAGATACCTGTGCAGGTCCCTTCCTACTACTGTACCTCCTTACAACGTAGATGGTGCAGTCTTCACCAGTCGTTTTGTTGTCCTGGTTTATCATTAGAAAACATGAGCCAACAAATCTCTCAATATGAAAGCCTAAACAAACCAGATGCTCGACAAATAGCAAACAGGCAAGTATTTAATAACATTGTCAATGTAATTTACACATTTAATATGAAAAGTTCCAAAATAAGATCTATAATGCAGGATGCACCCTTGGAGATAGCTTAAAGAAATACAGAACCTGCATTAAAAACAAAAGTTGTTGTTCCAGTGCATTGTTTTATTGATTCATGACATGAGAAATGTTTGTATAACGCATCTCGTATAATGCTTGTTTAACTGTCGTGGAACATGGCAAAATTAGATTGAATAATAATCACTTTGCCTAAGGTCTGTAAGTGAACCAAAACAAATATCTAAGCATCTTGAAACATTTAAGTCTTCTTATCTGCGCTCATTTAAAAAATACCCAATTAAGTGATTTTCGGGCTCCTAATGGTTATCACTATGCTGTTTCTTTTCACAAACATTTCTGCTGTATATATTTTTATAGTTGTTTTATTGTTTGAATGCAATTAGCAGTTTTAATAGTTCTTGCTTTCTTTTTTTTTATAACTGTCTATTAATCTTTTAAGCCTTGTTACCGGCATCATATTGATTTCTTTTCTAGCACTGGCATTATTTTTAAGGGGGTGTTGTACATACTTCCGTCCTACTACATAAAAAAGGGATTTAAAGAAAGGCACTTACCATAAAACACTCATGTAGTTTCACTTTACAACAGACTTAACCAAGAGAACAGATGTTTTTAAATTGCATTTGTAAATGCTTCTGTATTACAGGGCAATCAATACATTTAATGCTAATTGTATTGTACTTTTGTCACAGTGGTACTTTATCTTAAAGTTAATTTCAGATTTATATCATTTTCATCAACATGTTCCAAGAACTTGAGGCTTATTGTATCAGTGTACACATCAGAAATTGGTTTCATTTAAATCTTAGGTAATAGAGAACAGGTGAAATTGATCAGAAATGCTATTACTTGACAGAGGGAATGTAACACAAAAGCTGTTCAGGGTTTTTCGGTTGTTAAAGGAATGTCGAAAATGAAACAGTTTCCATAGTGTCAGAGCACTTAAATAAATTATGTCATATTGTAAGTGGATTTTGACAGAAGCAGGAACCATGAAGCCAGACGGGGCAGTGGGTTGCCTGTCCAAGTACGTAGCATTTCATTGTGTTTTGATCAGAGTCAAGACAATAAAACATAGAAATAGCATAGGAAATTAAAAAAAAGAATATAGATGCCTTTTATCTACTACGTTGTTCTGCATACAAGAGCTTCAAGCAGCTATGAACTTGAGAATGCTTAGTTTTGTAGGCCAACAACAGATGGAGGTATGCAGATAAGACATCTCTAAATGAAACATTTCACAAACCAGTAACTCTCCTTCTACTATAGATATATACCTACAGGCATCCCATGAACCGCCTTGGGTTGAGACATGAAAAGGATCGAAAAAAAAGACAAAGGGGATCTTAGTCCCAAACACTTTTGTGTCCCATCAATTGTTGCTAACACATCCTTCTATCTCTCTTCCATTACTTGGTCAACTGGGGAGAAATATTTTTGACATAATAGATCTCATTTATTTATTGTGGAAGAAGTGCTAGGTGCACAAAGAAGTACCAGTTTACATCCATCAGTGTTGTAGCACCTAGAAGCCCATTAATCCACATTCACATTTTAGTGGTTTCTGAGGTTTTTGAAACCACAAATAAACTCATTTTCTTTAAAACCATGAATTTTATGTAATTTATTAAAATATCCTAATATAAAAAGTACAAATGAATAAACTGCTTGGCTTAAAAATATGAAAACCTCTGTAAATTTGTGTTTTTCGGACTATTACTAAAGAAAAACAATTACAAAACCTCTAAAAGTCTGAATGGCTTAAAAAAAAGGTCCAAAAGGATCAGCGCAGCTCCCATTAAGTTCTATGGGGGTTCAACTGCTTTTCGTGGTTTTTACACTTCATAAATGTCAAATTTTTAGAGTTTTAGAAAAATAAGAAAAAAAATAAGATTTTTAGAGACAAAAGTTGATTTTTGAAACAAATAGAAATTCAAATGTTCGTAAATAGGCCCTTTAGTGTGTCTTTTGCCTGGCAGCTCTTAACTGGTTCTGAGGTCCAAAGCACAGTGTGCAGAAGCTGGGTACAAGGGAACTAGGTAATAACAGTGACAGCAAAACTGCAGCACAGTGATGCTGGATTGAAGTAAAGACTATTTATTGAGGGTTTGCAGAGATTTGGGTTTTTTTTGCACTTAACGCTTCTGTTTGTAACTGATGCCTAATGCCTTACACAGTAAACAAGCATTTTGAAAGACCAGTTATTCATTATTAAAGAGGTTGTTCACCTTTGAGTTTACTGTTAGTATGATGTAGAGAGTGGTATTCTGAGACAATTTGCAATGGGTTTTCATTTATTATTATTTTTGGTTTTTGTTATTTAGCTTTTCTTTCCGCAGCTCTCCAGTTTGCAACTTCAGCAATTTGGTTGCTAGGGTCCAAACTACCCTAGCAACCATGCATTGATTTCCAAAAGAAGCTGGGATATGAATAGGAGAGCCCTGAATAGAAAAACTAGTAAAAAAGAGTAATAAAAAGTAGCAATTTCAATAAATGTGTAGCATTACAGAGCATTCGTTTTTAGATGGTGTCAGTGACCCCCATTTGCAAGCTGGAAAGAGTCAGAAGAAAGGGCAAATAATCAAAAAACTATAAGAAATAAATAATAATGACCCATTGAAAAGTTGCTTAGAATTAGACATTTTATAACATGGGTGGTAGAGTGACCACAAAGATGGGGAAATGTGTGTTTTTCCTTTAATTTCTCCCAGTAGAAGAGGTAAGCTCCAGGAAAAGTGTTACTAACTAACTAACACTAACTAAACTAAAAAGTATTTATCTGTTCAAAGGCTTTAGTTGCCAGATCCTGGGTCTTCTAGGGTTCTGGAAGGAGCAGGTAAGCCAGACACTCCATTCCATAAGTCCAACTCGCATTTTGGTGATCACTTTCCATAGGAAGTCTTTCCTGTGGAAAGGTATTTAATTGTTGGGGAAATGTTAGAAAGGTCTCGCAGGGCACAAGAGGAAGGTTACCTGGTCGTGTAAGGAATTCCTAGAGGGGCTGGGAGTGTTGCCTGCAATTGCACAGAGCAGAGAGAGATGTGACTGTGACCAAGAGTCTGTCTAATAAAGTGAGGGACGCCAGGAGGCTGAGCAATTTCCCAATGGAGTACTACGGGAGTGATACCAACTTATCTGGTTTGCTGGTAGCCCACAAGGGACCAGTTTACTGAGGGAACTCTGCCAAATGTGTGAAGGTAGCGCCCAGTGAGCAGGAGTTATTTTTATGATTTATGTTTTGTGCTGAAATGGTCACCCCTTTGTCTGATGGAAAAGGCAAATACGTGATGATGGAACGCTGACATACTGTTTGCCAGCGTCTTTTTTGTTAAAAAGTTTGGAAAATAAGGCTGTGTTTTCCCCAAAAATCACGTGTAGAAGCAGCCAGCTTGTCACACATGCTTAAAGTTAACTTAAAGGTAAAACTCCCCTTTAAGGTAAATTTAATAATTCATAGTGATGGGCGAATAAATTTGACTGCTGCGAATTCGATGCAAATCTCCGCGTCTTGCCGCCGGCAAATACATTTGCGAAACTCCCACAAAAAATTTTGTGCACACGTCAGAAAAGTCACTCACATCAAAACTGTCGCATGTCGACACTATTCAGACGCCCACTGACTGTAACGCAGGCGTCAATTTTTGAGTTTCGAAAAATTTTCAGCGAAACGGGAGAAATTCGCCCATCACTCATGCTCTTTACCCATAAAAGGATTTATAATGGCTGGCATTGGCAAATCACAAAACATCAATTATGCCAGTATGGCAGGGACCTTAAATAGTTAAATGGATTCATACTTTAGAGCTGAAGCATGATGTATATACAAGCAGATCAGGAAAAAAAAAACAAACCTGGATATGCTTTTACATAGATTATTTTCCAATTCACATTAAACGAAATCCTCTAAGACTTTTTAAATAGTGATGGGTGAATTTATTCGCCAGGCGCAAATTTGCGGCGAATTTGTATGACTCGCCGCCGGTGAATAAATTTGCGAAACGCCCACGAAAATTTGACGGCTGGCAGTGAAAAACCAGACACTGGCGGCGAAAAAATGGACGCCGGCGCCGTTTCGTGAATGTAACGCCGTTTCGCAAATTTCGCCCATCATTAGGGTGCAAATTCGCCCATCACTAGTTTTAAACTCCTGTGCCATTCCATATATAGTATGTCAATCAGGGCACTGAATGAAACATCCTTTTCTACTGGAGCTATCACATACATTTAACATTGCTTCATTTCATATACAGGGCCCGTTATTTTTTAAAATAATAAAAATATAATATTAAATACATGTAATAATAAAACAGTACCTTGTACTTGATCAAAGCTAAGATATAATTGATTCTTATTGAAAGCAATATCAGCCTATTGGATTTATGTAATGTTTACATGATTTTCTAGTAACCTTAAAGTATGAAGGTACAGAAATATCCATTATCCGGAAAACCCCAGGTCTGGATAACAGGTCCTATATGCCTGTACTAAAATGGTTACAATAATGTAATATAAGGAATTAGAGCTGTGCACAAAGCACTACATTTTAGCACAAATCTCTGTTTTTACCCACAGTGCATTTTTACACAGTTTACCAGTGTGGCATAATTGTGGCTGTATTAATGTGGGCATGCAAGAATTGGCATAAAAATGGAAGGGAAAGGAAACCCAGAAATTAGTATAGGTATAAGGCACCTTATACCCCATTCTGAAATATATATATATTTGAGCATAAATAGTTGCTAGCACTTTTTTGAATACCATTTTGACTTGCTAAATTCTGTGCGGATAATTGTGCACTGTGCCTTACAATCATAAATGAGCCCTATAATGTTATTACATGTACTATACTAGTATAATAATGTAGCAGTTAAGCAGTCATTATCAGGTTTAATCTATAATCAAATCACCCTTGCATGTTTTTGTTTGCATTGGACTGGTCTATTGTGAACAATGATTCCTCCTTATAGATTTTTAAACATAGCAAATAGTACATAGCCAAGCAAATGTAGTGCCTTTATGCATCCTGATGAAATAGATATCTGGCCTTAAACAATATGGTAATAGAATGTAGCCATATAAAAATAATAATAGGCAGCCCAAAGACTTCTGGGACACCTGCTGAAAGTGTTTATTGTCATGGCTGGGAGCAATTGCAGATGAGCGCTACCTTGTATGCATAAATATTGATAATTTACTTCTTCTAGATTCACTGTGGAATTCTCTCTGTTAAAAATTCAACCTTGCCACAAGCAAGTGGATGCAGACATTTTCTCTGTGCTTATTTTTTACCAGGTAGAGCTCTCTGTTTGCAGTAACCTTTGCATCTTTATTTATATTCTGTTTCATTCCTTCATATTAGGAATTTTGTTACTTTTGAACTCCCGGTTGCAGTCTGACCAGTTTCTTATGCTAAAACACAAAACATGTCTTATATATATTCATAACAAATATCCTCTTTCCCAGCTAGATATGCATTTGTTCATTGCCAAAATATCACCCTTACAAGGCTGTGCGTAATGATGGAATAATTTTATGACCATGCTGTTGAGGATGACTATGATATATTCCCTGACATACTAAATAGAAATGATCATGTTGGTGAGTATACTACTAACTTAAGAGGCTGTACCTTAAAAATTCCTGTACTTTTACATATCCATGAGAGCAATGGAACAGATCAAAGCAAATTTCTCAAGATCTTATTACATTGTCACCACTGAGTTTACCAGAAAAGTTATTGTTGCTTTCGCTTGCCTAAACCCGTAGTCCCAGTTATCTTATCAACCGAGCTACCAGACATTCAGTTTCTATCAATAAGTTCTTTCTTGATAGCTGCTACTAGTAAAATTTCCCAAGAGTAGGAACCTGTGTCAAATGTGTTCCCCATTTTCTAGGTTAGTGGATTTATACTATATTTAAAGAAACAGTTAAAGCTTACTGTATTAGAATATAAAAGCAAGGATACAGTATACAATTTGAATTGTATACTGATTAGAAATCATAGCTTGTATTTGGAAAAGATGCAAAAGGAAGTATAATATCTGCTGGTCTTCCTGGCCCCTTATACCTGCTTCAGCCAAACCAGTACCCCATAGGGGTAGAGCAGTCTCACAAGTTGATCTGAGCACCAATTCAAATCGCCAAAATTATTGATTTTATTGACCCCCTGAGAAAAAAAAGTTATCCCTATGATAGGTTGAGATATAAATATACAGGTAAGTGAAGTACAAATAAGACTTTGGAATAACTCCAGATAAAGCATTTTATACTTTTAAAGCTTTTTTTAGCTCTTGTAGATAATCTTCCAGGCGGTGGAATTATTAAAACTGTTTGCATAAGCCAGTTTCCTCCAAGATCCTCTCTAATCATTTACAACTGATCTGGTGTACTTCATTCTAATTTATGCATCTGAGCTAGTTTTATGTAAATGTAGGCATGCACTTTTTCTACATGCAAAATTTGCATTTATGTTTATACACTACAAAAATATAAATGGAATGTGTATAATAATTCTATGGGATCGTTTCTTTAGGGGAGAATTTAACAAAGATCCAATTCTAGAGTTTTTATACTTCAAATTAACTCATAACTTAAATGGCTTCTGAATTAAGAAAAAACTCGAATGGGGAAAGACTCGATTTAGCGAGTTTGTGGTTAACAACCTGAAAACTTGAATTGATCGAGTTTTTGGTGGGAAAAAACTTGAATTGCTCAAATCATTCGAGTTTTCTGGGCAAACCCCTCTGAAAAAAACTCGAACATCATGCAGCCTATTAACATCGTCAATTGGTTCAAGGGACCTCTGCCAATGGCTCCTACATGACCTTGACAGGTTTTCGATCCAAGCAGGGTCGCGTATAATAAATCTCGAAAAAACCCACATTTTTTTTAAAAAAAAATTTTAACCCGAAAATGTGAGTTTTGACAAAAAACAACCTGAAAACTCGAATTTTCAAGGAAAACAGAACTCGACCTTAATAAATCTGCCCTAATGTATTATGCATTTATTAGCATCCAGAAATCACATTTCACATGTCTTAAACCCCCCTAAATGCATGATTTGTAACCAGAGGCTTTCATTTGATTCATCTGTAACAATACCCCACATTCCATATTTTTCACAAAACAGATAATGGTAAACTCTAACATTGAGCCAGAAAACAGAAGGATGCTTTGCTAGATCCCCCTGCCAATTACTGGCTGTGGTGGAAGAAAAGGCAAAACCAAAAAGTCTGAGACTGAGAAGTAAAACACAAGATTTCACTTGAATGTTCCATCTACAATATAAAGACACTTTGTTGTGCTGCCAGAAAGCCTATGCGATGGCAGACAAGTGATTGTGCCTGATTGATATTTATTGGCAATGGCAGGTAAATGTATCATAGACATTCAGTGAATAAATCAGGCCTTTGACTCTCAACATTATTTTTAAACATCAGTCACTATCAATTTACTTGGTTCTTGTGACAGTCTTTCAGAACATAGTAACGCATATATTGCCAACACTTAGTCATCAGTAGTTCAAAAAAATGCACATAAAATATTGAAGTTTAAGTGAAAAACAAGTCTTATGCGAGCCCAGAGAAGTTCACTTTCACTTTAGAAATATATTTCAGTATGAGTTAAAACTGATAATGCATGTTTGTTGGAGCAAACTTATAACTCAAAAGTTAAATTAACTGTCACTTCTATATTGCAGATAGAAAAGCAGAGACAACGGTTTAAATCAACCATTTCGTAGTCATTGTATTCATGTATCTTTGCAGTTACCAATTTGTGTTTTAATAAACTCATTTGCACCTTTTAATTAAGTAATTAAGGGTGAAATGTTGTTATGCAGCAAAACCTTTCATGGAATTGAATGGACTAGTTTTACTGAAATCACATTGCATTTCTTTGAAATGTGTGTCATCTGAAACTCACAGTAACCCCACAGAATCCTACCCCTGTATGTTTCAGATGTCACCTCTTGGAAGAGTTACAATGTGCCATTGTGATTGGATTAGTGGAAGAGTTTATATGCCGAGGACTTCGCACACCAGTCAGTTGAACTGAAGAAGCTGCTCGGATGAGTAGTGAAACGTCTTCAATGATTACTCAGCAAATCCAGCTGTTTTAGAATTACTTATACTAGTTATACCATGACCTGGATGAATGAAAATCTTCATATTTTCTATAATGACTATTTGCTTATCATTGGCAGGACTTAGCCTGTTCTCTAGGATATTGAAAGAATGTCAAAGATTAGGTAGGGAGTGCTGTGGAGGCTGATGAGGAAGGCAAGTCCTTTAGGCAAGAGCTGGCTGAACCCACGGGGAGTCAGGACAGGAACAGACTGGATGGAGCAGGAGTGGAACAGGAGGGTGCGGAGGCGTAGATCGGTAGCAGAATGAAAGGATAGTACAGGATGGTGGCGGTGTAGATCGGATCAAACAGGGGATAGAGTGCAGAAGGAGACTGGAGCAATAGGAGACTGGAACAGAAGGAGACTAGAGCAGAAGCAGACTGGAAAGCAGTAGAGTATGGGAGCAGAAGGGCAGGATAGCGAGAGGACTAGATAGCAAAATGACTGGATAGCGAGAGAACTGGATAGAAGACAGGTTAGGTACAAGGAAGTAGAGGAAGCAGAAATCAGGAACAGGCAAGGCAAGATCGGTTTAAGGTCAAGGCAGGAAAAGGTACAAGGTAGAACAGAAAGCAGGAATCAAGAACAGACAAGGCAGGGTCAGGTCAAGGTCAAGGCTGGGAAAGGTTCTATGTAGAGTAAGCAAGGCAGGGAAAAACAAGGCAGATCAAGACAAGGTAGAATCAAGGGAAAAGGGCTAGAGCTGGAACCCTTAGCTATGGACAATGCCACACTGCTAGTTTGGGAACCAATGCTCAGGCAAGGAGTGTTTTGAGTGCTTGCCTTAAACAGGGCAGAGTCAGCCCTGATTGGCTGACTGCAAACCAATCAGGCTGCTGCTGGGCTGGGACTGCAACGGCCAGATAATATATAGTGAGCAACCCTGCAGGCTGCTCACCTAGCCCAGTGGTTAAGACATTGAGCCAGAAACCCAAAAGTCCCTGGCTTGAATCCCAGCAGAGCCTGACAGTGACTCAGCTGAAGGTCATACTCACATAGCCAGATTTACTTAATATGGCAAGATTACATAAGGAGGGGCCTTTTGTCTTCTAAATAGTTTAAGTCACCAGGGTGTCTCATAGCCTATGATTTAGAACTGGTGGCTACGAAATGCGGACGGTCTGTGCTGTATTTTTTAGATGTAATTTTGAATAAAGATTTTTTTCATATGAAATTTTGAGTTACAGGACAATTTTTGATTATTCATTTTTGCCCCTTGGTTCTGAGGGCATATCCTGTTTTTCTTGGACCCATGACTGGCCTTATATGCTTCCCATTATTAAGAATAATTTTGCATTGAGATCACAGTCAATATGTTGGTAAAATTGCATCAGCTGTAAGGTTGTACTGTCAGTTTTGGAAACAGGTGTAGTATCATACAACACTGGAAGTAAATGAAAGAGAGAAAACTATATGTTCTTTCCTACTTATTAGTATATCTTTATTTTTATATATACTTACAAAATGTGTTTTTTTCATTCAGTCTGGAAGATTACCTTACCTTAACATCTTGTAATAACTAAGGCAGAATTAGCAGAACAACTGTGTGCATTGGGTTCAGTTCTGCCCTGTCTCTGTTTGCCGATCTCTGGCTGACAATCTATTTGTAAATGCACCCTCTATTTGAGGAGCCTGAACAGCTGTATATAAATTGGTATTAACGTTCAAGTTTCAGAATGGTTTGTCTGTTTCATGTTGTGTTTATTTTTATGTCACTTTGCCTGAAAAGGAGAACAGTTAAATGAATTGCAATAAACAGCACAACAACAGCCTAAGCATGGAGACAGATGCTCAGTTTGTTTTAGGTGGCTGGATATACTGTGCATAATGCTGGAAGGTATTCTCAAAGTGAAAAAGCTTTCTATTTGTTATTTTGCTCAATGTATGAGCAAAATAGATCCCAATTTGTTTGTTTAATTCATTCATTTTAAGAACACATTCAAGGGCAAAGGAGAAAAGCCGCCATGCTGTGGCATCGGGACTTGGAGAAAAGACTGGTATAAAAAAATTATTCTAAAGTGTTGTGTTTTTCAGTACCAGTCTAATTAGACCAGTGGTTCGATTTCAAACTGATGGCGTGTTGATTTCTTTTCCATTGCATTGTACCAACCCTAATGTTGATACTGTACAAATAAAATCAAATAAAGAAAACTGCATTTTCAAACAGCGTGTCACAGGACAGAGAATTCTAAAGACTTGCGCCTGGCACTGCTGAAACATATGGCAATTACAGTACAAAATATGAAAACTTGCATTTCCTTTTGCAAAGCACGTTCTATTTTTCTTGCTATAACATATTATCTTCCAAAATATACATTCTCACGTCGTACAATGAAAAGCCATTATGTCTGTCTTACTGTAACATATGTTAGTACCAACATTCCCAACAGTCTGTTTATAATTTTACTCCTTTGTATATAAAGTTTTCACTCAAATAGAGTTGTAGCACAAACAATGATTATATCTCAAGATGTTAAATCTGAGCGGCTGGAAGTTAAAGAGCAGTCACTTCCCATGTTTTCAAAGCGAGCTCCTGTACATACACAAGATCCAAGGGAAACTGTCCTCTATTAATCTGATAAAAAGTAGTTTAATATTTCTCCCTGCTGCAAATAAATTGTGCTGTGAGTCCCAGACAGAGACCAAGAGCAACTGGTTAAAATTGTTAAGCAGGTCAGCAGGGATAAAAATATTTGGTTAACAAATAAATCCCTACAAAGCTTCACAAAATTGTTATTGTTTACGTAAAGTAAAAGGAAACTGATAAATAAAAAAATCCTAATTAATCACCACATCTTTGTTAACCAGAATAAATTGCCATCTTGAGTGCCTATGAGTGTGGGAGCCGCTAACCAAGTGTTGCATGTGAATTAAGTGTGAGGGCTGAACTCCACGGAGCAATACATCACGCTGCGAGAAGACACAGACAACCAGTCGGAGGCGCCAAATATAATGGCAGTGATAGAAACATTGCAGGTATAAACTACATGTATCCGACACGACATGTATCCGACACGACTGTCGGATGTGAACACTGCATGCTGCGTCTTCATCCAACATCTGTGTTGTGTGTAGTTTGTACCTGCGATATTTATATCGCTTCCATTATATACAGCGCCCCCAACTGGTTGCCTGCATTTCCTCACAGCAGGACACATCACACAATATTACTCTGTGGAGTTCAGTGCATTTGTTTTGCTTGGGTTATAGTTTCTAAAGGGCCCATTTTTTAAAGTTAACAAGAGGTTGTTTTTTATTGCTGGTAGCAAAACAGCATTTTTTTTTCTCTTTCCCCTCTGCCTACTAATTATGGGGGATGAGTTAATCATGGACCCCAATGACCCGTAGGCACTGTAGGGAAACAGGGGCTTGATGGGGCCATGAGGTGCACTCCTTTCCTTTTCTAAGTGATAGGGGTGGGCTGTTATAGGCTGGCGTTGGTTTCCCAGGCTGTGTAGGAAGGGGTCAGAGCTATGCAGGAACCACTCGGTGCAGGACGTGGAAGCAGCAGCAGCTCGCATCATCCCACCATCTCTCACTATGAGATGGGGTGTGTTTGCTTTCGCAGTTGGCAGAGGGTACCTTTACACAGAGCCCCAGGTGAAGTTAAAATGGGGTATTTGACCAGGAGTGGAAGTTGCCAGAGAGGCCTGGGGTCCTGACGGGAAGGTAGGCAGCCCAGTTTAGGGCTGGGGGGAAAAGGAGTCAGGAAACTGGCTTTGCAGTTGGGGCAGAGTCAGTCCTCTGGGGGTGAATAACATAAGGCTGTTGTTTAAAAATGTTTGTTATACAAAAGGTGTGTTACAAGTTTCTAATGTTATACATGTTAATTTATAGCAGGGCCGGAACTAGGGGTAGGCAGAGTAGGCACGTGCCTAGGGCACAAAGCTTGGGGGCTCCAGGCAAGTACCTTCTCGTCCTCCTACCCCTAGTCCAGTCCCCTCTCTGCAATCTTGGTGCTCCTGTTCGCGCATATGTGCGCCCTCATGCACCAGCACGTGAGAGGCGGCATGACCAGCCTGGTTGCCTAGAAACCCTTGGTCGACCTGGCCCGGTGCTGATTTATGGTTAAGGTTTTTGGAATAAATAAACAACTGCGGCCATCTCTTTTGCGTTTCATTGGGGGTAGAAGGTACACAGTTGGGTCAAAGGGGGAGGGGTGCAGTCTCCATGCTGCACCTGTCAGGTAAATTCTCACCAAGCATTGTGTTCTTTGGTTTGATACTGCAATAAGTTTCTGACTGCGTTGCAAGTGTTGAATGTGAATTAAGTGTTTAGCAGTATTAAAAACCTTAAGGTGTTTAAAACAATGGTGAATGCTGTGACACAATTTTCTGTGTTAAATGGGATAATTGGGTTAAATGAATTTAGATATTCTGTGTTAAACACATTAACCAAATTGGCTTCATCTGTATGTGGTGTTAGAGCAGCAGTTTCATGCAGTATTTACGTGTGAGAGATGCAATTGGAATATGAACTGCAGACTCTAAGGGGAAACTTTCAGCACTGAGGGCAGAGGCAAATGTGGGGGAGCAAAGGAGGCTCATTAATGAGGGAGACAGGTTTGTTATAGTAAAGGGGAAGCAGAGGCCTGAATTGTTAGGGGGCTGGTCCACAGCAAGTCCAAAGCAACAGATGTAAGACAAGGGATAGGATGGAGCACACAATCCGCAGGTTCTGCTGAAAATTGCTTTTTTTTGATCACATGTTTTGGATCACATGGATAAACTCACAGCTTGAATGTTTGCTTATTTATGAAAAAACCTCAAACTAAAAAACTCGAATTAATGCAATCTGGGGGGGGAAATTCAAATACTTTAACTGATCGAGTTATCGGTGAAAAAAACCTTGAATACTGTAGCTCGAATTGATCGAGTGCAAACCCCCCGGAAAAAAACTAAAATCATGAAGGCTAAAAACATCTTCAAATGGTTCAAGGGACCTCTGCCATTAACTTCTACATGACCTCGACAGGTTTTAGCTGGAGTGTTTTCGAATTTGGGCTTTTTGCAGCTTTGGGGCATAAGTGACTGCTTTCTAAACTAAGGTCTGTTGGGCTTAATGAAGTCGTTTGCACATGGATAGGAAACTGGCTACAGGATCGAGTGCAGAGGGTGGTTGTTAATGGGACATTCTCTACTTGGAGTAAGGTTCTTAGTGGGGTTTCCCCGGGGCTCGGTATTGGGTCCACTTTTATTTAACTTGTTCATTAATGACTTAGGGGAGGGTGTTGTAAGTAATGTATCAGTGTTTGCAGATGCCACAAAACTATCCAGCCCAATTAATTCCATCCAGGATGTGGCATCCTTGTAACAGGATCTTGACAAACTGGCAATCTGGGCAGCTAAGTGGCAAATGAGATTCAATGGTGATAAATGTAAAGTACAGAACATTGGCAAGGCCCCATCTAGAATAGTCCGTATAGAGAAGGCAACTAAGTTTCCTCAGCTATGAGGAAAGACTGACCAAGTTGGGGTTGTTAACGCTGGAGAAGAGGCACTGAAGGGGGAATATGATAACATTGTATAAATATATAAGGGGATCATATAATAATCTCTCTAATTCTTTATTTACCAGTAGGTCTTTCCAGCTGACACGAGGTCACCCATTCCGATTAGAAGAAAAGAGTTTCTGCCTAAATATTCGGAAGGGGTTTTTTACAGTGAGAGCTGTGAAGATGTGGAATTCTCTCCCTGAATCAGTTGTACAGGCTGATACATTAGATAGCTTTAAGAAGGGGTTGGATAGCTTTTTAGCAAGTGAGGGAATACAGGTTTATGGGAGATAGTTCATAGTACAAGTTGATCCAGAAGACTGGTCTGTTAGTCATCTTGGAGTCAGGAAGGAATTTTTCCCCCGAAATTGGACAGGCTTAAAATGGGGTATTTTGCCTTCCTCTGGATCAACTAACAGTTAGGCAGGTTTTATATATATACTTAAAAGGTTGAACTTGATGGACGTGTGTCTTTTTTGCAACCTAATTTACAATGTTACTATGAGTTACTGCAAAGCCTGTGTTGATTTAGTACATTATTATATATTTTATTTAGGTAAAGGTGATGTAAAATATAGATATATGATATATGAGGGATTGTTCACCTTTAATAGTCTTTTAATATGATGCACAAAGTGATACTCTGCAATTATTTTTATTTATTATTACTTGTGGTTTTTGAGTTATTTGGCTTTTTATTCAGCAGCTCTCCACATTACCCAAGCAACCATGTATTGCTTTGAATAATAGATTGATGAGTAGGAGAGGGCCTGAATTAAAAGATGAGTAATACAAAGTTTCAAGAACAATACATTTGTAGCCTTACAGAGCATTGGGCTCTTAGTTGGGGTCAGTGACCCCCATTTGAAAGCTGGAAAGAATCAGAAGGCAAATAATGAAAAAAACATAAAGAAAGTAAAAATGAAGGCCAATTGAAAAGTTTCTTAGAATTGGACACTCTATAACATGCTAAACGCAAACTTAGAGGTGACTCTCCCCTCAATACACAATTTAAATTTACAACTATAGTGAAGAATATTACATTATAAAATGCACATATACAGTATGTTGCATTTTTTTTCTTTTTTTTCCTCAAGAAAGTTTCTTCAAGTTTGTGCAAAATGCACATTTGTTGATTTAGTGTTAAAGCAAATGAATACACTCCTTGTCAGGATGCTAATTGCTGCAGTCAGAGCACTGTGCACAAGGCTGTGTAATTACAGTTTGTCCCAAGCAGGCAGTAATTGTAGGATTCCATGCGTGCACAGCAGGTGGCACACGTTAGTTACTGAAAACGATGCACTCAAGGAATTCACATGGAACATCCCCCAAGCACCCATCATGCAGGTGAGTTGCATACACCACTTCTCCTCTGCATGCACACGTTTCTGCCAACAACCTTAATTCTAAAATATGTGACAGTTAGACACTACAAATACAAACAAAGCAGTCAGTACTTCTTACTTAAAAGAGCCTCTAACTCTTTTGTCCATATATTCTAATAAACTGGCTACAAGCATTACCTAGAGCTTAAGGGGTCCCCTTGTACAACATAAATGCAATAAGCTTTAAGCAGGGTTTGTGCTGAACATACTTTTTGCCTTTTACTTGATAGGAAAATCATTTTTTTAAAATGTATTGAGCTAAGTGGGAAAGCTGAAGGTAATCCCTATTTGGTCATTGCGAGATAAATAATTAGATAACCAGTATACAAGCCCACCATACCCCCTCCATTATTATGACTGCTTTGTTAGAAGGAGGCCATTATGCAGCGGGATTATATCTGCACTGGTAATCTAATTATCTAAGGCCCAAACATCAATTAACATACATTTCCCGGTTAAGCCTGTTAGCTCAAGAAAACATGCTTTTCTTGATTATAACAATAGGCAACATTTTCCCAATTTCCCAATTTTGGAATGATAAATCTTTTCATTGAGTCCTCTTACCATGGATCTTTTAAACACATTTTCCAAGATACCAATATGGATAGCCATTTGGCTTTCTGTTTTTGTGATAATTCATTAAAAGCTTATTACACTGTCTAGCACAATTGCAAAAGCAAATTGTGGATTGCAAAATATTGAAATTGTTATACAATCTTATTGGGATCCTTGTGAGTATCCAGACATAAGGGTGATTTCTTATTGTATGGAACACTGGTGTTGTTTTGGATGATGGTAGACACCTGCCTTTCTCGTAAATTGAGGTAAAGCTGACAACACTATGAGGAGTATTTCCTTATTTGCTCTTTTTTCTGTTTGTACTGTTATTTTTGAGGACCATGCACTTGTGAGAGCTGCTGTCTTCATCATCTGGCCTCCTGAGTGAATGATTGTTCTTTAATTCGGGAATCTACTAAGAAAAATGTTGTTTTGGATCAGGTAATCAATAGATATTATATTATATATATTACCGTATATTACACATAATATATCCCCAGAACTAGTGTAGGCAAGAATTTAGGAAGTAGTGGTCATTACTTGGTCTCCTGTGGGACTATGTTTCAGAAAAAAACTGTGTTACTAATTTTAAGAGGCCAATTCACCATGCTCGAGTGAAGGATTCGAAGTAACTTTGAATTTCGAAGTGTTTTTTGGGCTACTTCGACCAGCGAATGGGCTACTTCAAACTAAAAATCATTCGACTATTTGATAGTCCAAGTACTGTCTCTTTAAGAAAAAACTTCGACCCCCTAGTTCACCATCTAAAACCTACAGAACTCAATGTTAGCCTATGGGGACCTTCCCCATAGGCTTTCCTAAAAAATTTTTGGTCAAAGGATAATCCTTCGATCGTTGGATTAAAATCCTTCGAATCGTTCGATTCGAAGGATTTAATCGTTCGATCAAAGGATTATTCCTTTGATCATACGATCAAACTATTTGTGCTAAAATCCTTCGACTTCGATATTCGAAGTCGAAGGATTTTAATTCCCAGTCGAATATCGAGGGTTAATTAACCCTCGATATTCGACCCATGATGAATTTGCCCCTAAGACTTGCAAACTTAATAATGAAAAGGGCATTGCTGCAAATGGTAAAATAAGTCCAAAAATGGTTTTAAAATATATTAAGATTAAAAAAAATTAAGATGAAGTGGCACCCTCCTTTGTATCAGAAGGAAGTGACTTGGTAAAAAGCAAATATATAATTTTTTAAATTCTGTTTACACAGGAGAAAAAAATGCAATGAATGGTTTTTTTTTTAATAAATTCAATTCTAGTGTAACCCTGGTGGTACATGTGTATGCCCAGTAGTGGGTGAAATGGCACCCCTGTTTGGTAACAGCAGACATGAGCCTTTGCTTATGATGGGAGAATGGAATGCTCTGTGAATATAGTACTGGTGCCTCCACTCAATATGGGATTTGGCATGGCAGTTATGCTTTTTGAGAAAAAGTAATACACAAATCAATCCAGAATAGAAGGGGTTGATGCCACCTGCAATTTGTAAATGTTTATGAGCAGAAATTTAGGGGCTCATTTATGAAAGAACTCACTCAGGGTTTTGGGGGGAAAATAACTTGTTAGTTAATGTATATTTCCCTGAATGGGCTTTATTAAATAATAAAAAGTACCGCAGTTTTTAGGCGCCAGTTGTTTTCTTATTTAAGAAAGCCCCCTCTCTTTTTTTTCTCTCTCTCTCTCTCTCCCTCTCTCTCTCTCTCTCTCTCTCTCTCTCTCTCTCTCTATTTATTTATCTATCCATCTATCATTTATTTGGAGGGGTTGAACTTGATGGAATGTTGTCTTTTTTCAACCCAAATGAAATAAGTAGCAGTATATGCAGCACCCATTTCAACAATTCTTACTTGCCTCCTTTTTTTATTCCTGTGTATTTTGTCTTCATATCATATCTTCATACTCTTCATACTTCCTCAGTGCAATCAAATTAATACAAAAAGCAAATACAAACAGAATTGCTGACGATGCGTTTTCGTTTTCAGACTTGTGTTTATTTATATGGATTTTATTATGTTTATATGGGTTTTATGAGTTCCATTTGATAGGCAGCCAGGATTTTGAAACAATTCCATACCTTTTATACATTTTGGTATGAAATAAAGACATTTTTGTTTGTAGGTATGTAAATAATTGCTCCTTTTGCAGATTTTTTTTTTCCGTTTTCGATGGATTTAATGGTTTATAAGTGCTTCGGGTGTATTTGTGTTTTCAACACAAGATATGAAATGATAATATTTACATGGAAAAGAGGTGCTCATTTTTATATCCAAATCAGCATACCATTTACCTAGAGAGCAACATACAGTTAAGCTTTTGCACCAGTATGTATGCCTTAACTGAGCTGGGAATAAAGTTTTATTCCCCTTTCTATCAGTTTCTATAGCAACAGTGTGATGGAGACAGAACCAGATTAAGCAATGTGAGCCCTGTGTGAATAGATTCTTCTTAGACACTTTTGAAAGTAAACAACAGTTTTTACTTAAACATTGTAAAGTATATTGATATATTAATATTGTATACTTCAGCTTATTGTAATTCATATATATTACATTTCTAAACTATATTTCTCCATATTTCTATTTCTCTCCCTCTACTGTATATTATATATAGAGAAAACTCCTAAAATATTTAAGCATCCCATTGACTCCTATGACCAGGTACTGAGCAGAAAGCTATGGTTTCTTTTCTATGGGTAATTGGTTGCTAATATATATATATATATTTCATAATACAGGGAAAAAATAGTTGTACGTATCCCTTTTTACGTATTATATTTTGTACTTTATTTCTGTGCTTATTTTTCTTTAATTTTGATTCTGCAGTCCCATTACCATTGAATATAGTATATATATGTTGTCTAGTTATCTGGAAAACTGAGACCACCAAAAACTCAGCAGTTGCTTCTAAATCAAGTAAAAATGCATACTCCAGAGATGGGAATTTGTAGTAGGCTTTTCTCCTTACTCTACATCTCATCAGTAGAAAGCAGAGAAGGCAAGAGTTCTGTATCTAAAATCATTAAAACTCTTAAGTACTTCTCACCAACACAGGTTTAACTTCCACAAAGGTTTACTTTCTCTCACTGAAAGGAAAACTATACCCCCGAACAATTCTGCTGTCTGTAAAAATATTTTGCATAAAACAGCTCATATGTAAAACCCTGCATCATGTAAGCAAACCATTATCATAATAATATACTTTTTTAGTAGTATGCACCATTGGGTAATCATGAATAGAAAATTGCCATTTTAAAAAACAAGGGCCGCCCCTTGGGATCGTACGATTCACGGTGCATACAAACTTGTTAGGTCACACGAGCCAATTCTCAATAATTTCTCCAAAACATGCTATTCAATAAAAAAATATATTTTATTCACATCAGTAGTTAAAAAACATGTATAGTAATCCCTCTAACGCCTAACGCGTTTCATGCTTACCCAGCACTTAGTCATAGGCAGAATCCAACTAGTCTTTCTTGTTTAGTTCCTTAAATACTAGCACATATAGTCCCTCCCCTTAATAAAACCAATCACATACATATGTTACAAATGCCATATATCATCCAATGGACTACAGGCTTTGATCTAATACAATGATCTATATGTTAGATAATACATGTTACAGGGCATATACAAAAATATAATTCACAAATAGTCATAAGAAAATATAATTAAATATAACAAGTCACATCAAATGTGTAATTGAGGCCTAGTGGCAACCTGGTCTGTAGGTGAAAGATCCAATATACCTCTCTTTTCTTTAATTTCATCAGGAGATCACCCCCTCTAATACCTGTCTTAATTTGTTCTATCCCTTGTATAGAAAAATACTTTAAATTACTGTTATTACATTCTTGGAAGTGTCTAGTGACATTGGTTTTGCTGCTTAGTTTAATATTGCTCACTTGATTAATGTGTTCCCTGATACGTTCTTTCAAAGATCTAATAGTGCAACCTACATATTGCTTGCCACATTTAGTGCAGGTGATGAGGTAAACTATCCCCCTACTGCAACAATTGATATACTGTTTGATTTTATAAGTAGTTGTGGTCACAGTTGAATTGAACTCTCCAGAGACTTTTAGATATTTACATGTGACGCAGCGGTTGTGCCCACACTTGAAACAACCACTGTGTCTCAGAAAATCTTGTTTACTGCTATTTTTCTCTTTGAATAGGCTCGGAGACAATGAATCACCCAGAGTATAGGCCCGTCTTGCTACACATCCTATTCCTGGAACTAATGCCTTACAGAAATCCCTATCGGCATACAATATAGGCAAAAACTTTTTTACTGTTTTGACAATTTTTTTGTATTGTCTACTATATCGTGTAATAAAAGAAATTTTTTGACCAAATTCTTTCTTGTATATTTTATTCTGTGGGGTCAGAAGTATATCCCTATCAGTGGTTTCGGCTCTAGTGTAAGCCCTCTGAATAGACTTGCTGTTATATCCCCTTTCTTTAAATCTGTCCCTCATTTCATCTGCCTTGGTTTTGAATTCATCCAGGGTGGAACAGTTTCTGCGTAATCGCAGGAACTGTCCTATTGGAATTCCAGCTATTTGGCTCCTTGGATGGCAAGACTGTGCATGTAGCAGAGTATTACCACTACAAGGTTTCCGATAGATAGTGGTATGTATAGTATTGGTTTTGGCCATCAATTTGACATCCAAAAATTCAATTTCACACGAGCCAATTAACAGACAGAGTTATGTCTTTTGCTGAGTTGTTGTATTTCTGCTCAGGTGATTTCTGAGGCAGCACAGAGACCATCACAAAATGGTGGTTTAAGACAAGAGGGGGCCGATTCACTAACTTTGAGTGAAGGATTCGAAGGTAAAAAACTTTGAATTTCGAAGTTTTTTTTTGGGCTACTTCGACCTATGGGGAAGGTCCCCATAGGCTTGGCTAACTTTTTTTGATCGAAGGATATTCCTTCGATCGTTGGATTAAAATCCTTCGAATCGTTCAATTCGACGGATTTTTCGTTCGGTCGAAGGAATTATCCTTCGATCGTTCGATCGAACTATCTGTGCTAAATCCTTCGACTTCAATATTCGAAGGATTTTAATTCCTAGTCGAAAATATCGAGGGTTAATTAACCCTCGATATTCGACCCATAGTGAATCGGCCCCGAGATGTAAAAGAGTAATATTCACTTAAATATATATAACAGTTTGTTAAGATTCTTTAATATGCCACTTAATATGATGTAAACTATCTGTTGCTTAAGTGTTCATTTTGGGGGTATAGTTTTCCTTTAATAAAATGATTTCATCCTGTCCCACAAGTTATCAGGAACAAGATTTGTTATAAATGACTCCGTTTATTAATATTAATCTTGAGAGTTTACAAATTCTAATTATGAAGCATATTATTGATGCACTATACTATAAACATAATCATACTTGACCTGTTTTATACCATGTGAATGTAAACCAACACTTGTCGGTTCTTCTCTATATACTTGGGAAGCTGAAATCTCCAGCTAATTTCTTTTTCTCATTTTGTTTTGTTTCATCTTTTCTCTGTAAGTGCAAAATTGTAATAAACACAGCCCCAACTGCGTAATTAGTCAGAGCTGTGCTAAAATGTGTTTTAGTGTATTGCTCTAAATTGTAGGAAAAACTCTTTTCTGAAAAGCCTCCAGTCCCATAATTCTATTAGAACATCTTCTCTATTGTTTAACCTGGTCTAAATACACATTTTCAAATTATTTTTAGATTTAATTTTAATTATAAAAAAAAACAATATCTAAAATGGAATTTTATGTCAGCTAAAATGCCAGATTTTTGTAAGTCCCGTTTTCATATTGAAAATAACTTTAACCAATGTATCCTTATCACAGTAGGCTAAGAAATGAGGCAAACTAATAAGCCTGTCATACTGATGCTAAATGGGTTTCTAAACACTCACAGTTTTTCATGAAAATTGTGTTATTTGATGTTAGATAGAAACAAAGTGGCAGAGGAGGCACCCAATCAATTTTTTCGTTCTATATTGTTTCAAAATTGCTTGTCTGTATGTTCTCAGTTGAAGAAAAAATCTAGGTTATATGGGTCACAGGAGAGATATTGAGGATATATAAGTTAGAGAATCCTGTACACACAGAAGAAAATGAAAACACCGAAGTAGATAATTGACTTAATAACCATTTTTTATCTTCTACTGTTTATGTCCCATTTATAACAGCTCTGTAGGGATTACATTGAGTAAAGATGTTTGTATCACTCTCCTTGAGATGTCGATTAACTAAAAATTGCAATTGCACATAGTCTGCGCCAGTACATGGACTATGATTACCACCTGAAAATAAATGTTATAAAGTAAAAAATGAGCCTACCTTGAAAAACTTTAATGCTTTAGTCAAACGGAGACATAAAAATGTACAGTATGTAAAATGTTCTGTAAACACAGTGAGATCAATAAGAGTATATCCTAGGTATCTAGTCCTATATGAAAAGGTACATACACATATGTAGTCCTAACAGCACTTTTATGTTGAGAAATTGCAGTAAATATCAAGGAAATAAACACCGACATGCTATGGCTTATAACACACATACTACTTTACTTTACAATACACAGGGGCAGATTTACCTAGGGTCAAATATCGAGGGTTAATTGACCCTCGATATTCGTCTGCCGAATTGAAATCCTTCGACTTCGATATTGAAGTTGAAGGATTTAGCGCTATTCCTACGAATGGTCAAATATGGCTACTTCGACCATCGAATTGGCTACTTCGACCATCGAATTGGCTACTTTGACCATCGAATTGGCTACTTCGACCTTCGACTACTACTACAACTTTGAAACAAAAGATTCCAACTAAAAATCGATAGTCGAAGTACTGTCTCTTTAAAAAATTCTTCGACCCCCTAGTTCGCCACCTAAAACCTACCGAGGCCAATGTTAGCCTATGGAGAAGGTCCCCATAGGCTTCCTAACAATTTTCTGATCGAAGGAATAATCGTATACTGATTCAAAGGATTTTAATCCATCGATCGAAGGTCGAAGTAGCCAATTCGATGGTCGAAGTAGCCATATTCGACCATTCGTTCGACTATTCGACCATTCGGTAGTCGAAGTACTGTCTCTTTAAAAAAACTTCTACCCCCTAGTTCGGCAGCTAAGAGCTACCGAAGTCAATGTTAGCCTATGGGGAAGGTCCCCATAGGCTTTCCTAAGTTTTTTTGATCGAAGGATATTCCTTCGATCGTTGGATTTAAATCCTTCGAATCGTTCGATTCGAAGGATTTAATCGTTCGATCGAAGGAATAATCCTTCGATCATACGATCGCAGAATTTGCGCTAAATCCTTCGACTTCGATATTCGAAGTTGAAAGATTACAATTCCTAGTCGAATATCGAGGGTTAATTAACCCTCGATATTCGACCCTTAATGAATCAGCCCCTAAGTAAATGGGCCCCACAATGTTAAGTCTACTTTAGTGAATTCAACAGTTAAACGCTTAGAGGCACATTTATCTAATTCATGTGAGTTTTTTAAAACTGTCCTAAACTCCCATAAATTCAAAATTCAATCATTCAAAATGTATTATTAAAATCAAAGTTTTTCAACTCAGACAAATTGAAACGACCCGAAAATTTAAATTGAATTCTAATCGAATTTGATCAAACTCGACTGAGTTTTTTCTCCGAAAAAAAATCGAATGTCAGGAAGGCTGCAAATTGAACCCTGGACCTCTCCCATTGACTTAAACATTAATTTGGCAGGTTTTAGGTGGCAAATAGTCAAATTTGAGTTCTTAAAGGGCCAGAGAATGATAAATCTCTAAAATCAAATTAATTTTTTTTAAAAAACTAGAATCGGGTTTGAAAAAAAAAAAATTCGAATTTGAATTATTAATTTGACCTTTGATAAATCTGCCCCTTAGACTTAGCTTTGTTTAACAGGTGAAGTTTAATAACGGTTCCTGAAGAGCTGCAATTTTTACTCTGGGCCCTGGATCCAATGGCCACCTTCCATGTAAGATTATTTTTCCAGGCACTTTGAAGTCCTAGATGAGATTCCCTTGAAAGTCCTGGATGAGATCCATCTTAGATGTCCTTGGTGGGAGCTCTTTTCTACCGCAGCTGTCAACCAATCAGCACCACCACCTAAGCAGGCTACAGTAACTCTATCTGTACCTGTAACTCTATCTGTACTGATGATCCTTCACATTGCAGTCTCTGTTGTGTACTACATATTATTGTGCTGGGTGTGAAGATGTCTAGCCCAGGTTCTTTTGTTCTGTATATAGACAGGGAGAGCTGTTGACAGAGCTGTCGTCCAAGCTTAGGTGATAGTTTATGCAAGAAACCGTAGACTAACTAGTGTAACTAATCAGAGAGACTTAGGTGTGCCTGGGCATTTTCTAACTTGTGTTGTGGGGAGGACCAGCACTCATTAGCACAACAATTAGACAAATAGGGGAAAAGAGAAATAATTCCAATATCGTATAGTATTTCTTAGTATAGATTCGGTACATCTTTGGTGAAATTTAGATATTATAAAAATAGTGCTGAGTGTCCTTTCCCAGTCCTATTATTACTCTCTATGTGCCAATCTTTGAACTATTTCAATTCACACAGTGTGGTCACTCTTATGATGGGGTACTCACGAGCGTTTAAAAGGAAAAAAAGCGTTGAAAGGAATTATTAGTGATAACCTCTCCAGATGACTTCAGATTCCACAGTTCTAAAGAAATACGCTGACATAGTGTAAAACCGTCATTTTTTTAATGCCCAGTAATGTTACTGTTAAAATTGCATGTAAATTTTTTAAAAGATTGTCACCACTTAGCCGTTTTTTCGGGTCTCCCGAGCAGTCTGTGTAGATGGAATTGCCGCGTCTTGACCGCCACGTGTACCCTAGGCTCCTGTGGATGATGCCACCGCCCGACGCGTTTCGTCTGCGACATTCTCAAAGTCCAGTCAACTGGAAATTTGATTTTACAAACCTTGACAGCTTATTTTTAAATGTAAAGTATACATCACTTAATGCACCCAAAGCTTTTTCATTTTAAAATTACTTCCCAACATTTTTTTTTGTTTCAGTGGTGCTTACAATAGAGGAAACATACTGTATATTAAAACGTAAAACCACATTACAACACTGAGTTCCCAACTTCCTTTTTTTGTGGTTGAAGTATTAGTTTTGCTTTTTGTCTACAAAGGTTTAACCCTGTGTTTTAGGGGTAGATTTTTCGAATATCATAATGGGGATATTTTTAACAAATGAACACATTTATCTAAGATGATGCCTTTGTCAATATGTTTTTGACTGCAATAAGTGGTTGAATTCTCGTGGGGTAGTAGTGCTAAGCTGTAACTCTAATCGTTTTCAACCCTCCTCATCATCACTGCCTGATGCAAATGACTGGCCGCGCAAAAGTATTCAGACAATTCTTTTCTGCACTAAAATGATTCCTCCCAGCATAAAATAAATAGTTAAAAAGGCAATGCCTAAGATTTGTTTTTTACCATCAGTATCAAACATGATAAATCAGCACCTTCACAGGGACAAGTTTCATTCTGCATCCTTATAACAAAGTTGCAATTACACCTCAGAAAATGTTATTCGTGTATAAGGGGAATAGAACATTTCTCATACAAGTACAGTCTGCCTAACCTGGGTGAAGAGGAGCTTAGGGATATGATCCCTTTATATCACTTATATAAGACAGCACACTGTCCTTGAGTTCTCTCTATGTAGAGCTTTTTTGACTTACTCTGACACAAATCACTCCACCAAATCAGCAGGGAGATGGGTTAGTAAAAGCTGTGCACAGTATCACTTATTATATTGTATAGTTCTTGGCCAGCCTTGGGCTACTGGATGTACTGCATGATGAAGTGTGTGCAATTACCAAGTGTTTCTCTCTTCTAATGTGTTTTTATTGTAATTTAGTTTACAATAAAAGTCTCTTTTTCCTCTTCAAAGCCATCTATTGTATGCAGAGAAAGTACAGTGTACCGTAAATTGTCTGTTCCTTTCTGTCTGTCTCTTTTAGTTGTTAAATACTGTTTGGTGTTCTTCCTAAAGTTCCAGTGTTCCTTCTGCATTAATGTCAATCTACTGTATGTGCAGCTATGCACCATCATGTACACACTGGCCCCTTGCATCTCTAGCTCTTTCCAGTGTCCTAACATTAGAAAGCACCAAGCTTACTTCCCAGCAGCAGCAGCAGGAAAATGAATACTGTAAAAATACATTCTTCTTGTGACCCTATATTTTTGATGACTATTAGTGATGGGCGGATTTATCCAGTTTCGCCGAAAAAAACGTCAATTTCCCACAAACATTTGTGAAACAGCGAAAAAATTGCGAAGTCAATGGGCTTCAAAATTATTTTGATGTGCGTCAAGTTCAAAGCCCGCAACAACTGTTATACTGTATGCGCACCTATGTTGCCAAAATGCATTAAAGTCAATGGGCATCCGAATAATTTTGACACGCGACAATGTTTATGCGTGCGACTATTCTGACGCATGCCCAAATGTTTTCAATGCACGGGTAAATTTATTCGCTGGTGTGAAACGTGGAAGTTTGCACGCAAAACGTGGAAATTTGCAGCAAATTCGCACCTGACGAATTTATTCGCCCATCACTAAAGACTGTTGTTGAATATATAATAGACATCAGCCTTTTATATCTGCCTGCTGAGGAATTATCACTTCCAGTGTTGACCTCTGGCAAGAAAGCAACTACTGGATAGATACCAATGCAAAAAATACAGAGACACACAGAGCTACTAGTAGCAGTGACTTGTATTGCTAAGACAATACATGTGCTTTAGCAGAGGCAATTTTCAGTTTTGTCTATGGCGGGGTATTTTTGTTGGCATTTTGTAGCCACAACATGTAGCTGTACTAGTACTAGTAGTTTCAGAAAATTGCCTTTGCTAAAACACATGTAGTCTCTTAGCAAAGCCAATTATCACTATTGCTGTTTTGTAGCCATGACAAGTAGCTGTGTGTTTTCACCCTAAATGCAGCAACAGGCATGTTGTTAGTAAACTTATAAGTTTACTAAGAGGAAATTCATCAAAAAAAGGAATGCCATGTTATTAAATCCATGCCTTTGAATAAAAACGTCATGCTTCAGAGCAATCAGATTGTATGGAAATTCAAATCACCCGTTTGTATTCTTTAGTAAATCCTTTGGTAATGATGCCTTGGAGGAGGCAAAATACAAAGCCCCTTTCAACACTTTAAAGCTACAAATGTTTCAGATATTAGAAATGTAGGCTTTGTATGCATGAGATGAAGCAAGAGAGACTGCTGAAATTACTGTCACGCTTTCTCTGACATTTGGCTTCCCACAATGTAATTAATGTGGCTGAAGATCGATGAATATCTTACTATCGTCATAGCACCTGAGACACAAGTTGTGTGAAAATCATTCAAGCAGTCATTTTCCTGGTGTGTTCTACATCTAGGTGCAACACACTTTTGTCACAGTTGCCAGTGGAAGCAACAGGGATATGGATTTCTGTTTGAAAATGTGATTTCATGGTATGTGTTCTGTTACACAAAATTGCAGTAGACAGAACTTCAGAAGTCCTGTAACCATGGACTGAGTTGTTTCAGATTTATATATATATATATATATACACAGTATAATCTATCTTCATTTTCAGATTCAAATAACTGGCGGAAAAAACCTACTAAAAAACTAAGGTCAACTTTCTTTACTCATGACATGCCCAAAGCATCCATTATCCATGTATTTTCTGTTTTGCTAAAAACACATTTTGAGTCACATCTGCTAGCATTAGACAACATTACTACTACGCGCACTGCAAAAACAATAACAAACAAATTAATTTTCACAGCCCAGGGGCAACGTGTCCTCTCTTCCATTTGTAAGCTAAATAGCCTCGCTCTTAGAGATCTGTCAGTGAGTAGACTACGGGAGGTGCTTTGGATTGGGCTTTTTTTATAGGTAATTATTTAAAGAAATTATAAGCCTGTTGGGCCCTTCCTTTTTCAGTGTAAACAAACAAACATGGCTTGGACAATCTATCTTAAGAAAATAAAATCTTCAATTTCTTTTAATAGCTTGGTTACCCGCTGTTGTAGCATAAATTACCTAGGGAATAATCAACCTAATTTTATTCATTATCAGTCCAGAGTCTCCTTATACATTTTATGAACAAGCAGAACGGCAGAAAAAAAAAAAATTTGAAGAGGAGTCAATAGGATATAAATACAAGTATGATCAATAACCTTGTCCAGGTCAACTAGAAACTATATGCAGTATTTTCTTTATTACTGTTCTGTACTGCAGAGTATAGACAGAGCCAATCTATTGAGTTCTTGCACTTCAATACCATTCCACCTCGATAGCTAATAATGATCAACAGATAAGCAATCCTCACTACTTCCAGTGCTTGCAAGTACAGCAAGTAGACAGAGACATAACCTGATCTAGGAGACCATCTAGTGAAAACCATCAACCAAATAGAAATACATACTTTTGTGCCCATATAGTAGCTATTTACATTCATGCCTCTAAAATGCACAGTTAGATCTATAAATAAAGATGCAGTAAATCTATGGATTTGGCCAAATATAGAATCCTCTGTAGCCAAATAGTGATCAAAACCAATTTTAAAAGCCAATTTACATATGTTCATTTTGAGAGAAAAAAATATATTTTTTAAAATAACTTTACCAGGCTGTAAACAATTAATTGTTTTTAGTTCTTCAGAATTCTAAATTTAGATACCTTAAGCCATGATTTGTATAAATACCTTCTATTGTTCTTTCTACATTATGAACATCGTCAGGTTAGTGGATTTGGGCGACATGGAATCAGGAACTTATTAAATCAAACAATCGAATAAGTATAGCTAAGTTTAATAGAATCATAATGAATCATGAGCCACTGTCAAAACACTGATGCCAGAAAAAAGATCTCCAACAAACATCCATGTTCACTTGGCAAATGTTAAAAATGAGGTTTTACAATTCCACCTGCAAGACAAGTGCTACATGCAGGAACCTGAGTAGAGATTGTAGAGTAGTAGCACATAACCAGGGAGACCAGACTTAGAACACTTAGGAAACATCTACATGGCCCACCACACCCCAATTAGTTCCCATGTCTTTGCCCATTAAGGACATACACACTCACCTTTCTGTCATCTCAGCTCTGTCATAATCCACAGGTTTTAAAAGTCAAAGTAGTACAATCCCTGGTCAGCAATCTGCTGGAATTGAGGCTATTATGAAAAAAACTGTATATGTGATGAATCTATTTATTCCACTGCAAGTTTCCCTCTTTCTATTCCCCTTACTCCTCTCTTAATATTTTTTTAACACTATAAGGAGGGTATTTACTAAAATATTAATTAATTTCATTGTTTCAATAAAAAAAAGCTTGACCAAACTCATATCCCCATTTTTTGCTTTAGTTATTAGATTGGGGGGAAAAATTGATAAAATAGAGCGAAATTCGATTTGTTCGATTTTTTTCATACTTTTCTCATGAATCGTTAATTTTTTCCTGTTTTTTCAAGCTAAACCCAGCACAGGCCACAATATCTTCCAATTGGGATAGGGACATCTACCATTGACTTATACGTTACCTCAACAGGTCTGAGATGGCAGATTTTCAGATTCTAAGCTGTCACGATCGGCACCCAGAATCCAGAATCAATGCTAGGCTCCCTGGTCTCGGCTCTTGCTTCCGCCTTTAACAGCCGCCTTTCACCTCGGGAGAAGCCCTAGGCTAATTGGATGCCGCCAGGTATTATTAAGAGAGGAGCCAAGCTAAGGGTTCTGGACAGGCAGAGGGGCATGATCGTTAACAAAGTCTTTTTGGGCAGAAGGTCACAGACAAAAGCGTAATCAAATCAGGCCGGGTTGGTGCGAGCAAAGTCGGACAGGCAGGGGTCAAAACCAGAAGATCAATCAGAATGGTCAAGACATGCACGAAATACGGATATCAGAAGAGTCAGTTTACAAGGCAGAGGTCAGGATCACAGAAATCAGGAATAGTCAGCCAGGCAGGGTCAAAACAGGATTATTCAGGATAGCACCCAGGAACTCTCAAAAGATGAATCTAACAACAGGCAATAAATGCAGGACAAAGATCCCTTTAAATACTATACAAACTTTGTGGCATTGCACGCCGACATAAACAAACCAGCGTCAATGCACACAATCAGGAAGTACGCACCGCGCGCGCCCCTAAGGCACAGAATTGCGGCCGGCTAAAACAGCATCACCATGCGGCAGGCGTCCCCACCGCCCCACTGGACCACCAGGGTGAGTTTTCGTCACACAAGCTTTTTGGGGCTTCCTCTGTCCCAATAGAAAATACAATCATGTATTTTTCCCCTGATTTCTAAATCCTGCAACTTGGTAGATTTTAGGTAGAAATATTTTTATTTTATTTTTTTATAATTTAGCAAAAAAACAATGGCAACAAAACCATTACAATCGCAGGGAGAACTAACGATTGTGGAAAAAAAAGAGATATTGAGAAAAGAAATTTTGAATGTTATGAAATCAGCCCATATGCCATGACATTTTTGAAGAAAAAAAAACTCAATGGTGATATCACCTAGCCAGGAATTAACCTTTATTGCAAGAGAATATCTGACACAACTGAGTAAAATGTGACTGGCAGCTACAATTCTACTGGGTAGAATAAATGTTATTTTACACAGTGCAGACACATTTACTCTCCCGTTGCCTTTTTTCTTTCTTTATCTAGATTTCTTATGCCTAAGAAACATAAGGACAAATACGTTTGGATGTTTAACAGAGAAGTTAAAACAAATCCTAGAAAACTAATAATAATAGTTATCTACCTGAGGAAGTAAAGGCTCTCATCCAGTGATCTGTCCTCAAACTATTCTAACTATTCTGTTACAATAGACTGCCCATATTATGTACAAAGTGACAAAATACATAGATGTACCTACTGAATAAAACAAGCAGGTTTCATAGGAATGTTGTGGAGATGAGGCCTCTTTTCTGGTAATCTTAATTTTCACTCAAAAGCAGACTTTTAATAAAATGTCACTCAGTATCTCTGCCAAAAGGCCATAAACATGGAAAGATGGTTGCTTACTGGTGGAAAGGTTAAAATAATTTAGTTATATCTAGGAACATGTAGCTTGTATAATATTAGATTCGCTATGGGTAGGGATGAGCGAATCTGCCTCATTTCACTTTGCCAAAAAATTTGTGAACCTGCTGAAAAATCTGAGAAACAGTGAAACATTTGCAAAATGCAAGTCTATGGGCAACTTTTTTGTTGCAGCGACTTTTTTGTAGCAAATTATATTAGAGTCTATGGACGATTTTTTTGTCTCAAAATATATTAGAATTTTTTTCTCGCAAAATATATATTAGAGTCTATGGTCAACTTTGTTCCCCACTCCAACGGGTGTTTTTTTTCTTACGTTTTTTCTCACTCTGAATGCATTAAAGTCAATGGGCGTTTTTTCTAAGGTTTTTTTCCCGCTCCAAATGCATTGAAGTGAATGTGTGTGTTTTTTTTGTGAAAACTGGTGGGATGTATTCGCAGATCAATGAGTATCAAAAAAATTATGGGATTTTTATTACCATTTTGGTATCTCTTGGAACATAACTGCTGCTATCACATAAGAGAAAATTCAACTGGTTTTCCAACAAAGTAGGCAAAAAAACGAATTCTTTATATCTGCCCTATATCTAATGAGAAGCTGTAAGTTACATTGAGCTGGTGGAATATACAAGTGTTGCATTCAGTATTTTTCAATCTGAAATTACATCTGAGTGTTGTTTATGTGCTGCCTATGGGTCAAGTTTGTCCAATTATGGCCTCTAGGCCACTACTTTTATATATTTTGCAGCAACAGATTCAGGATCAGACAAAGCTCTGTGCTCTTTTCAACACATGTCAAAAATGTCAAGCATCCTTTTGTTACTGCACACCATGCCATATCAGCATTACCTTCAGTGAGGGATTGGTACCTGGCTTGTCTGTCACTCATATTAGCGGACTGGTGCTCAATAGCAAAATTGTGGATAGATAAATCTGTAGTGATATATAGTGAAATATGTATGAAAAGATGTAATGCAATATCAGATAAAAGCCTGCTGATCAGTGCAGCCATTGGTTAACATGATCTTCTTGTTATACAATAGCTTAATATTACAGCGTACAGGGCTCATTTACAAAGCCTTAAGGTGGCCATAGATGCACAGATAATAGCATCTGAAACAAAATTTCGTACGATATTCAGTGCATGTATGGTGGAACCGATATCGGCAGAAGACATGGATATCGGTCAGCTCGTCGATTAGGCTGGACAGAAAATTTTGATCGGGTGCCTTTGAAGGCACCCAAACATAGCCCATTGTTAGTAGGGATGGGCGAATTTTGTTGGCCTTGTTTCGCCATGGAAATGATGCCCAAGGTGTCGTGCATCCAAAAAAAAATGATGTGTGTCAAAAAAATTATTGCTGCGCGTCAACTTTTTTTTGAAACCCATACTTTAATGGTCGTCAGCGACATTTCGTCGGCAGCGAATTTTTGGCAAAATGAAATGGGTCAAATTCACCCAAGCCTAATTGTTAGTGCTGAATCATCATATACAGGTAGAATTCTATTGTTTCTACCTATATATCTGATGATTCAGCTCTCTAAGGGGCAAATTTACTAAGCGGCAAAAACTTCACCAGCAACACTTCGTAGGCAGCGAAACACTTCGCCAGGTGAAAATGCGCTCAGACAACGCTAATTCACTAACATGCATAGTTGCGTCCAAGGCGCCAAATGCTGGTGAAGTTGCGCTAGCGTTAATTCAGCAAGCAGAGCGTAGTTTAGCATTGGCTAAATTGCATATGCGGGAAGTCCCCTAGCATTGCACTAGCTTTCTTGCTGAGGGCAACTGGTAAATGATGACCTATATGTCTGTTGTATTATCCGGTATTCTGTACTGGATGAAAAATTTCAGCTCATAAAAACGCATTGATATTATTTTGCACCATATCTATGTGCACTGTGCATCAAATATTCAGCAATATTGTTGGCTTCTAGGGTGGCTATCCCCAATCTCAGGAAGACCCAATTTCTAATTGCATTTGTTAAAAAGCATTACATTTTCTTTTTTTTTTTTTTGTATTCTTGCATATACAAACTATAGCTTTTCAGCGTATTGCTTTACATTAGGTATTCACTTGCAGCAAGGGGAGAGGGAGATTAAATCTTTAGAAGGTGATTGTAACCTCCTGAAATTGCAGTCTAATACATCAAGAGGCCTCAATAATATATGGGTCATTGACTCGATAAAACTTAAGTAATGTGCAGTTCTATACACTTCATTGCAGCGAAGAGGTCTCAGAAGGCCTTGCTTACAATACCAGTAGCATTAGATAGAAAATGCCATACTTGTGGCACACTGCTTATAGTAAATCTGCCATTCTTTCAGCTGTTCAGGAAGGTACGCACAGCAGGTCCAATATTTTACTTAAGCTCAGCAATCCAACAAGTGATTAATTGGGACAGTGCAGGACTTACTGTATTTATCAAATCAGATCAAATTAAGGAACCCAGAAGCATTCACACCAGTTCAGTCTCTGGATGTTTTAATTTCTTCTGACTGTAAAGAAAGTTTTAATGAATTGACACATTTATTAAAGCTGATAAAAGTGGCACATCTTTCAAGACCGAATCCAATTAAAATTCCTCCAAATACTATTTGTGGCTGTGAGAAGGTCAATATACAAATATTGGATTAATCCTCTTCCACCCAAGAAATAAGACATTCTTATGTAGTGTTCCGATTTCTGCTCGTTTGAGAGTATTACATTTAGATTTAGTACGGAAAAAATATAGAACAATATATATATATATATATATATATATATATATATATATATACTTACTTTATACAGAAAGAGATAATATCCTCTCTGAACTTTTAATTTTAATTTAATTTTGGAAGTCACGGCATTGCTTTGTATTTGTTTTTCTTTTCTGTTTCTATACTTTGAAAGTTAATTCATGTTACCTTATTGATACTACAAGTGTCATTGACTGTATTATAGTATTTATAATGTTCTGTCATTGACTAACACTACCTCAATTCAATTTGACATGTATATTAAGATTTTGTTTGTTAACATTGTCGTATGTTAATCTGGTGGTTTATTCTTATAAATGCCAATAAGAAAAATATATGTCTGAAAACTCTGAATGCTTTGAGCTGTCTAACATGTAGAGATGTCGCGAACTGTTCGCCGGCGAACTTGTTCGCGCGAACATCGGGTGTTCGCGCTCGCCGGAAGTTCGCGAACGTCGCGCGACGTTCGCCATTTTGGGTTCGCCATTGTTGGCGCTTTTTTTTGCCCTCTCACCCCAGACCAGCAGGTACATGGCAGCCAATCAGGAAGCTCTCCCCTGGACCACTCCCCTTCCCTATAAAAACCGAAGCCCTGCAGCGTTTTTTCACTCTGCCTGTGTGTGCTGAAGAGATAGTGTAGGGAGAGAGCTGCTGCCTGTTAGTGATTTCAGGGACAGTTGAAAGTTTGCTGGCTAGTAATCGTTTTGATACTGCTCTGTTATTGGAGGGACAAAAGTCTGCAGGGGTTTGAGGGACATTTAAGCTTAGGTAGCTTTGCTGGCTAGTAATCTACCTTCTACTGCAGTGCTCTGTATGTAGCTGCAGTGGGCAGCTGTCCTGCTTCTGATCTCATCTGCTGACTGCTGCAATAACAGTAGTCCTTGTAAGGACTGCTTTTATTTATTTTTTTGTTGTTTTACTACTACTACTACTACTACTACTATAAGAGCCCAGTGCTATTAGTCTAGCAGTGTTGGGGAGTGGGACTGGTGTGCTAATCTGCTGCTCCTAGTAGTTCAGCAGCACCAACTTTAATTTTTTTTTTTTAATATTCATTTTTTTTTATTTTACTTTTTTTTATTTTACTACCGCTGTAGTAGTGTATAAGTTGACCTTTTAGGCATTATTTGCCCTGTAGGCATTATTTGCACACTGTTTTCTTCAACCCGCCATCGAGCTGTGTGACCTTGTTCACATTCTGTCTAAATATCCATAATATTACCGTCTCCAGAAAAAACACCGGAGTCACTTTTTTCAAGCAGCCATAATATATTTTACGTAATCCGTATCCACCGCTGTAGTAGTGTATACGTTGGCCTTGTAGGCATTATTTGCACACTGTTTTCTTCAACCCGCCATCGAGCTGTGTGACCTTGTTCCCATTCTGTCTAAATATCCATAATATTACCGTCTCCAGAAAAAACACCGGAGTCACTTTTTTCAAGCAGCATTCATATATTTTACGTAATCCGTATCCACCGCTGTAGTAGTGTATACGTTGGCCTTGTAGGCATTATTTGCACACTGTTTTCTTCAACCCGCCATCGAGCTGTGTGACCTTGTTCCCATTCTGTCTAAATATCCATAATATTACCGTCTCCAGAAAAAACACCGGAGTCACTTTTTTCAAGCAGCATTCATATATTTTACGTAATCCGTATCCACCGCTGTAGTAGTGTATACGTTGGCCTTGTAGGCATTATTTGCACACTGTTTTCTTCAACCCGCCATCGAGCTGTGTGACCTTGTTCCCATTCTGTCTAAATATCCATAATATTACCGTCTCCAGAAAAAACACCGGAGTCACTTTTTTCAAGCAGCATTCATATATTTTACGTAATCCGTATCCACCGCTGTAGTAGTGTATACGTTGGCCTTGTAGGCATTATTTGCACACTGTTTTCTTCAACCCGCCATCGAGCTGTGTGACCTTGTTCCCATTCTGTCTAAATATCCATAATATTACCGTCTCCAGAAAAAACACCGGAGTCACTTTTTTCAAGCAGCCATAATATATTTTACGTAATCCGTATCCACCGCTGTAGTAGTGTATACGTTGGCCTTGTAGGCATTATTTGCACACTGTTTTCTTCAACCCGCCATCGAGCTGTGTGACCTTGTTCCCATTCTGTCTAAATATCCATAATATTACCGTCTCCAGAAAAAACACCGGAGTCACTTTTTTCAAGCAGCATTCATATATTTTACGTAATCCGTATCCACCGCTGTAGTAGTGTATACGTTGGCCTTGTAGGCATTATTTGCACACTGTTTTCTTCAACCCGCCATCGAGCTGTGTGACCTTGTTCCCATTCTGTCTAAATATCCATAATATTACCGTCTCCAGAAAAAACACCGGAGTCACTTTTTTCAAGCAGCATTCATATATTTTACGTAATCCGTATCCACCGCTGTAGTAGTGTATACGTTGGCCTTGTAGGCATTATTTGCACACTGTTTTCTTCAACCCGCCATCGAGCTGTGTGACCTTGTTCCCATTCTGTCTAAATATCCATAATATTACCGTCTCCAGAAAAAACACCGGAGTCACTTTTTTCAAGCAGCATTCATATATTTTACGTAATCCGTATCCACCGCTGTAGTAGTGTATACGTTGGCCTTGTAGGCATTATTTGCACACTGTTTTCTTCAACCCGCCATCGAGCTGTGTGACCTTGTTCCCATTCTGTCTAAATATCCATAATATTACCGTCTCCAGAAAAAACACCGGAGTCACTTTTTTCAAGCAGCCATAATATATTTTACGTAATCCGTATCCACCGCTGTAGTAGTGTATACGTTGGCCTTGTAGGCATTATTTGCACACTGTTTTCTTCAACCCGCCATCGAGCTGTGTGACCTTGTTCCCATTCTGTCTAAATATCCATAATATTACCGTCTCCAGAAAAAACACCGGAGTCACTTTTTTCAAGCAGCATTCATATATTTTACGTAATCCGTATCCACCGCTGTAGTAGTGTATACGTTGGCCTTGTAGGCATTATTTGCACACTGTTTTCTTCAACCCGCCATCGAGCTGTGTGACCTTGTTCCCATTCTGTCTAAATATCCATAATATTACCGTCTCCAGAAAAAACACCGGAGTCACTTTTTTCAAGCAGCATTCATATATTTTACGTAATCCGTATCCACCGCTGTAGTAGTGTATACGTTGGCCTTGTAGGCATTATTTGCACACTGTTTTCTTCAACCCGCCATCGAGCTGTGTGACCTTGTTCCCATTCTGTCTAAATATCCATAATATTACCGTCTCCAGAAAAAACACCGGAGTCACTTTTTTCAAGCAGCATTCATATATTTTACGTAATCCGTATCCACCGCTGTAGTAGTGTATACGTTGACCTTGTAGGCATTATTTGCACACTGTTTTCTTCAACCCGCCATCGAGCTGTGTGAGCTTGTTCACATTTTGTCTAAATATTGATAATATTATCGTCTCTAGAAAAACCACTTGAGTTACTTTTTTTCAAGCAGCATTCATATATTTTACGTAATCCGTATCCACCGCTGTAGTAGTGTATACGTTGACCTTGTAGGCATTGTTTGCCCAGTTTTTTTGGCCGCAGCCACTGAAGCACAGAGGCCAGAAAAAATATGCCATATAAATGCTGAAAATAGTAATTTTTTGCCATACGTTGACTCAACGTATATGGCAAAAAATGACTATTTTCAGCATTTATATGGCATATTTTTTCTGGCAACTGTGCTTCAGTGGCTGCGACCAAAAAAATGCATATTTTCTGCATTTATATGGCATAATTTTTCTGGCCTCTGTGCTTCAGTGGCTGCAACCAAAAAAATTTATATTTTCAGCATTTATATGGCATAATTTTTCTGGCAACTGTGCTTCAGTGGCTGCGACCAAAAAAATGCATATTTTCTGCATTTATATGGCATAATTTTTCTGGCCTCTGTGCTTCAGTGGCTGCAACCAAAAAAATTTATATTTTCAGCATTTATATGGCATAATTTTTCTGGCAACTGTGCTTCAGTGGCTGCGTCCAAAAAAACTGGGCAAACAATGTCTACAAGGTCAACGTATGGCGAAAAATTACTATTTTCAGCATTTATATGGCATATTTTTTCTGGCAACTGTGCTTCAGTGGCTGCGTCCAAAAAAACTGGGCAAACAATGCCTACAAGGTCAACGTATGGCAGTTGTTTAAAGAGAACAGTAGATTACTAGCCAGCAAAGCTACCTAAGCTAAAATGTCCCTCAAATCCCTGCAGACTTCTGTCCCTCCAATACAGAGCAGTATCAAGCAGATTACTAGCCAGCAAGCTTACTATCATCTGTCCCTGAAATCACTAACAGCTCTCCCCCTACACTATCTCTTCCAAGCACACACAGGCAGATTTTTCAGATACATTTTTGCCCTTGATCCCCCTCTGGCATGCCACTGTCCAGGTCGTTGCACCCTTTAAACAACTTTAAAATCATTTTTCTGGCCAGAAATGTCTTTTCTAGATGTTAAAGTTCGCCTTCCCATTGAAGTCTATGGGGTTCGCGAACCGTTCGCGAACCGCTCGCATTTTTGCGCAAGTTCGCGAATATGTTCGCGAACTTTTTTTCCGACGTTCGCTACATCCCTACTAACATGTTCATTTCCTATGGGGTATTTCTGCACAGAATGGAAAATAAAATGTTAATTCCGAAACCTACATTTGAGGAAGCTTAATACAGGTTGATAAAACAGCCCCTTGTCTATTTACACTGTATATCTTGAGCTACAGCAGAAAAGCAATTCTTGAGATAGCACATACTTGTAGAGACAGAATAGACATAGGAGGTGAAGGAGAAAGTTAAGTTGATGATATGTAATAAACATGCTCAGTAGATATTCTGGTTCTGCAGTTCTGGGTATGCTCTTTTCTGTACACCTTCCTCATTACATGGGCATCACATATAGGAAGCAGAGGGCACAAAGGGCTTAGTGGGGCACTACCTGATATTCTGTATATAATAGCAAAATATATTGGTAATTCAGTTCATTGCCATGTTTGTGATTTTACGTTGTGCAGTCAGGAATCAATATGGTGGAAAAGTACTTTATTAACAGCTTCATTCAGCCATTACAACTACTAGTAGGAATTTCTACTCTGACACTCACGTCCGTATAGAAGGTGCTATGTATACACAGTATATGTGACATCTACAGGTCATTTGTATAAACACCATAGATGAGCTAAAGGATTATGCTCTGGTACACAGGAAATTTTAGACTCCCTATTTAAATAATGCAACATACCTACACTTTTTTCTTAATCGTTGTCTTTTATACTGTCTCCCACGTAAGCCTCCCTGTTCACTCCATATGCACTAGGCCTGACTAACATAAAATCCTCAAAAACCCTTTCTCCTTTCAGCTTCATTCTCATTTTTTTCCAACAGCCCTTTCTTTATTCTCAATATACTTCCATATCCACCTCCTTATTTCTGATTCCCTCTGCCTCCTTACTTCATATGCCTTTTGAACTCTGTAGTTTATATCCCATGAGACATCTTCTTCTCGTTTCATGTATCCTCCATATCTCCTTATCCCCTATTCCCATGCACCCTCTTGATATTCTCTTATCTTCCCTCTTCTAACTCAATCTCACTTTAGTCCCACCCTATTTTAACACTCTAAGCATATCATAAAATACCTTGGTTCCTTCTTCACTTCAGTAACCAACACTGTCCCTATCAGGTCTGGACTGAGAATTAAAATAGGCCCTGGCATTTCAGGTACACAGAAGCCCAATCAGCCCACACAGAGGCCCAACAGCCCCCACCAGTCCACTAAATACTGACTTTCTATGGCACCTTATAGCAGTCCCTCTGGCATTTGCCAGAACCCACAGATTGCCAGTCTAGCCCTGGTCCCTATATGGCAGTACATTGAGGTTTCCAGGGACCCCCTTAACTCAAGAACACTTTACTATTAGTAATTCTGGGGGACTGGTATGTCAATATTTGGAGACTTGTTTTAATTGCTTTATTCCATCATTCATAGGACAGCTGCCCTAATCCTCTGTGAACTGCCCACAAAAGGCTCTGAGGATGAAGCAGCTAAGTTGTACTTGGTATCTAACTCAGGGGTCCCCGAATTTTTTTCCACATGAGCCACATTTAATTGTAAAAAAAAGTTGGGGAGCAACACAAGCATGAAAAAGTTCCTGGGGTGCCAAATATAGGTTGAAATTGGCTGTTGGTAGCCCCTATGTGGACTAGCAACCTGCAAAATGCTTTTTTTAGAAGTACACCTGGTTATTATGCAACCAAAACTTGGCTCCAAGACAGTAATTCAAAAATAAGCACCTGCTTTGAGGCCACTGGGATCAACATCTAAGGGGTTGGTGAGCAACTTGTTGCTTGTGGGCCACTGGTTTGGAATCATAGAGCTTACTCTTGAGTAATGTTCTTAGTGGGGTCCCTCAGGACTCTGAATTGGGTACACTTTTATTTAACTTGTTCATTAATGACTTAGGGAAGGGTATTGTAAGTAGTACACAAAACTATGCAGTTCAATTAATTCCATCCAGGTTGCAGCATTCTTGCAGCAGGATCTTGACAAACTGGCAATCTGTGAGTCTGAGTGGCAGATAAGATTTAATGTTGATACATGTAATGACCCTGGAGTCCTTGTAGATAATAAACTTGGCTGTAACAAGCAATGCCAGTCAGCAGCATCAAGAGCCAATAAGGTCTTGAGCTGTATTAAAAGGGGCATTGAGTCACCGGAGAAAGTTTTGTTCCTCTGTACATAGCACTGGTAAGGCCCTATATCAAATAAGCCATACAGTTGTGATCTCCAACATTCAAACAAGATATTATTGGGGATGTTCACGCTGGAGAAGAGGCACTTGAGTGGTGATATGATGACTATGTATAAATATATAAGGGGATCATATAATAATCTCTCTAATGCTTTATTTACCAGTAGGTCCTTTCAGCTGACACGTGGGCATACATTCCAATTATAACAAAGTAAGTTCCGCCTAAATATTCAGAAGGGGTTTTTTTATAGTGAGAGCTGTGAAGATGTGGAATTCTCTCCCTGAATCAGTTGTACAGGCTGATACATTAGATAGCTTTCAGAAGCTTTTTAGCAAATGAGGGAATACAGGGTTATGGAAGATAGCTCATAGTATAAGCTGATTCAGGGACTAGTCCGACTGCCATCTTGGAGTCAGGAAGGAATTTTTTTACCCCTCTGAGGCAAATTGGAGAGGCTTGAATTTTTTTTCTTTTTTTGCCTTCCTCTGGATCAACTAGCAGTCAGGCAGGTTATATATAGACTTAAAAGATTGAACTTGATAGGTGTGTAACTTACTATGTTACTGTTATATTCAGCAAATCTATTACACAGACAGGCTGGCAAATCCATAAATTTAGTAGAATGTTTTTGAAAATAAAGCAGATGGATATTTTTTTCACTAACATAAAAAAAAGATCACTAAGAGACCAGGGGCTGATTTACTCAAATTGATAGGAGACTGATCAAAACTGCTGACAACTGAAGGGCGTATTTACTTACATATGAGTTAACTTTCAGAAGTGTAAATGCAAATAGAAATCAAGTTTTTGCTTTCATTTTCCCAATTATAGCATCCTTTCAAAACTAATTTCTGATTTTTCTTCATTTCTGCATTTTAGCACCTGAGATTGTGAATCAGCTTTTATTTCGTAAATGAGCCCTCAGGTCTAAATATTTGTGTTCTCCTTTAATGTCTAATTTTACCTTTTCGAATGGCATTACAATGTCTCATATTTCAAAACATGGTTGCATGTTTCTGATTTTAAGTGGTTTAAGCTATTTAGCTGACTATACATTTTCCATTACTTACTGTAATTATGCATTTTATGTTTAGGTTTTGAAAAATATAATTTTTCCTCTCCCAGTTTTGTTCCAGGCAGCAATGAAAATTCCATTAAGAATAATATTCTTATCTCCTGCAGGCATGGCTATCTGCTCAGTCATTAATTCAAATGCACTAATTCTATTCCCCAAGGAAAAATAAATCACGCCCTAATGCTACTTGGGCTGCTTTGCTGCCATATAAAGGAACTGTGTTATAACTTACATTCACTTAGAAAAGTCTCTAATTTAGAATTATTGTACAGTCAGGTCCTGTCTCATCATCCCCTGTCTTGTCTAAAAGTCATAAAGCCTTCTGGGTGAATTTCTCAATCATTTATGGTTTGTGTCACAGGGAGATTAAAGAAAAACATAGCATGTATAATATATTCTGGGAAACCCAATATTTTATGTCATACAATTTATTTACTAAACTTCATGCATTTTCATATCTTCTTCTTCTAGTTCTGAGTTCCACTTAATGTCACCATCAATACAAATAATTGGTTCCTGCATAACTAGTTTCAATGCTTTATTATGTTTTGATAACAGTATTAAAGGCCTCAGTGGCATCAGAATTTTTCCAACTTAAGATTTAACAGTATTGCCAGAAATGTTCACTACTATACTTAGTAGTATACTAAGTAGTATACTAGTAGTATACTTGTTCCCAGTACTAGGTGAGGCCAGGGCTGCAGATGCAGCTAAATTGCCCAATGTTGCAGGGTCTGATCTGGGTATGGGCAGCTATAGTTAGCAGTGTAACACAGAGGGTAACAGTAATTGACAGCTCTCTGTGGTGCTCACATTTTTGTAAAGGGGCCACCCATGGCTGGTGGGTACCCATTACTGTAAGATACACATATGGGGCCTTTGCTGACAGAGTAGACATCTTCACACAAATGAGATGAACTCAAACACACTTTATTAATGAACAACCTCTTGCAAAGAGGTAGGCTTAAGACTAGAGCACTGGTTGCCGACAAAGGATGATAAGTGTACAATACTTATTACTTCTGCAAATTCTCTCCTTCTCTCTCAGTACTTCTCTCAGACACACACAAACAACTTGAGCATAGTTCACAGAAGCCTCCAGGGCCCCTCTCCCGCTGGAATGCATACACAGAGTGCTGTTAGCTGTTCAAGGCATCCTTTCCTCCTCTCTCTGCCATGACCACACGTACAGTGATTAAGCTTCCACCATAGGTCCCCTTTGACTAAACCTACACCTCCATTTGCTCTATCATGTTAAGGGGCTCTATCCCCCACCTCGTCACTCCTCATTGGGACAACAGGCTATCCGTGCTCGCTAGCCCTTCTCTTACTGTCATTCCTAGAGTGCACCTACTTGCCACTGCTATCCTCTAGCAAGCCTTAACGGTACTAACCTCCCTATAGGTCTGGCCACTTCCATATGAACGCTGCCTCTTGTTGTTCCTAGGCTAAATGAGGAAGTTCCTCAGCAAGCACTGCTTTATATAGGCTTCTGTAGGGGATTTACCCCAACTTTACCTTTATATGTTGGCAGAGGACAGCCAGGATTCCTTCCCCAGTCTGGGCAGAGACTGTGGACTTGTTTCACTATATCATGGGGCCCACATAGGGGAATCTATGATCCAGTAACACATGTCTCCAAAAAGAGCCATATAATACTTTCTAGCTATGTGACAATAATAATATTTTTATAGTGCTTTTCTCTTGTGCCATTTAAAATGCTTCTTATTGTACTCAAAAAGCTCTGAGAAACTTTAGTTTTGCTGAGTCTGAAGAATGGAAAGAACAAGCGTGGATATGAGGAATCATTAGTTCTTCCAGATAAACAAAGCCTTGATTATTAGGCAATTTAAAGGCAAAAAGGCAGATTTTGAAGAGAATCTTCCATTTAATTGGGAACCAGTGTAGAGAATGTAGAACTTGTTTTATTGGCAGTGTTGATAGGTGACTAGCCAGGTTGCTATATTTTGTACCAATTGGGAAACCATAATATATGACATTGCAGCAATCCAGTCTTGAGAATTCAAAAACAATGATTAATTTTGGCATATTCTGGAATCAGATGTCTTATTTTTGCAAGGTTTCTGAGGTGGAAGAGTTTACCAATTTAAAGACAAGTAATGTTGGCTATCATACTGCATAGCAATGGTAACTAAGGCCATAGTGTTGAATTATATTTCCAAGTGGCAGCATGTATATGGCAAATATCATTGGTAATAAGGTTGAACCGTGTGAAACCCATAAGGTAATGGGAACAAGGCTGACAAATGTAATCCAGTAGTGACCTTTTGTGACCTGCCTGACAAAAAGGATCATTTGAGCACTGTACCTTCTATATTACATAATGTTAAATAATGCAGTAGAGATATCAAGGAGGATTAGGAAGGAGAACTATCCCTTGTCTATAGCCATCAGGCAAGGGCAGATCATTCAGTTTATTTTGTCTTTTGAACTCAAATTGGAACATGTCAAAGATCTTGTTGTGTAGCGCTATAGTAAATTGAGCGCACCATTCTCTTTCTATGAGCTCCACTGCCAATACTGTGCTCTGGATGAGACCTTAAATTTTACGGAGTAAGCCCTCGCAAACAGTAAGGAGGCAGGGTGTAGTATAACTGTAACTAGATGCAGGGTGCAATAATTGGGTGCCAGTGGTTCTTATAACTTAACCATGAACATATTTATTAAACAATACAATCCTCCATGGAGTGTACATAAGAGCAAAATAGGATCATACAGAACAGTGAATAGGCATATACTCACAGCACCTTGGGTCAGTATCAGTCCCCACAGGGAAGAGAACATATACAGCAGCAATGAAGGTACACCCAGCTTTCAGCCTTTTCTCTCAGTGGAACCCAGGAGAATTCTACATCCCTAAGTCTACACACTTAGTTCCTTCTTCGGGGCAATTAGTACCCAGGATCTTAATGCCTCTTACTCTCCTCATCGGAGCGTTGAGCTGCTCAGCTAAATAACCTGTCTATTTGTCACTCCTAGAGTGACCTCTTAAGGTGAGTAGCCTATCCTTTCTAGACCTGACCTGTCTAGGTTCCACTCGAGCTCTGTCTGCCTGCTCAGGCTAGAGCCAGCACAAGATGGACCCTGAGAGCATGGCTTCAAAGGGTTTTATACACAGTGCCATCTACTGGTCACTGTTGAGAATCTCAGGGGCATAGCATAAAGCAGAGTATTGACACAAGTCCCCATTAGGATCCATTTAGGTGTCTAGAACACAAAGGATTTGCCTGCCTGCTTAACTAGGGGTGGCTGTTTTAGACATCCCTACATTTGTTTACAGGCTTCCACTATTTACTGGCTTCCAATCTTGGTGACCACATTTACTGTTTAAGACTGGTATGTAGTTGGTCAATTTCTCTGGGTGGAGTGTTTTCTCCAAACACAAGTCTACAATATGTAGAGGGCTCACTGCTTTACTAATATGTGTGCATTTTCAACAGGCATAACATTCAGTCAGCCAACTTGGGGTCTAAGTAGAGATTACACCCCTGCCATGTTTATCTGTAAGTAAGTAAGTAAGTAGCTTTGCTATACCTGTGGTTATACATATGATGTTTATATATAGGAAATATATATTAAAATATTGTATTGATATATTAACACTTTTTTGTTCTTTAAGGTCACTAATTGGATCAACATTGGACACCCTGAGTGCGGAATGTTGGTGATGGGTATAGAATGCGGAAGTCGTCTTTATGATTGATCTAGTTATTTTTGTTACATGTTTAAACACAGCAACAAATCTATGTATTGTTATAAGGGGCATTATTTTGGACTACAATCTTATGGATTATTGTATCAGTCAATATATATAGCTTTGATATTGGCTGTGAATATAACATTATATTTGGCATGTATTGTAATCACTTAAATAAAGTCTGCAGTCTGTGATGAATGCAGCATAAAATTATTCTGATGCTCGAGAATTTTGCAAAATTTGTGCCTGCTGAATTTATTCGCCCATCACTAATTGTAACCTGTTCCTAAAACGTTGGCTACTTTTTTAGCTTCACAATTAATAAGGTATATAATTACTAGGTTCCAAGGAGTCTATCCCTTGTTTCCATATCAGAGTAATATGTGCTTCCACGGATTGAGAAATAAAGCTCAAAGTGCTTTCAAGATATTAGCAGCCTTAGCAAGGTGGAGGGATGAGAATATCCTAAAAGGTCTTATAGTTAAGGGTCAGGAATCCGTCAGCTTCCAGGATTTTGTCTGTCAGTGAGTTTTTAATGTCAGCTTCATTTCATTCTGTGTTGTATCTGACTCCATCTGCATCTTATTGCTAAATTTTGATATTCCTGAGATGTTAGATAGAGTCGAACAGTGCCTATAAAGTTCTGGACTGGGATGTTGTAGGTATCAGTCAGCTGATGAATCTTTGTGTAATCTTTAGGGCTTTTTGATGTCTCCTTTTTGGAGATTGCATTAGCAGTGACCACTGCTACCCCTGTTAAAATTTGTTTTTAAGCATGAGTATTATTCATTGAAGCATAGCCTTAAGGGTTTAACTAGAATGCATGTTTATTAAAGGAAAGGATACATTAAGGATTCTAATAAGTTACTTTTTCCTAAAGATCTATAAGTATTGTATTGCTCTGTGAAACATAAACAGAAGTCCCTGCTTTATCCCTAGTTAATCCCACATTTAAACCAATATTAGTAAAGTAAGATATGGCTGTTGACATTAAGCCAGAAGAACCATATCAGGAAATATTGCTGCCTATAAGATACTTACAGCTTAATTTGTTTCTTCATTTATGAAGATAACATGCTGTGCAAACAGTAGCTTAACAGACAAAAGCCAAATGCTTTATGGCACCTGAAATGTAATTAACTATATTGAATTTAAATTAGATTTGCAATTGAACTTGAATGTGAACTTATCTGCTACTAGTGCCAACCAATCCAAACATTTACTAGGTGCAATATCCATTAAACACTTTTTTTTTACAGCCCACAACATTTGCTTACCTATTAAGAAAGTGTTTAATCAGGATTATGTTGAACCAGAGCCACTATGGTATAAATCACTGCAATTAATCTGACTGAATTTGGTCAAATGTAATATTGTGATATTGTATAACGGGGGCCTGCACAGAGGAAGAAAGAAAACAATGGCTTCAGTGCTTTAATATTCTATTACAAGATATAACCCTTTGCATGAAATGTGCCGACCTAAATGAATTACAAAATACAAGTTCCTGTTTAAAATGTACATGGGGGTCCAGTACCTGTAATGTATTTTGTGATTACAAGCACAGGAGAATGTCTGCAGGAATAGAATGTTAAATGCAGACATTATGTTTAAGACAAGCAGAAGCGGGTCTAACCTTTAAAAGAAAAGATAACTGCAAATAGTAAACGTGACAGACTTGGCTGCCTCGGTAATTAGTTTGCAGATTTGAGCTTGTGATGGATTAAAAGATACAGCACTAGAAGCAGAAGGCCTTTTGCCTATTGACAAGTCAGCAATGGATATAGCATTTCCATCTGTGTTATCCTGCCAGGCAATTTGGTCTCTATCCTGAATAAAGTCCAGATCCCATCTGGAGTCAAGGCTGTGAAGTGTGATGATTGATGTCAGATAGCTTTTGTTAGGTGGCCTAATGCCCACTCATTTAACAAGCAATTGAGCTATACATAAAACTCAAACCTAGTTATTTGGAAGCTGTATTAAAGAGAAATTGTTCAGTTTAATAAAGTTAGTTTGCAGAATAACATTGGAATGTGTTTTTAGGATATCTTTGTGACTACATTTTTCACACCAAATATTATAACAAATACAGTCATAAAATGACGGAGTTCTAGTGTTTATGGGGGTTATTTACTAAACTCCGAATGCCAAAAACACGAAAAATTCATGTTTTTTTTAGTATAAAATCCAAATTTTTAGTGAAAAAAAAAAATCACGAATTTTTGGGAATTTATTATACCCCGTGGATGAAAAAAGACAGAAACTGAAAATCCGGGCATCTCAGACATGGCGAGGTTGCATATAAGTCAATGGGAGAAGTCCGTAAGGTTTCAGGTTTTTAACCACAAACAACATTTTTGGGAAAGTGTATTAATAAGTACCGTATATACTCGAGTATAAGCCGGGTTTTTCAGCATCCAAAATGTACTGAAAAAGTCTACCTCGGCTTATACTCGGGTCAGCGGGCAGTAGCTGAGATTGCAGTCACTTTTAATCATTCCTATACCAACAGTTGAGAGACTGCAATATCCCACAATGCCTTCTGTTGGTTTTATGAAAGAATAACAGTGCGCCCTCTGTTGATTATATCAAAGAATAACAGTAACTGCAATATCACACAGCGCCATCTGTTGGTTATATCAAAGAATAACAGTGACTGCAATATCACACAGCACCATCTGTTGGTTATATCAAAGAATAACAGTAACTGCAATATCACACAGCGCCATCTGTTGGTTATATCCAAGAATAACTAACTGCAATATCACACAGCGCCATCTGTTGGTTATATCAAAGAATAACAGTAACTGCAATATCACACAGCGCCATCTGTTGGTTATATCAAAGAATAACAGTAACTGCAATATCACACAGCGCCATCTGTTGGTTATATCAAAGAATAACAGTAACTGCAATATCACACAGCGCCATCTGTTGGTTATATCAAAGAATAACAGTAACTGCAATATCACACAGCGCCATCTGTTGGTTATATCAAAGAATAACAGTGACTGCAATATCACACAGCGCCATCTGTTGGTTATACAAAAGATTAACAGTGATGGCAATATCACACAGCACTCTCTGCACAATTCTCTGTCACCATCAACTTTGCAAAGAAGTCCGGTTGATCGCTGGGGGAGTCTCTTTGGCGGAAGGTGCGCTGCTGGGAGACAGGGCTGTAGTTGTGTCTAGGCTTATACTAGAATCAATAAGTTTTCCCAGTTTTCGTAGGTAAAATTAGGTACCTCGGCTTATACTCGGATCGGCTTATACTCGAGTATATACGGTAAGGCAGATTTGGTTTGGAGTTTTTTTCCAGAAAATATTGAGAAAAATTTGGACTTTGATAAATAACACTTCCCCCATAGTGTGGTAGCGTTTGTCAGAGCACATGCATGTAGTATTTTATATAAAGAATGTGCCTACAGAGCAATAGATTTTTTTAAAAAAATATACACCAAGGTTGAGCTGTCCTTTCCACGAAAAATGTTCGTTTTCGAGGTCAAGAATGGATTTTTCAGGGTTTTGCAAAAAAACTCGATCAATTCGCTGATTCGAGTTTTGTTTTCAATTTAAGTTTTTCTTATATTAGAAACCATTTGAGTTGTGAGTTCATTTGAGTTCATTCGAGGTTTAAAAAAAGCTCACATAGCTCTAAAATTTGACCTTTGATAAGTAACCACCGAAACATTTATTATTGGATTCAAAAGGGGAAAATGGCTTTATCCAATCATTTAGCCACCAGGCAAGCAATCGGATCACAGAAGGGACAATAGTAGCACATTGAGAGTGGACCACATCCACAACCCTCTTTGGACAAATGGGATTCTGCTACCATTAATATCTGATTAATCTCTAATAGAATATCTCTATAGGATGCTGTTGTTCTGGCCCAATACACAGCTAAGGTTGGTCCATGTATTGGAGGGGGGGGGTTTACCATGAGCTAAAATGGTGAAGAAAAAAAAATGTATGATAGGAACCAAGCACTGAAACATTAGAAATGGGCAACAGGAGTTTTTGTAATTTATACTGAAAAGAGATTTTAGGAAGCAGGTTACTAAAAAGTAGTAAGGGTAATGTAACGCTTTCTTGGGCTATTCAGCACATAGATAGTTAAAGGTGTCCAGCTAGTGTATGAGCATGGGTTACACTGCGAATCTACACTCAGGGCAGAGCCTTCGCTAAATGGAAGCTTCCCCTTTAAGATGTTGTAAAACTACAACACACAGGCTAATTAGAGTAAAAGTAGATGAATTGGACCCCAGGAGGTTCTTTATGCAAACAAGAGCGATGGTTTATTATGCCAGAGGCAAATTACATCAGGTTTACTCATGCAGGAGTTGTTGGGTACAGCAGATGGAACCACAGTGGACATAGTAAGGATCCCAGTCAGACAGAAGCGACTCCTTTAGGTATTTGCAGATAGGTGTACATCAATTCCCAATTAACCGACGTTGCCAGTGAGGGGATCAGGATCGATCAGGTAGGGTACAGGTAGTCCTTTGCTAACCTAGATGCCTATCAACTGAGTTCCCTGCTCTAAAGGCAAACAGGCCTTGTGGGAAGCTACTTCCTTCTAAAATCCTTGTTGGAGCGACAACTGCTCTTTCTGCTACACCTGTCTGTCTTACTCTCCTAGAGAGTCTATTACAGGAGCTTACTATGCTAGCTGTTCCTCGTTCACGGGGTTACCTGGTCCCCGACTTAAGCACCAAAGGTGTCAGGTCCCTTTGGGGTAAATGACTTACTGGTGCCTATGGTGATCCCAGGCTCAATGGAAATCACCTAGCAGCAGCACCAGGAGCCAAAGAGGAAGAGGCCACTCCCTGCACAACACTATATAGCAGTGTCATTACACTCTTTGTCCAATAGGTGAGGATGTTACTCTTAAACTGTTGCAATGGCTTGGCCCAATAACAAGGGATAAGAGAATTTAAGGAAAGGTAGGGGATTAACTCTATAGGGACTAGCAGAACCTATAGGTCCCTACAGTAACTTTGATAGTAACTTTAATAGTAAGGTGATGGCTGACTGTGGAGAAAAGAGTGTAAATAGATTTATAAGTTCCTGGCCAAACTTTAAATGATTTAGGGATTATTTGACAGTTTTGCATAACTGAGTTGATTTGGCCAATCATATTAATGCTAGGTGGACTTAAAGGCCAATCAGAGTTCCTAATGCACACACCAAATTTGAACATCAGTCAACTGTAGTGCAAACTGCACCAGAAACTGATTTGCAAAATGCAGTAGAGGAGCACGCTTCCAATGATGGTCAGAAATTTAACTTGAAACTGACTGAATGGTATAAAATATTTGTCCAATAAGAACCGTAGTAATAAGAATATGTACTAATTGACACAATTTATTAAAATTATTAAGTTACTTGCATACTATATACATTGTAGTTGTGCTCGGTGTTAATGCGCCTACCTCTCCTCCTGTTGAAAATCGGAACTATGGAGCTACTCAACATAACATAACTACAGGGTTCTCCTCGAGGCCAGCATCAATAGGCACAGTTTACTTGCACAGTTTACTTGCACCTAAAGAATCATGCACAGGTGCCGTTTTGACACTGGAGTCAATAGATGAACATTTCCCCACAATTGCGTCGAGTGCATTCGCCCTCAAAGCTGCAACAACACTTAAATAATGGGGGGGGGTGCTACACTGCAGGGAAAAAAAACATGATGGATTGTGTCCAAATTGCATTATTGTCTAAATCTCAGCTGTTATTTCAATAGATAGATATGGTCAATCAATTTTAAATGGGGTGTCATGTTGGGGCATGGAGAATCCTGTAGTTATATTTGCTCATAAAATGCATGAGATTTACATGGATAATGGACGAGAGGCAGCTTCATAAACAAAGAAAACATTTGTACTTCCAACAAAATGCATTGCCTTTGATCAATCCAATAATTAAGTGGAAAGCACATAAATGTGTGAAGAGGGGTCACTTGATAGCTTTGGGAGCACAGAAATAGAGGAAAAGTGTCAAAAATGAGAGAGGACCTAATACAAGAAATCAATAGGCTGAAATTACAACATAAACAATGTCTAGCAAAGCAAACCGTAAAGCATCTAACAAACAGGCTTAGAATTAAAGTGTCCTAGATGGGAGGAAACATTATTGCAAAGAGGCTATAGGCATGTGGACATGAGAAGCAGCAGGCAGTAGAATTAAAGAAAAAAAAAAGTCTCTAAAACATTACCTTTATAAAAGAAGCACAAAATGAAGAACAAATAAAGGTACAGCAAAATGCGTCCAGGATTTTTTTCGATATATTCCACCAACCGATTTTCCTAAATTGCACTGAAACCCTACACCCCACCCAGGCCAGTTGGGTTAATTATTTCTTATTATTTCTTATTTCTATTATTTACTTTTAATAATTAAAGAGAGAGAGGGCTCTAGGGATAGAAGTTGAAAAAAAAATAACTGTTAATAGAAGCCGCAAAGCCAAATGCACGGTATTTTTCACGTATTTAATTTGTACGCAAGAAAACCAGAACTTGTACATGATCAGAGTATTTAAGCCTTTACTTAAAGAATGCTAAATGGCAGTACAAACAAAGGGAAATTATTTGCCGACATCCATTCATTTATTTATTTTTTAACTTATATTTTTTGTTACAAAAGGCAAAAACATTGCAAATGGAACACTCATCGTTACATAATAACAATATTACAGAAATTGCTATCTCGTAGGTGTTCTGCAATCAATATGATGAGAAGATGAAAAAGAAACAAAACATAATACTAAAATGAAAAAATAAGCTTTGCAAATTACTAACATGCATATATATTGGATGCTTATACCAACAATGTGTATATGTCTGTGAGACAATCGCTTTTTTGTGGTTTGGCTCTATTAGGCAATTGGCGGCTGGGTATTACAGATCCACCTATAGCTCTTCGGTCTCCATTCATTTATTTTGATCTACTAGATGCAATCAGTGACACATGAAGTTTTATTTACGACCATGAGAATAAGGGGGGTTATTTATCAAGGTCTGACTTTAGTATTTCTAAGTTAGAAATCCGAGCAACTCAGATTGCCCTAATGGACCTTATTTATGAAGAAAAAAGCCTGAAAAAATAGGGTTGGGCAAACTTCGGAGCTTTCCCCGAAAACTCCGAATTGTTTGTGGTTTCTGTGCAAATAAATCCAAAATCTACGAAAAAATCGTAGTTTTCTGAGGTTTGTTTTTTTTTTGAAAATTGTTTTTATTGTTTGTCAAAATGTTTTACAGGTCCTGGACATTCTATATGTCCAGCTGACGGTATGTTATAATTGTCTTTGTCAGGATAAGATGTGTTTAGTGAGAAGAAGTAAAGAATTAGAGAAAAAGAAAATTAAAACACATCAACATATCATTGAATATCCATAGTGATATAGTGTGTTTTCTGAGTTTTTTGTGCAGAATCCACAAACTTATCAGATAAGAGCTTTTAGATGCCGGGGTTTCGGATTCTGAATTTTTAGACCATCGGACTTTAATAAAACTTAAATTTTTTTTCCTCCGAAACCCACAACTTACTTGAGGTTTGGATATTTGGACCTTGATAAATAACCAACTAAAATTGATGCAAATGTTGCATGTATGGATTTCATTCAAATCAACTATACTTTGCTGACGTCTTCAAAAACAGTAGATACTACCCACAAACAGATCACAACTTCTGCTAACACATTTATTATTTATTATTTCCTCCTTCCCAAGCCCCTTTCTTCCTGTCTTAATTCTTTTGATCTTGTTTTTCATAACTTGTTTTCATGCATTTCTTTTCTACTCAAACACACTGCTGCTGAGTTGACTCCAACTCATAAAACATATTCAACTTTCCCCTCTCCATTTAAATAGGCCTGTGTCAAACCTATTCTTAAAAAGGCCATGACTGACCATTGTCTTTCTAATTACTTTCCTGTCTCACTTCTACCACTTGCTTTTACTATCATTGATACTGTATATAATACTAGCTTTTTACCAGCCCATAATCTATTAGACCTTTTGCAATCTGCCTTTTGACCTGCACACCAATGGGCAATTCTCTACTCTTAGCTTCCTGTAATAAAAATACTTTGCCCTGGCAGTCTAGTGGTGCGGCGGGGATGCCCGCCACGCCGCTACTCTTCCTTCGGTGTTCCGGCTTCCTAGTGTGCGCGCGGCGCGCACTCCTGTAATTTATAGGCGCATGCGCGCTGGCGTTATTACGTCAGCGCACAATGGCGCGAAGTTTAGATGTATTTAAAGGGGCAGTTTTTCTATAATCATTGCCCGTGATAGGATTTTATTCCTGGTGCTCTTGAGCCTTGTGCTATTTGTCTGCTTCCTTCTGAACCTGTCTGATTCCTGTTTTGACCCCTGCCTGGCTATTTTGACTATTCTGATTTCTGGATCCTGACCTTGCCTGCTTACGACTACTCTTCAGTTTAACCCCTCGATTGATCACCCGGTTTTGACCCTTTTGCCTGTTTGACGATCCTTGCTATCTGCCTGCCTCGACCCAGCCTGCCTGACTACGATTCTGCCTAATCCTTTGTACCGTGACCTTTGGCCCAAAAAGACTCTGCTAACAGCCGTGCCCCTTTGCCAGCCAGAACATCTCGCCTTGCACCCCTCGTTAAGTCCAGGTGGCACCCAAGTAAGCTAAGGGCTCCTCCCGAAGTCCAACGGTGGTTACACTACTGGTGAAGCCGAGCCGAGACCAGGGTACTTGGCATTTGTTCTGGTATCGGGTGCCGGCCGTGACACTTCCCTGATGTATAGTATCACTTGTATTTTACCCTGCTGCCCATTTCCTTCTTATACAAAGTCTGCATCCGTTTGGTATATTTAATTAGGTTGTTTTCTCCTTACCAGACTTTTATTTTAGCAAAACCAATTACACTTAGGGGCCTACTTATTATGCTATGTAGCTATGTAAAAAAAAATGGCAACAAAATTCATGCACATCGCCAGGCATCCACATAAAAAAAGAGTGTACTTATCAAGCTTTGAACTGATTTTTGGGTGACAGCGTACCTCCACATTCAAATCCAGCTTAACAGTAAGCAGCCAATTGAAAATGTTATGGGAAAATATGGAGATCATTTATCGTGACTTTTTACGGGGCTTTTGCTACAATGGCTTACAGCGGAACTGACTTGCAGCTTGAATTTTACCCATTAACTTTAATGGATTATACAAGGTCTGAATGACATCAAATGTGGCTCATAGCCCCCAATTTATGTTGCACTAAAAAAATTGCTGCTAAAAAAATGTCCAAAGACTTCATTATATTTTGCACAGAAAAGGTCACTGTGGAAAAAGTCACAGAAGAAAGATGCCCATAGACTCCTATATATTGTGTGCTGAAAATTTGCACCAATAACATACTTCAATGCATTTCACAATTTTTGCAGTTTCATGAAATTTTCAAAGGGACAGATTCGTTCATCACTAGGCTTTGCATCAAACCCCGTGCTTTGTGACATATTGGTCTCTGCAGTATGACATTGTGGGGCCCATTTATTAAACCTCGATCTTTTTTTTCTGGTTGAGGTTTTTAGGGGGCAAACTTGAATTTTTAGTGGAAAAAAAACTTATCATACCCCAAAGCTTCTAAAAATACAAATCTGAAAATACTCCATCTTAAACCTGTCGAGGTCATGTAGAAGTCAATGGCAGATGTCCCTGAAGTTGTTTCTTGACATTGCGCTGGACAATCCGAAAAATTTGGGGGTTTCGTTCGATAATTGGAAAAAAACGATATTTTGAAGTGTCAATCGGATGATACAAATTGACGCTTGATTTTGTTAAAATCGTGGGAGCTAGTTAGGTCGACTTTGTTTTCAGAAAAAGATTAGGTATCAGCCCCTTTGTGTATGGGTCTTTCCATCCCCGGGTCTATTAACTGACACCTCTGGGACTGTGCTTGAATATCAAGTCTATACTTGCAACTTACTACATTAAACTGTTGTGCTTATTATGATGCTGCCTGAACTTCAACTATGCTTCCCTGCTGCCTGCCCTAAAAATAGAACTATACATACATACAAACATACAAAGGTTTCCTCTGTTATCAAAGGTTACATGAAACTGATAAAGGAATAATCATAAGTAAATTATCTATAATGTCACTCAAACTCCCACCCAGCTAAGACAGGGAGAATTACCATGCCAGACCAAGGTTAAGGAAAACCATGAGCAAATAATTATTTTAGTTTATTTGCTAACATGTTCCATGATGCTGTACATTGTAGTGTGGGTGAATATAAACAGACAGAAACAACCCAATTAGAATTAATGGAACAAACATAAACAAACAAGACATGACAATATAGCAGTTTGATTCAGTAATGCCTAACAGGGTCTCAGCTCTCATTAGGATAAGATGTGGGAGAGACACTGTAGAAAAGACTGTACTAGGCACCCCTGGAACATTATGCCAAACATAGACCCGTTTAGTATAGTTGCAAGAATTAACATACATTATAATAGTGAGGGGCAAATTTATGGAACTGGGCCATTGTATTGTTCAAATTGTATCATAGTTATTAGCAACACTTTTCTGAAAATTCCTGCCAGTCAGGACAGTAGTTTAAGAATTGACACATTATCAAAACCATTTTAAAATATGTTTATTCTTCATAGGTGATGCAACTAGTTAAAATCAAATGTATCCTTTTCTGTGGGGTGTTAGAGTTCAGCATTAGCACTGAATTTTAACACCTTATCAGGGTGAGTAGTACCAAATAGTGATGGGCGCATCTGACCCGTTTTGCTTCTGCTAAAGTTTGCAAAACGGCAAAAAGTCTATGGGCGACAATTTTTTTTGATGCGCGAAAAATCACACGAAAACTATAGTTGATGCGCAACAATTTTTTTTCAGTCATTAGAGTCAATGGTCATTCTCACACTTGATTTTGTAAGTGGATTGAGCCACTTCCGTCTTCTTCTTTCTTCAAATTTCCCAGGGCAAACGCATGCGCAGTTGAACGAAATAGCCGACTTTTTAGTTAAAGTTCAGCTTTTCATTTTATGGCGAATGCGCAGCCTCGTGAAGAAGGAGGAAGGAGCAGAAGATCGCTCCGTGGTGCTCGCTGGTATAATCAAGTGCACCGAGCCTTTTCTTCTCCTTTAGGTTAGAGTTGTGTTTTACAACACCAATCAACCAAATCGATACGGAGCGCTGATCAAGATGCACTCAGGAGTCTGGCACATATAATATCAATTTTCGGCTTTATTCAGACGCAATAAAAGTTGCAGCGGTGGGTGTGCAATTCTAACGCGTTTCGTGCCCTTAAGATTGGCACTTCATCAGAGGCCCTAACACAGGTCCGGATGGCTTAACATCAGAATTCTATAAGGCCTTTAAAGATCTATTGGCCCCGGCACTTGTTGAGGTGTTAACTGTTGTTTAGAGGAAGGAGACCTCCCACCATCTATGCAGTTTTCCTCTTTGATTTTGTTGTCAGATGGTAAGGACGAGAAGCATATTGAGAACTGGAGGCCGTTTGCCCTGCTCAATACAGATAGAAAGATTCTCGCAAAGGTTATTTTCTTTAATTTAAGTTTATTTTAAAGCACTTTATTGTCTGTCAGTTCTGCATGGTGAAGGGGCGGAGAATTTTTGGGGCTGTCTTTACCATTAGAGAAGCTCTGGAACCAGGGCCGGATTTATATAATGGGCACCCCTAGGCCCACTGGGGTTCGTCGCTCCTGTCCCCTCACCTTTATTCGTGCAAATTTCATCATCTGGACTGCAGCAATGGGGATTGGTGCATGGGTAATTTAAAAAATGATTGTATCTGCAGCGCATCCCCAGTGTTTTAGAAACAATGTGGGTGTGGTTGGGCAGCATGCCGCCCCCTAAAATCCTGCCGCCCTAGGCCCGTGCCTAGGTGGCCTTTCCACAAATCCGGGCCTGTCTGGAACTATGCAAAGCTCATAGGTGGGGGAAATACCTTCTGTGTCTAGATCAGTCAAAAGCCTTTGATAGGGTGAATCACCAGTTACCTATGGGCTGTTTTGTGGAAATACAGTATCCTGGGTCAATTCATTTCGTTGGATAAAAGTTTTGTACAAAGGGGTGAGAAGCTTCCCACTGATTAACGGTTGGCAGGGTGAATTTACTAAAGGGCGAAGTGACATCATTTTGCCACTTCGCCAATTTACTAAGGGTCCCTGGCGTCAATTCGCTAGCGAAGTAGATGGACTCTAGCGGCACTTCCCTCCCTAACATCTTTTATCATGGACTGGCTGCAAGGCGGTAGGGCGAAAGAGGTCCATGTAAGACAGAGCTATTTCCCACCACACATTGGCAGTTCCCTTAAACTGATAAAGATATGGGGCATTGGGGTGGCAGAGATCACATCGACCCAGAGGAAACAAATTTATGCCAGGGTACTAACATCCTTCTTCTCTGTCCCGTTGGCCATAAGGGACTGTACCAGTAAGCCTGGAGGAGACTAAAATATTTAAACTGTGTGACACTCCCCATGAAGCTGTGTCAGTGCAGGGCAAAGTTTATTTAGGTACACATGGAGGTAGCCCTACTCTTTTTGTGTTTCACAAACACTTATGCATATCATCAAAATTCAAGTTTTTTGGACAATGTTACTAAATAGGCCTTTGGTTTTTTTTAAATGCAGCCTGTTAATGTTACTGTCACTTTAATTCTAGCTGTTTTTGTTGTGTCCAGGATTAAAGACACTTTTTCTCTCTAAATAAACAAACTTCTAGACTGGAAATGCCACGACAGAATATGAATATGGAGTAGCAAGTAATTTGATCATCTTTTCAGAGGCAAATTATCAAATTGCTCATTCATTTCCAAAAATAAACAGGCTGAAATATGAGCAGTGATTACCTTAGAGAAACAGCTGGAATTTTGCCATCAACTTTTTAAAGATTTCGAAACAATTTTTTTAAACAACTTCTGATGCCGGAGGAAATGAAAGACATGCTGAGCTCAGTCTTTTCTCTTACTGATGAAGTGAGACCCATCACCCCCATCACAGATAGGAGGTCATCTGCATTAGGCAGCACAGTTTTTGTGGGGGTGGGGGAAAGTCCATGGGCATCCCCACTGCTTTCTTATCCCAGTTACGTTGGGGAGTGGCTGAGGACACAAACTGTAACAGGGCCCTGTCCTTACATGCTGCTCTATGCACCTTGTGCCGGATTTTATTTATTCATTTATTTATTATCAGGTATGTATAGTATTCTCAAAATAATTCCAGTAGTTCTTAGGATGAGGGCCCCATAGTTCTTGAATTTTATTAAAATAGATTTTTTCTTGTTTACAAAATTATGTAGTTTGGTAGGTTTACCATAAATAGTTCCCCATATAACTAATAACACTGATTTGCAGCTAGGGGGAAGACTGGATTTTTTAATAGCTCTAATTCTGGAGAAGGAATAGGAGAGGCATTATAGGTCATTTGGAGTTGGTTCCATTCCATACTGCTAGAGTTGCATCTATTGTAGTGTGTTTTTTGAGAGCTTGTGGGATATCTGTCGGTTGAAGGAAAATTATATTCCTTAAATTATGCTCAGTGGGCTCTGAACATCTGTTGGAAAGCTGAGTTTAGGGGATGTCACAAATTATCAAGCAGAAAACGAGGTTAGCCTGTAATATACTGTAAGCTGATGCTATAAGGCTGATTATTAAATTTTGATGCTAATTGCACTGGTTTCTGAGCTGCCATGTAGTAATTATCTGTATTAATTACTAATCAGCCTTATATTGTGACATTAAGGGGCCCATTTACTTAGCTTGATTGAAGGAATAGAAGAAAAAATACTCAGAATTTTGAATGGTCGAATATGGCTTCGGCCATCGAATAGGCTACTTCGACCTTCGACTACGATTTTGACTTCGAATCGAACGATTCAAACTAAAAATTGTTCGACTATTCGACCATTCGATAGTCGAAGTACTGTCTCTTTAAAAAATACTTCGACCCCCTAGTTCGCCACCTAAAACCTACCAAGGCCAATGTTAGCCTATGGGGAAGGTCCCCATAGGCTTCCTAACAATTTTCTGATCAAAGGAATATCTTTCGATCGATGGATTAAAATCCTTCGAATCGTTCGATTTGAAGGATTTAATCGTTCAATTGAACGATTATTCCTTTGATTGTTCAATCGTAGGAATATCGCTAAATCCTTCGACTTCGATATTCGAAGTCAAAGGATTTACATTCGGCAGTTGAATATCGAGGGTTAGTTAACCCTTGATATTCGACCCTATGTAAATCTGCCCCTTGTATTCTATACAGTATGTACTGTATATTGTGAGTAGGTCCCTAAGCTCAGCAAGTGACAGCAGCACAGAGCATGTGCAGTGAATCAGCAGAAAATAAAATGGGGAGCTACTGGGGCATCTTTGGAGACACAGATCTTTATTGCTAAAGGGCTGTGGTTGACTTGGGCTGGTACAGAAGCCCAAAACATAAATGTGCAACATTTCTAACCTACTTCTTTAGTTAGGTTTTAGTTCTCCTGTAAGAATGCCAAAGCACTGGAGACAGAAGATGAATTCCATGTGGGAACAGCAGAACATAAGGATTCATATAGTTGCAGTTTGTAGCTTTGGAACAGGCGGAAAATTACATTGTTGGATGCAATTGTAGAGGCTTTGTACCTCTCTAAGTGATTTGCCCAGCAGAATGGAAAGTAATGGAATGATTGGAATGTACAGTTCATCTGCAAATGTGCGTCACCATAATGGTGTTGCCTTCCAGAATATACAATGTAGCTGTGTGCCTGTATAACTGCCCAATGGAAATGTACAGAGCAGCTGTTGCTGTGGGTTTCAATATTCACTTTATTGACCTTGTCACCTATATATGGTATCAAATGACGTGTGCAGTATTTCTGGCTAAATTTTGAGGAAAATGTCATTAATTTGCATATCATTTTGCCACTATATTTTTAGACATTTGTGTAAAACCATAAATTATATTTTTTATAGTTCAGTTTCCTGTGTGGCCTGACAACTTACAGGAGACTCTCTTTGGCACTATACTTAGTTTTATGCAATTAAAACTTGCCTGGAATTCAAAACTAAGCACCTGCTTTGAGGCCACGGGGAGTAACATCCAAGGGGTTGGAGAGCAACATGTTGCTTGCGAAGCCACTGGTTGGGGACCAGTGCCATATAGGAATCAGATCCCGACAAGGAGTGTAGAGGGCCCAGAGGTGCCCTATTTCATAAGCCATTACAAACTATATTGATAAAATAGGTGAATTGAACACATTTTCAGAGATGTAAAATTAGTATATTGTAGGGCCCATGAACACTGAGTTCCCCACAGGTTAGTGCTAGTAGAAACAAGGAAGGTTGGGAGTGGGAGAAAATATGATTCTTTCCATTTAACCATGTTTAGTACCAGATGATGAATAGCCATTCAATAAGATATTTCCCATAAGCCTTCTGTAACTGAGGTCTGTGCAGCCTAGGTAACATCAGGGTAAAAGAAGAGGATCTGTGTGTTTTCTGCATGACTCACTGAGCTCCCACTGGTTGCAAGTTGCAATCAATATCTTAATAGCCTCACGGCACTAGCAACGTCAGTCATTTCACTTGTACTCAAGAAGAAATATCCCTGCAGCACCTCTTTGTTGTAAAAAGTTGGGTTTATTCGGTCAAAAAAAACAAGCTGTATGTCGTATAGCATCCAAATAACACACGAGCCATTAGTGAATAAGAGGTCAATACATTTTTATTGTTTTTCAAAATGAAATTTTAATATAATGTATACATACAATAGAATGTTCATTGGTAGCGATTAGTCTGCAGATTTTTGGACCTGATAGGTTGAAGTTAAAGTTTGTTGTTTCTCAATATTTTACTTTTATATACACGAGGTATTTTTTTTAGATCAAAACAATGTTGTTTTTAAGAAATCACCACTGCACAAGTATGCACGTATATATATTTTTCCTTTTAATATGCACTCTTGACAATATGGCTCGCTTGCAGGCACCATAACCATTCTATTATATTTTTAATGCTAATTTCCTCAAATTCAGATGTTTATGAGCAGAAAGATGCCATAAAAGTAATATAATAACCATATGAAAGCACCATAGCCGCACAATTTCACTTCGTACATTGCCTCTTATTCTTGCAACATAAACCATAGTTGGCTCTAAATGCCAGTTTGTGCAATGTACTATTACTATCCCTTGTTTACCACATTGCAGCGTTTTCTTTCTTTAAGATTACTTTGTGTTAAGAAAATCACATATTTGGACAAGAAAGATTTCTAGATTTCAGAGCAGGTGTTTGGGCCCATGATGCCAGACAGAGCCATAAGGGGTAATTTACTAACATCGAGCTACATGAACATTTGAAACACAGAACAGATGCTCCACATTTTAGAAAACATTCCCAGCCCATTAGTCAGTAAAAAACCAGCCCATTTAGCACATCATAATAAGGCTCCATGTGGGGTTATTGTGATTTTAATATGATATAAATAAAAAAATGTTTTTTAATATAACAATCATGAATACAGTGATTTTTTATGAGTTTTGACATATTAATAATGACCTTCAAAATACCAACAACTTTATAGAATTTTTTTCTAGAGCTACAACTAACAGCAATCAACAATATAATCTGGCTGCTTGGAGCTGTACAAGAGCAACGGCAGACAAGGCTACAGATACCTGAAATACTGTGTTTAAGGTTGTCTTTCATTGCCAGAAACATTATTGATTGATCAGAGAACAAGAATGGAACCAGTGAATAGAAGTCTACTCAAGCAATAAAACCCCTGACAGAAAATCTGATCTTTGCTTCAGCCCAAGCGCTTGGTTTCCTTTCATTTCCAAGTGGGTAAGTCTAGTGTTTCAAGAGGGGGGGGGCACACAAATGAAATGGCAAGTAAGCCTTTCAATGCCAGTCCGCTACTGACTCTAGGCTCCAGGGAATGTCCTTGTTTTAGGAAAATATGAAATGGTTTGCACACAATTTTGGGCAGTGATGGAAAAAAAAGACAAAAAAGAAGCACGAGCATCATTAGATTTATTACTGAGCTCAGAAAAACTGAATTAATCGATAGATTTTGCATATGTACTTTATACCCATGTCTCTTGTGGTATAACAGAAATAAAGGGCAAACATTAGTATGTGAGGAAAGTAGGGAAATAAGGGAACCCAATATTAAAGGAAAACTATACCCCCAAAATGAACACTTAAGCAACAGATAGTTTACATCATATTAAGTGGTATATTAAATAATCTTACCAAAATGGTCTACATATTTAAGTAAATCTTGCCCTTTTACATCTCTTGCCTTGAGCCACCATTTTGTGATTGTCTGTATGTTGCCTCAGAGATCACCTGACCAGAAATACTACAGCTCTAACTGTAACAGGAAGTGTTGAAGCAAAAGACAGAATTCTGTTTGTCAATTGGCTCATGTGACCTAAAGCTGACCATAGACGCAAAGATCTGATCATACGAATCGAGGATTTGTATGATTTTCGGACCTTGTGTGGAGAGTCGCAACATTTTTCGTCCGGCGGAGATCGGTCGTTTTGTCGATCAGACAGGTTAAAAGATTTCTGTTGTCACCAGCTTTGGTCGGACATAACTTTCGTACGATTGCTGTCAGGGGCAGAACATCGGCTCATCTGTTCTTTTACTACTTTATTTGATCGGAATGGTTAGTGGCAGGTCGGGAGACGAGGAAGTCCGATCATATGTTGATTCATACGATCGGATCTTTGTGTCTGTGGCCAGCTTCACAAGTATGGCTTGTTGGTATGTTTGTGTGCACAGTGAATCATACGATCCCAGGGGGACGGCCCTCATTTTTTAAAATGGCAGTTTTCTATTTATGATTACTACTAGAAAAAAATATCATTATGAAAATGGTTTGTTTACATGAAACAGAGTTTTATACCTGAACTGTTTTATGCAATATCTTTTTATAGAGACCTGCATTGTTTGGGGGGGGGGGTATAGTTTCCTTTAATGACCAAAAAAACATCAAAAATGGTCCGAAACGCATTAGGCTGTTTTTGTCCTAATACATTATTTTCTAATGTTTAACTACTTTCACTACTCTCCATTTGTAATGGTCCTCACACGTTGTTTTTGGTCATTACAGATAATCTATAAACTGAGATTCATGTAGTAAGGCCATCTGTTATTAAGCCATAAAGACTGTACCCAATGACTATTTTTTAATGGAACTTTTTCCTGTATTGTGGAGCAGAGTGTATATACAGTGATCACTGTTATTGTTTTAATCCATTATTACTGGTGATAATGAATGAGGAATTCACACAATAAAACAGGGTGTTCTCTAACTATATCTCCTGGAGTGGAAACATATTTAGGCAAGGGCTTATGTATATTTATTACTGACCATTATTGTTAGTGTGGGACTGCATGGGTTACATTTACAGTACGTTGCATTTAATCATCCAGTAAAATGGGGCACATTAATGAAGGGGTGAAACCAGAGGGGAATATTTTAAAATTGATCAGTATAAAAATAAAAACTAGGTTATTAAACAATGTTTTCAATATAGTTAGTTTATTATGTAATGCATAAAGGATGGAGTGACTGGATGTCTAACATAATAGCCAGAACACTTTGCAGCTCTCTTGGTTTCCACATGCCCCCCAACCGGCAAATTGTCGCAGACGCCCATTAAAGTCTATGGCCATCAAAAAAAAATTGGGTGTCTTTTTTTTTGCCGCACGCCGCCATACAAGTCTATGGGCGTAATTTTTTCAGCGAAACGAGGCAAAAAAATTCGCCCATCCCATGCCCCCAACCTTTTTTATGAGTGAGCTGCATGTAAGTATACAAAAAAAGTTGTGAAGCCACACAAACATGAAAAAAAAGTTCCGGGGGGGGGCAGGTGATGAATATGTGCTGTAATTGGTTATTTGATAGCCCCTATGTGGACGGGGAGACTACAGAAGGCTCTGTTTGGCAATACACATAGGGGTATATTTATCAAAGAGTAAAGTTAGAGATCGCCGCAGTCCTCTAGAGTGAAATTCCCCACACTCTATTCATTTCTATGGGATTTTTAAAAGAGTATTTATCAATGATCCCATAGAAATGAATGGAGAGTGGCAAAATTTCACTCTAGCGGACTGTGGCGATATTTAACTTCACTCTTTGATAAATATACCCCAAAGTCTTTATGGGGCAGATTTACCAAAGGGCGAAGTGGCTAACACTAGCGTCAATTCTCTAGCATTACCGCCAGCAGGAACATTGGCAATCGCTAGTGAAAAAGACAGGCGCTAGCGGTCATTCGCACTCTATCGCCAGGCAACAATTCGCTCTGGCAAATAGACGTTACTCCGCAAATTCACTAAAGTGCGGATTTTACTGAACGTTACCTCTTTCGCCAAAGTTGCCTCCGCCACTTCAGACCAGGCGAAGCAGCTAGATCTTCCTCAATCTTCTGTCACTTACATTATATTCTGTGAGCCACAAAAAATGCATCAAAGAAATTTCAAAAAGCATGAAAATTTTTGCCGGTTAGTAAATCTGCCCCTATGCCTCCAAAACTTGCCTTCAAGTCAGAAATCTAAAAACAAGCACCTGCTTTGAGGCCACTGGGAGTAACTTACAAGGGGTTGGTGAGCAACATGTTCCTTGTGAGCCACTGGTTGGGGATCACTGAGCTACAGAATGTCAGATGGAGCTTTAAGACTTTAGCTGGCCATGTGTAGGTTGATATTTGTACCAAAGTTTTGACCAAATGGTCTGGTTTGAGCCTATATACACACCTGTGTAACCCTAAAATCAAACTGATCCTGATCAGATATGTCAGTAAATCCATTCAGATGATGATAGTGTTTGTGTATGTAATCATTGGCTGAACAGGCTGCATGAGTACCTATAGCCACGGTTTTATAAAGATAAGGCTAAAGTGAGCCAATTGCTTCAGGGCATAAGCCAGTCACAAGCAAATCTTCTTACAGCTACACTAGAAAGATGAAAGTAAGGCCAAGAACAGCAAGTGCCTATTATGCTCCGAGAGTGAGAGCTGTAAGAAGCATAGGCTGGCTGTTTATCTAGGGCTTAAAAGGTACATTTTCATTCCTCAGTGCAACACTTATTTGACAAAGTTCCCATAGTGATATCATCAGAGATTTGAGCTGCGCTAAAGATCACAAATGTGTTTGTAGCCCAGAATATATATATATATATATATATATATATATATATATATATATATATATATATATATATATATATATATATATATATATATATATATATATGAGAATGAAAACAAGGGGAAACAATCCACTGAATTGAAATCATTGTGTGTGTAAATATTTACACATGTATAGGCTGCATCATTTAAGATACACCTGTCACCAAGACATATCTCGCGGCATTCATGACCAAATTATACAATTTTAAATAGTCTTTTTTGGTCCAATATAGAGCGCTGGTTACAAAATGTTTAAGCACTGCTGGAAAGGGCAAGCAGCATCACTTATATAGCATTGGCCTTATAACTGGGATGATTTGTTGTGTTGCAGTTGCTGTTTTCAAATGAAAGAAACAGCTGCTCCCGTAAGCAGTGCATGATCCCAATTTTATTCCAAATATCAGCCCGCTATCGTACTTTGATCTTGCCTTCAGCTACTTACTATACACTGAGACTGGAACTTCATTCAGCCTTGGTTCAATCTCATTATTACCTATATATATATTCAGATGTAATCTCCTGAATGACCTTGTGCCATGCATATATTACCTTTCTGGCATGGGACATGATAACCTGAAGGGAAGTAATTGATGAGAGGCAATGTGACAGAAGGGCTTTTAGAACCAGCTTCCCAAAGATAATGGGTTGTTAAGAGTATAGAACTATTTTGCCAGAATTTTATGCAGCAATTTGTTCCTCTATGCAAATCTGGAGACTGATCAGCTCTCTAAAAAAAAGGCTGATATTGTAAATCCTAGGAAGCAGATCAGAGCATGCTTTTAATGTTTGCTTAGGAAACATATGGTAATGTAAGTGCAATTTTTGTACTAATTTATTGACATATGGTTTACTAAACTGTGTTAGGATCCAAGGGAAGGCTGATATTTTTTTTAATCAAATCCTCATTGGGTATTAATTCTTGTGTGGATATCTAATACAGGAGATAGATGAACTAAAAGAATCCACATGGAACACTGGATGGTATTTTGGTCTCAAGTGCGGTTTCAGTCCCAGCACTCTCTCCATTGTCAGTTGCGTGTAAAACAACTTTCATTAAAGGTACTGGTGTCAAAATGTAGTTGTAGACTATGTAAACATACTATAGCCACTCAGGTGTTCAAACATTACGAAATATAGGGTAATCACATTGTGTATGACATCACAATGGAATCTCTTTGTTTACCATGCTATATAAGTTGTAGTACTACCCATAATAAACTGAACTTGTTTTGCAACACACAAGCCTACAGTGTCGTTCATTGCAAGTTCCCTGATCAGCACGCTTGGAGAGATGATATCAGATGGTTTGCCGTTGCATCAAGTATAAGACGAGCCGGCTCGCAGCTGCAAGGACAGTGCAGGGATAGCACAGTGGAGTTTAGTGGCCCTAACAGTTTTCTGGTGTCAGAAGTGGGATGGCTGGAAATCCAGAGGTAAGTAGAATCACTGTCTGAACTGACGGTGTTTTCTCTTACCTTTGGCTCTTTCCGATTGTCCGATTCTTTAGTTTAAATAAGTGTCTCATGTATGGTTGAGACTGTCTCATGTATGGTTGAGACAAGGGCATGATTACCAGTTTAAATAAGTGTCTCATGTATGGTTGAGACTGTCTCATGTATGGTTGAGACAAGGGCATGATTTGCAGCTAAAGTGTCTCATGTATGGTTGAGACTGTCTCATGTATGGTTGAGACTGGTTATAGAGATCCCATGGTAGTATAGTAAAATAGGGATACTCAGGTAGTGCACGGGAACCATTTCTTACTGACTGATTCATCTTTCCATGCGTATTATTGTCTTGTCTTGTTTGTGTATTTGTGTATTTGTGTTTTAAAATATATCTGTGAACAGCTGCAGCGTTAAGAGTGATCACGAGTTGCTAAACGGGTATTGTTGGGACCTTGATCTCAGTTCAGCCCTGGCTTCTCTGTTTCGTTGCAATCGTACATGACACGTTCTTTGATAAGAATTTAAGGTATTGATATATTTGTTTTTTTATTGAATTCAATAGTCCACATAATTGATTAACCAATATTTCTGTTGACTCTATTTCACTTCTCTTCCTTCGGCCTATTCTTATCCCATTATACACCGTAGACGTATAAACTCTGCGTGTTCAGAGTTCGAGGCTATTTTTCCTGCAAAAAGTTTAGATTTATGAGTCCAGGCAGTAGGTGAATAAACTTGGAAAAAAGAGTCAGCCTATAATATAAGAACAAATAAACAGTTCTCGTTAGGAAAATTGTGAGTTACATTTAATCATTACACCACTAATTAGTCTATCCTATACCTTCTTTTTCTCTTTTTTTGATACTTACTAATCTTATTTGTAGACTGTACTTGTCTTGAATCAAGATGGGTGGTAAGACTTCAAAAAATTTACCACCGCCCCTCCTTAATGAGACTTGCAAACAGTATGTGTATAGATGTAGTCCTACTGGAGGATTTTATGTTGACCCCTGGGTAGATAATCTTGCAGGTTGGTGTGAACATTTAGAACTAGACAATCCTTTTCCACGTGATGGAGCTAATGATTTATATTATATGAATATAGTTTATCAAATGTGTGTTCAGAAGAAAGAAGGTGACCCTAAATGGGATTATACATATATGACACCGGGTGGGGAAAATTGGCTTAAGATTGCCCCAGGTTGGTACTCTACACCTTCCCTCCCTAAGAACCACAATCCTCGAAAAACTGGTGTTTTAAAACTATTTAAACGACACAATTCACAATGCTCTACAACCTGTGATCAAACTGTTAATACTACCCCACCCCCTTACATGGCTATCTACCCTAATTTGACACATAAACCAGACACCATGGAGGATGACGAGATTTGCATTGCTGTAGCTTCTGCTCCTATAGTACCCCAAGCTGCCCCTATAGCACCAGTCCAAGCAGCCCCAGTTGGTTCAACAACCAATGCCTGTCCCTGCCCCCACCCCGTATGATTAAACTGCAGCCTACCCATTGCCGGCCTTCCCCCTATCTGGCTTAGATACAGTAGATACTGATAAAAATCGAGATACCCCAAATGCCCGAATTAGAAAAAGATATGGGTATAACCAGGTTCTACATAGGGCTGCCCTGAAGGTTGTACCCCACTTTTCCCTGTCATCTCATCTTCATTCAGTGCAGACCCATACATTGTATTAAACGTTGCAGGAGTGGATTTATTATTCCTAGTGGACACGGGAGCCACCACCGGGTACTAACTCCCACTTTCCAAACACCACCTTTACCTATTGTATGCCCAGGCTCTACCCGTACCATTTCACACCCATTTACACTCATCCCTGGGTGCCCCGAAAATCTGTTAGGCAGAGATCTATTCCACAAGTTAGGATTTCAATCCATCAGAATTTCCCCTGATGGGGGCCTTTCTGCAGATATTTTTGTTTCCGAAACTAACTCTATTTTTCTAAATTTTAACGACCTTTTTACTAACCCTTCCATTCTGTCTGTATGGGCTAATGACAAATTTGATGTGGGCTTTGTTGACTGTACACCTTACAAAGCACTACTTAAACCACACTCACATCCAGTATACATAAAACAGTACCCTCTTTCACAGGAAAAGTTAGATGGTATCCGTTTGTTAATACAGATATTCCTTAATCAGGATATCCTCACTAGTGTTGTGTCTCCTTACAATACTCCCATCAATCCAGTTCCTAAGAAGAACAACGAATTTCGATTTGTACAAGATTTAAGAGCTATTAATTCACTAATTATACCAATTGTACCTATTGTGCCAGACATTACAGTTCTTCTTACCTCCATTCCGTGTGTTGCTTTGGTGTTCACGGTTTTGGAGTTATCTAATGCATTTTTTTTGGTTCCAGTAGACCCTGAGACACAGTTACTTTTGGCTTTTACTTTTGAGGGGTTCCAACTTACCTGGAAACCCCTCCCCCAAGGCCTAGTGGATTCACCAGCGGCTTACTCCCTGGTGCTCCAGCATACCCTTAAGTCATGGGCCCCCGGCCATGGTTCTGTCCTGCTTCAATATGTTGATGATTTATTGTTGTGTAGTCCAAGCCAGGAAGCTAACCACCATGATACCACCTCACTGCTGCAACATCTGGCAGCAGAGGGTCATAAGGTTGCTAAACATAAAGCTCAGATGGGGGCTGAGACTGTTGAATATTTGGGATTCATTCTTTCCCACGGCCAGAGACAAATAAACCCAAAGAGAGTACAAGCACTGACTAAGATAAAAAACCTGAAACTCCAAAGGAAATGCTGTCCTTCCTTGGCATCGTCAACTATTGCCGTCAATGGATACCGAACTGTTCTTACTTTGACAATATCTTAAGACAATGTACTAAAAAGGATGCACCACCTTACGTACAATGGACTGAACAAATGACTAATGCTTTTCATTCTCTCCTACAGACATTGGTTACAGCACCTGCGCTTGGTTTACCTAATTATGTTAAACCTTTTCATTTATATGTCAAGGACACCTGTAAAACCATGGCTGCGGTCTGTGCTCAAGAATCTGGGGGAAGTTTTCGTCCTGTGGCCTATTTTTCCAAAGTAATGCCGCTTCCGGTACAGGGGATGCCGGCGTGTCTCAGAGCTTTAGCAGCTAGTGCTATGGCTGTTGAACTGTCACAGTCTGTCACAATAGGCCACAATACTATTTTGCACACCTCACATCAGGTTACACACCTATTGAAGAACATTACCACCCAACACATGACCTCCCAAAGATTAAGTGGCTATGAAGTTATTCTATTAGGTACTGCAAATTTACAGATCAAATACGCAATCAACACTCAAGGGCCTGCTGCCATACTGCATGCTCTATTACATCTGTCTGACCCTACTAATGCTTTTATACTCGATCCTCATGACTGTGTTGAATCTATCCACTACTCTACCTCACCTCGACTCGATCTAACTGACACTCCTTTGTCACATGCCACTAACGTTTTTGTTGATGGTTCCTGCTCCAGGCCTTCCGATGACACCTACAAAGCAGCATATTCAGTTGTCCAACTCCCTGATATTGTACTTGAGACTAAGTCTATCCCTGTTAATTCTGCACAAGCAGCAGAACTTATAGCACTCACCAGGGCCTGTCACTTGTTTGCCAACCGCCCCGTTAATATATTCAGTGACAGTAGATACGCTTTTGGGGTAGTTCATGATTTTGGCAAAATTTGGCAACAAAGAGGTTATGTTACTACAGATGGGAAATCCATCGCACACCCTGCCCTCATTGATAATCTTTTACAGGCCATCCAACTTCCTTCTGAAATTGCAATTATCCATTGCAGGGCACATACCAACAGAACTGACGAGATTTCCCTCGGTAATGCCCTAGCAGACCAGGTTGCCAAAACTACTGCATCCTCTGCCACTCCCACGGTCATCCCCATGTTTCTCCACACACCTACTAGTTGTCCAGACAGTCAAATTTTACAGTATTTGCAAACATTTGCTACTCAGACTGACCTGCATTTTTGGGAACAGCAAAATCTTACCCTTGACCAGTTTGGTCTTTATTCCATCCAAGGCAAAGTGGGTATACCCGAAAACAGTCTACCCCTACTTATCTCTCAAGCTCATGGCATTGGCCATAGGAGTTCTAAGCTCACTTTGGCTGAAATGCAAAAACATTTCATCGCAAAGAATCTCAGACAGCATTGTTCTACCTTTGTTAAAACTTGCCTCACCTGTCTTAGGGCGAACACCTTAGGAACACACAAAGTACACCAAAATTTGCCTCCCCCAATTGCACCTTTTTCTCACTGGCAAGTTGATTTTACTCATATTCCTAAGATTGGCAAACTACAGGAATATTTGCTAGTTTTTACCGACCATTTCTCTCGCTGGGTAGAAGCTTTCCCTTGCCGTCACGAGGACGCCAAAACCGTTGTTAAGTTCCTAGTTAATGACATCATACCCCGATTTGGTTGTCCGCAACAAATTAATTCCGATAATGGCCCAGCTTTTGTTAGTAAGGTCCTCCAGCTTCTAATTTCCACCTTACAAATCACATGGAAGTTTCACATTCCTTACCATCCACAGAGTGCCGGTGTTGTTGAGCGAATGAATCGCACCATAAAGGATAAGCTCACCAAAGCCACATCTGCCACATGGACTAATTGGAAGTCCTTTTTACCTGCAGTGCTAGCTGAAATACGTATGACACCACATTCAGTTACTAAATTATCTCCTTTTGAAATTGTTATGGGACGCCCATTTCCCACTCCCTGGGTCAAAGGCCCCTTAGTCATCCAACACACTGATCTTAATCTAATTCAGGAGGAGTATGTACGTAATCTTATTACTACATTGAATGGCATCTATGGTGATGTTTCTTTGTCTTTTCCTTTGCCCCCCCAGGAGCCGACCCATCCATTTCGCCCAGGCGATCCTGTTGTGGTTCGACAGCTCCATCGCTATCGAAAAGGGGGATTCCCATTTGGCCCACGAGTCACAGTGATTGCCATCACACGGACAGCAGTCCTTACCGATGCCAGCGACCATTGGATCCACGCTTCACGAGTGAAACTCGCGCCAACACTTCCAACGCCGGAACTGAGTAAAGCTGACAACACGGAACATGACACCACCACCAAATCCGTCACAGAAGGACCCGAAGATGACGTCTCAGGACCTCACACCCCTACCACCGATGATGATGAGGAAGTCCACAAAACATGCACTATGGTGCATAATTGGCACTTTCCTTTTTCTATTTTTCCCGATTATGATAATCCTTAACTGCATATGTTACCCAAACCCTCACAGCCCTTTGGGATCAGTTTGTTACCAGTTTTTCAAGAGCAATACAACACTCCATCGCCATGAACGATCAAACCCCATCGCCACCTTAGGAGGTCAGTCTACTAATGAACGACAAGTTGCAATCAAACAAAGTGATGGCACTACCACATTCTGGTATAACTCCATTGGCAAAAAATCTTAGCTCAGATTGGTGTCACTTTATTGATTGTCTTAATTTTTGTTTCATTTCTTTTCTGCTGTATAATTCCCTATATCAGGAAATTAACTTCATCTTTAATTACTTCTTCTGAGGGCTTGCAACTTAAGCTTATTCATGCTGCTCGCGTATAGTCACTTATGTGACTAAAAGGGGGATTGAAAGGGATTGCAAGGGGTTAATTTCTTTTCCTGCCTGAACACTTGATTGCGCAAGTATGCTTCTTATCAAATACACATAAGTTGTAGACTATGTAAACATACTATAGCCACTCAGGTGTTCAAACATTACGAAATATAGGGTAATCACATTGTGTATGACATCACAATGGAATCTCTTTGTTTACCATGCTATATAAGTTGTAGTACTACCCATAATAAACTGAACTTGTTTTGCAACACACAAGCCTACAGTGTCGTTCATTGCAAGTTCCCTGATCAGCACGCTTGGAGAGATGATATCAGATGGTTTGCCGTTGCATCAAGTATAAGACGAGCCGGCTCGCAGCTGCAAGGACAGTGCAGGGATAGCACAGTGGAGTTTAGTGGCCCTAACATGTATTCCTTGCACTTCTATATAATTGCCTCCTCCCTCCCATTTAAAACTTAGCGCTGCTGCACCTATTGAAGAAGGGGAGAACCTGGAGCTAATCCTGACCAGGCGGTAGCTCCAGGGTTCCCTCAGCACCATGCATTTGTATTCGCCATACAGTTGCGCTGAAGTATAGGATGCGCATGTCACATGCAGGCTGAATACATGAAATAATGACAGCAAACACCAGAAATGACACCAGACAGATTGTGAAACTATTCAATGCATCAGCATTCAATTTGATACGATGCACATGAGCAGTTGCATGACATTGCACAGTTGGTAGATCAGATGCAGTTGCAGTAGCACAGGACAATTGTGTCGAGCAAAGCCCCTTTGCAACTGTAATTATGCATGAGTTCTGGAAAAAAAGGCAGAATTGTGGGGAAAAAACATGGCTTGCATTGCACTAATTATTAACTTTTCCCATGAAGACCACCATGACCAGCACATCTTTTCATCTTCTTTTTCACCACAGAATCATTGAGTGTAGTGCCTGAAATCACAAGGAGAATTAGGAGATACACAATGGTCTAATAAAGAGATTAGATGCTGGTGGCGTTCCAGTAGAAAAGTGAGGTGTTGCACCGTCTAAGGAATTCACATAGCTCTTGTTGCAAGTCCATATGTTTCATGGGATTAATTGTAAGGGTTTATAGCAGGGGGTCCCCAACATTTTATACCTGTGAGCCACACTCAGAGTTGGGGAGAAACACAAGCATGAAACTGGTTCCTGGAGGTGCCAAATAAGGGTTGTGATAAGCTATTTGGTAGCCTCTATGTGGACTCGCAGCCTACAGGAGACTCTGTTTAGCAGTACACCTGGTTTTTATGTAACTAAAACTTGCCTCCAAGTCAGGAATTCAAACACCTGCTTTGAGGCCACTGGGAGCAATATCTAAGGCAGGTGACCCCAACCTTTTTCACCCATGAGCCACATACAATTGTAAAAAGGGTTGGGGAGCAACACAAGCATGAAAAATATTCATGGGAGGTGCCAAATAAGGGCTGTGATTGGCTATTGGTAGCCCTGTGTGGGCTAGCAGCCTACAGGATGCTTTGTTTGGCAGTACACCTGGTTTTTATGCAACCAAAACTTGCCTCTAAGCCTGGAATTCAAATATAAGCACCTGCTTTGAGGCCACTGGGAGCAACATCCAAGGGGTTGAGGAGCAACATGTTGCTCACGAGCTACTGGTTGGGGATCACTGATTTAAGGGGTTGGTGAGCAACATGTTGCTTATAAGCCACTGGTTGGGGATCACTGATTTATAGCCTAAACTGCTCAACTTCACCATTGGCCTCAGACCAGTAAAGGTGCCATTGTAAAGGTGCATGTAGTTAACTGTGGCCTGGCAAGGTATCTGTTAATGATTAATATAATTATTTTCCTCTCTGGAATGAATCGTTCCTGAATGGAAAACATATTGTTACATAAATCTGGAATGTTTGGGGCGTTCTTACCAAGTGATAACTACTGTTTGGCAAAAGATACTGAATGTTAAAAAATGGGTTATTCAAGAGATGCCTTGCCAAAGACTGCTAATTCTGGCTTAAAGCAGAGCAAGCTTTCTTCTTCTTATTTATTTATTTTCAGTTTTCAAAATCAGCCACAAAGATACACTACATTTAATGCAGATATTTGTTTTCACTATTTGAATCTCAGTACATCACTTGCAGCTATAAAAATGAATGCTATTTTGTACTGTATAGCAGCCAGCAAATGGACCGTTCCATCCAAACTATTGCATTAATCTGATACAGAAAGAAAGAAGCCTGAAAGTGGCAGGTGCGGCTGCTATAGAGCCCAGCATCACTACACATGGCCATCTGCACAAAGTAGCTGCATTATTTAATATGCCAATGGCTTTGCATAGTCAATGTGGTGGCTCCTATTTGCTAACTTCATTTGTACAACAGTTGTTTTCATCAGGCATAAAACATTGGCTTTCTTTTCATACTGTTCAGTGTCGGAGGCATATGTATTGTCTGGCTTATTGGTCAATTTGCACTCTTAACTCCTCTCTATAAAGCTGTTTCCTATTTCCTTTCCCATTTTCACTTTATTATTGCATTACATTTTTACTGCTATGACAGCAGCCATAGTCGAGAAGAAAAGACATGGAATTTATTCATGTCAAAGAGAATTTGACAGCTACAAACACCTTTTCGTTATAGTAAAGTACATTTCCTTTGCTTTGTGCATTTATTCATTTTTCTCCAAGTACTTTCCATGCAGTAAAACTTCTACCTGATTGCTTCTGCCCTTAAACAAGTTGCCTAATGAAAAAGCAGCTGATGTGGGGAGGGTTGTGCAGCTGGGCTATTGGCACCTGAGGGACAGTAGCATTTATTTTAGATAGTTAAGCCTTTTATAGCGTAAAGGCAGAACCTGAGTTAAAGGAACAGTTCAGTGTAAATTTATAGTAATAAGTCAAATCAACTGGACTTGCTGTATTTTTTTTCTCTTGAAGATGTTTCGCTAGTCATCCAACTGACTTTCTCAATTCAAATTTGCCCCATCCTCAGCAAATTCACTAAAATGTGAATTTAAAGGGCATGTAAAGCCAAAAAAATAAAATCCCATTTTTACTTTCTTTAATGAAAAAGAAACCTACCGTATATACTCGAGTATAAGCCGACCCGAGTATAAGCCGAGGTACCTAATTTTACCTACGAAAACTGGGAAAACTTATTGACTCTAGTATAAGCCTAGACACAACTACAGCCCTGTCTCCCAGCAGCGCACATTCTGCCAAAGCGACCCCCCCATCGATCAACCGGACTTCTTTGCAAAGTTGATGGTGACAGAGAATTGCCAAACGGATTACTGTGTGCATTGTCCCACTGTCCCACTACCATGTGCAGAGGGTGCTGTTTGATATTGCCATCACTGTTAATCTTTCGTATAACCAACAGAGGGCGTTGTGTGATATTGCAGTCACTGTTATTCTTTCATATAACCAACAGAGGGCACTGTGTGATATTGCAGTCACTGTTATTCTTCCATATAACCAACAGATGGCGCTGTGTGATATTGCAGTCACTGTTATTCTTTCATATAACCAACAGAGGGTGCTGTGTGATATTGCAGTCACTGTTAATTCTTTCATATAACCAACAGAGGGCGCACTGTTATTCTTTCATATAACCAACAGAGGGTGCTGTGTGATATTACAGTCACTGTTAATCTTTCATATAACCAACAGAGGGCGCACTGTTATTCTTTCATACAACCAACAGATGGCGCTGTGTGATATTGCAGTCACTGTTATTCTTTCATATAACCAACAGAGGGTGCTGTGTGATATTGCAGTCACTGTTATTCTTTCATATAACCAACAGATGGCGCTGTGTGATATTGCAGTCACTGTTATTCTTTCATACAACCAACAGATGGCGCTGTGTGATATTGCAGTCACTGTTATTCTTTCATACAACCAACAGAGGGTGCTGTGTGATATTGCAGTCACTGTTATTCTTTCATATAACCAACAGATGGCGCTGTGTGATATTGAAGTCACTGTTATTCTTTCATATAACCAACAGAGGGCGCACTGTTATTCTTTCATATAACCAACAGAGGGCATTGTGGGATATTGCAGTCTCTCCCCAAGTGAACTGTTGGTATAGGAATGATTAAAAGTGACTGCAATCTCAGCTACTCGGGTCGGGTACCGCTGACCCGATACTTTAATTAAAAAATGTGTACAGTTTTTATAAGAAACCTGACTGTATGCAGTGAAATTCTCCCTTCACTTACTGCTGTGGATAGGAATTGTCAGACGGTCCCTAACTGCTGAGCAGGGAAACAATCATACTTATGAACAGCAGGGGGAGTCACCGCCTTACTTCCCAGCCATGCAGAACTCAAGCAGCTTTGTTTATGACGATCCCTAAGCAGCCCAGACCACACTGAGCATGTGCACAGTCTTAGTCTTGCAAAAATGTTTAACAAAGTTACAAGATGGTGACCCCCTGTGGCCAACTTTGGAAGCATAAATTATTTGTTTGATTAGGCTTGTGGTGCAGTAAGTTTATGTTTATATTTAATATACAAAATACAGCATTTCTAGCCTTATTCTATTTTAGACTTTACATGCCCTTTAACAGAACGTTACCTCTTTCGCCAGAGTTTCCTTCGCCACCTTAGACCTGGCGAACTGATAAGACGAAACTACATCCTACTCAATCTTATGTCAGTGACATCATTTCCTGTATGCCGAAAAGTCATAAAGTTCTTTAAAAATGCTGGCCGTTTTTTTCATATTTTAAAGCGGAATTGCCTTCAAAAGTCCTAACTATTAAAGATTTTTGTGTTAATGTTTTTTTTAACCATTTTTTTCTAAAATACCACAACCAACAGGTCTATAGTAAACTATTATATGCTCTTATTTCATTAAGGCATTGGTGGAAACTTTCTAATCTTGTCTCACACTGAGACCTTCCTTAGACCATTATTCCTCCACTCCCAACTTTCCAGTTGTCACTGTGCAGGCAGTTAGCATCCTCCTGGCATTCACCAAACCCAGACTACTCTATTGGACGGCCAGACAGTGAAGTGTCATTCATTACTTCAGAGATTGCATTCCCAGTACTCCAAACTAACTGAGCTCTTCAATATGACCCATTCTACTGCAAGTCTAAGGTGATAGTATGGGTGGATGAAATTAATGGGTGTGGTTGAAATAGCCAACCCCATTAATTAGGTGTGTCCACATCCTTTTGCCCATGTCATGTATATACCTGTTAACCAAGTACTAGACAGACTGGGCCACAGGATTTCTCTGTGAGTATAACACAAAAAGTGTAGGGTATAAGCAGCTTTGAGAGAAGAGATAGTGAACCTCAGTTCTGGTCTTATTTAGTTCAAAATATAGGGAGCACAGTGACCATGGAACGGTCTCCATCTTGTTTAATAACTCTTTACATTTTCTCAGGTTCAAATGAGGGATGACAATAAGGTTAAACTCTGCTTCAGAGATCTACAGGTGCTGGAGATTAGGCAGCATGATGGCTTTTGAAACAATTTAGTCTCAAGTGTAATAAAACTGAAAAACCATATCAAAGGTGATTATTCAGTATCATAATTTCATTTTAAATGAGCACTAACCCCCCTGTACCAAAAGCCCCCCTAAACTGCCTGCCATTGCCCCCCCCCCTCATTTCTCCCTCTCCACACTGTGCATTAGTAAAAAAAACAACCCCTTAAAACAAATCTGACTAAAATGCAAAGCAGCACTGCCAAGCTCCAGGGCAACATCTTCCACAACTTCGTATTCTTTCAGGGTTATGACTTGGCCCAACTGTGCTACTCCTGCAGGCTTTGTGTTGGGCCCTGAAAGAATACAAAGCAGATGAAGATGGTGCCCCGGAGCTCCACTGCTCTGCATTTTAGGGTGAGATTTTTTTTGAAGGAGTTGTTTTTTGTGTTGTTTTTGTGTGGGAGGGAGACGGGGGCAATGGCAGGCAGTTATGGGGGGCTTTTATTATGGGGGAGTAAGTTCTCCTTTAATGAAGTATCACATGAGAATACTACCCCAGGGGACACTTTTCCAGTGGAGGGTTAGAAAACAATAAAATACTGACATTTTTAAAATCACAATTTCTTTGTAAACAGACCAAAAGCTCTGGCTTGCCTGAAGGCTCCATGCACAGATTATAAATTAGATAGATGGGGAGCAATGGTCTCTCCTGACCCCTTCCCAACTCAGGCTATTTATAACCTGGGCAAAATGTAGTATTTATTAAATTCTTTGTAGGTTTTATGTCAGCATTTCCTTAGCTCACCACTGAAGCGCTGAGAAGGCCTGACCTATTTGTGAGACATGATGGGCAATAATATAAAAATATTTCTAAACAGAAAAAAAAAAAATATATATATATATATATATATATATATATATATATATATATATATATATATATATATATATATACACACACTGTATGTAAACAAAAAGTCCTCTTTTTTTCCACTGTTTTTGTTGTCCTTTAAACACCTCACCATATAGTAATTCTCTCTATTTTATTGGTCCATCATTTTATGTTAGGCATAGTTGATCTAATTTATCTTGATGGCAGCAAATCCAGTAGTTGACTTGGAGAGGGATTATCCTCACCTTTTCATCCTGGTCGATCACAAGTCATTCATCATTTCTATATCAACAAGTCTTTTTAATTCATCACAGGGTGTTAGTATTTATCATCCTGCGTTTATCCTGCTAGTCGCAGGCAGGCTCAAGTCATAATGAATTCTTTTGTTTGCTTGTTTTAGCATCCTTCTGAAGGTGAAGTATAATTTATTTGCTTCTTTATTCGATGCATTCAGAGTTCACTTTATTTAAGCAGATTTCAGATTAATATGTCAATTTTGTTTCATCTTGTGTTTTCCAGTATCGTCACTATAATACTTTTCGTATCTCCTGGCTTTCCCGGTGCAATTGGCAACTTTAGTACAGAATTTTTCTGGGACTGTATATTACTATAAACAGATGTCGCGCTTGAACATATTCAATACAATAGTCCATTCCCAATCAGAAACAAGTACATATAGTGCCTATTAAATGTCACATGACTCTTTGAAGCCACATGTAATAGTTCCTACTTGGCTGCAGAGAGATATGTGTGTGTGTAGATATTTGCTAAAGTTCCAACAAATGCATCTCCGATCCACGTGAAATCAGTGCGGCCTGCAGCCATAGTCACAATACAGTCTATCAATACAGTCTATAGTGAAGGTACTTTGTTTATCAACAACCAGACTAAAGCCTATGAAAGGTACAGCCTTTAAACATGGTGACAGCAACATTTTAAACTAAAGTTTTTTTTGTTTTGTTTTTTTAAATGTTAATCTCACAAGAAGAATAAAATTTAAAAGACACAGGGGCAAATGTGGCCGTCGCTAATTTTCCAGAAATCACATTTGCAGGGACATCGCCATCACTAACAGGCATAGAGGACAATTCGCTATTCACTAGCGTAGTTTCACTCCCTATTGACAGGCGATTGTTACTCCACAACTTCACTAAAATGCGAATTTTACAGAACTCTTTCACCAGAGTTTCCTTCGCCACCTTAGACCTGGCGAATGATAAGATGAAGCTTCATCCTCCTCAGTCTTATGTCGGTGACATCATATCCTGTATGCTGGGAAGTCATAAAAGTTCTTAAAGAACGCTGGTGTTTTTTCATATTTTAAAGCAGGGTTGCCTTTGAAAGTTCTTATTATTAGGGGCTGATTTACTAAGCTCGAGTGAATTTTCGAAGTTAAAAAAGTTTGAATTTCAAAGTAATTTTTTGGATACTTCGACCATCGAATAGGATACTACGACTTCGAATTTACTTTGACTTCGATTCGAAGTAAAAATCGTTCGAATATTCAACCATTCGATAATCGAATCTCTTTAAAAAAAACTTCGACTTCATACTTCGCCAAATTAAAGCTACCGAAGTGCAATGTTAGCCTATGGGGACCTTCCACAGCACTTTTCTAAGTCTTTGCACATTGAATATAAATCCTTCAATCGATCGCTAAAAATAGTTGGAATTGATCGATTCAAACTATTTAATCGTTCGATCGAATGATTTCTATTCGATCGATCGAATATGCTAAAAATCCTTCGACATTCGAATGATTTTAATTCAAGGGTCGAATTTTGACGTTTTTTTTAACTTCGAAATTCGACCCTTATAAATCAGCCCCTTAAAGATTTTTGTGTTAACACTTTTTTTTTACCATTTGAGGGGTCACATTTGTTTCAGGGTGGGCTCATGTCTTGGGCATTAGAGGATCTCTTTTGTCTTTATTTTGCTTCCTTCGACATTGGTAACAAGTAGCCACTTCAAGCCTTTGCACCAACATCTCTAATAAAGACGTCTGTACGACATATATGTACCTGCCCTATTCAAATTGACCTACTGAGTACTAACGGAGTTTCGCTAGTCAGAGTTGAACGCTATCAAAAGATTGCTATGAAATGCTCGCTCTGACTAATTAAAGCCAGTGTTTGGCTGATGAGATGCAACTTTGCATTTTAGTGAATTAGTGTAGTGGTAATGAATTTGCGCCTGATGAAGTGGCGCGAAGTGTGGCGGATCGTTTGCTGGCGAAAATTTTCCCCACAGTATTAATATAGCAATTCTAGATCTAAAGGCAATATAAGGAGCAATTATTTTTAACCCAATGTATATAAAAATTAAATATTTTTATATTATAAAGTTAAAGAACTAGTATTGTGTGAGGTCCTCTTGTTGTAGTCTATTGTAGGGCCGTTATAACTTTCAATTTACATTTTGAACTCTTGCTGGTAGAGGTGAATACCTATGATGATAAAACTTTATGGAATGTCCCTTTTAAATTAGCTTTACATGGGCCAATATAAGCTGCCGAATTGTTTCTTTGTATGGAGCAACCCAGCAGGCTGACTGATCCCATCACAGGCCCCACTGCCTGTTGATGTGGTCCTGATGGGTTTTACATAGACCATTATTATTATCTGTTCATTCAGCTGTGGCCAAATGAAGGGATCAGCTGACTGGCCAAACCAGGCAAAGATATGATCATTTGGTGACTCTGTAGACTAGCTGATCTAGTCTACAGATTAGTCCATGGATTGTGCATATAGTAGATATTTAATGGTCTGACTCACCTACATACAAGCTGTTGGATACACTTCTGAGACTCTTTGGAAACATAGTAAAACAGTAGGAGTGACATCGGCGTGATAAGGTTTGTTGTAAGGTACAAGGGGCAGAACCAATGGCAGCTATCACTAGACAAACATTGCAAGATGAATGGAAAACTAAAGGTGAAATTATGCACAAATTATTACACAAAAGAAAAAATTAAGACGGGGAGGCCCATTTATTGAAGGTCGAATTTTAGAGCTTTTTGAAAACACAATTAAACTCTATGGGGGAAATTTACTAAAGGGCGAAGTGGCTAACGCTGGCGAAAATTCGCCAGCATGACGTCATTTCGGCACTTTGCCGATTTACTGGTAGCTGGCGTAATTTCGCCAAGGAGATAGACTCTGGCGCAACTTCGCAAGTCCCAAAAAACGCTGGCATTTTTTCCTATTTAAAGGGTGATAGACTGAAAAAGATTGTAAATGTTTTTTGGGGGGTACCCTCCTTCCCCCCTACATTTGCCAACATATGGCACCTAAACTATACAGTGGGCACATGTGTAGGGCATTATAACAACTCTATTTTATTTTATTAAGGTTCCCTTGCCTTGTGTAGTGTAATGTATTTGCTGCAACATATACGTCCATTGTACTTTAACTGCACACTGTATGCAAATTAGCCAACGCTAGTGTAACTTCGAACTGCTGTGCGTAATTTTGCTGGTGTAATTTCTCCAGCGTTCGGTACCCTGTGCACAACTTCGGATCTTTGTGAATTAGCATTGTCCAGGTGAATTTACGCCTGGCGAAGTGTTGTGATGTGCGCGAAGCCAGCGCTGGTAAATTTTCACCAGTTAGTGAATTTGCCCCTATTTCTCTAAAATCATGAATGTCATGAAAGTTATTGAAAGATCCAAATGTAAAAATTATCAACTAAAAAAAAGTGCAGAATAAAATACAATTATCTCTAAAACCTCTAAAAATTTGTTTTTTGGATATTACTAGCAAAAAAAAATCCAAAAACCTCTAAACGTCTAAAAAAAATAGTCCAATAGAATCAGAGCAGCTCCCATTGACTTCTGTAGGTGCTCAACTGCTTTTAGTTGGAGAAGTTTTGCATTAGAGTTTTTCGTGGTTTTACACTTGATAGTCTTGGTTTTTTTTAGTTTTAGAGAAAATAAAACGTGAATTTTTAGAGGAAAAATATGAGTTGCGAAAAAAACAGGAAATCTAAATGTTAGTAAATAGGCCCAACATATAGGGGCACATTTACTAAGCTTGAGTGAAGGATTCAAAGTAAAAAAAAACTCAAATTTTGAAGTTTTTTTTTGGGTTCTTCGACCATCGAATAGGCTACTACGACTTTTGACTACGACTTCAACTCAAACGATTCGAAGTAAAAATCGTTCGACTATTCGACCATTCGATAGTCGAAGTACTGTCTCTTTAAAAAAAACTTTGACCCCCTACTTCGCCAACTAAAACCTACCGAGGTACAATGTTAGCCTATGGGGAAGGTCCCCATAGGCTTTCTAGCAAATTTCTGATCTAAGGAATTTTGTTCAATCGACGGGTTAAAATCCTTCGAATCGTTCAATTCGAAGGATTTAAACGAAGAACGATTATTCATTCGATCGTTCGATCGAACGAATAGCAGTAAATCCTTCGACTTCGATATTCAAAGTTGAAGGATTTAACTTCGATAGTCGAATATCAAGGGTTAATTAACCCTCGATATTCGACCATTAGTAAATGTGCCCCATAGTGTTCTTTTAAGACAATAACCAACACTCACAGAATATGAAAAGCTGCTAAATGGATCAACACCATTCAGGAAATGTTCCCATAGCTCTCATGATATAAAACCATTCACAGTGCCCTAAGATTGGCCTTTCCCTATCCTAACAAGGTGTCATTTATAACTAAATCTTGTTCTTCATATTCTACTTTACCTGCCCCAACTTCTGGAAGTTTCCAGCTTCATTCCTCTTGATCATTTAAAAAGCATTTACAAAAGCTACAGAAGATGTTGCATTAGTTACTAGGCAGACTGTGTCTCAAAAGGTTAATTATCTTTTTTAAAACATCCTTGTCTTCTTTCCTCTCTTGACGTCTTTATAAAGGAGTCATCTCCTTACAAGCTTCCTATTCAAATTGTTTCACGATGGAGTTCAACCTCCTGCGTGACCTGCCTTCATGCCACATTTAGTCTTTGCATTTTCAACAATGTAGCAATAAGCAAAATCAGGTATGATGGATGTAAAAATGCTAAATCCCCTGTTCTGTCGATTTCGGTATGAGAATTAGAATCTTCTATAAATCTTAGTTGCCAAAATATTGTGTTTTATAATTTGATATTAACAAATGATGGATTATATATAAAATAAACAGTCTTTATATTTGTAACTGCTTTTTCTATTCCATAGCCTAACATAAAGGCATCACTGTATGACATGACTATAGACATAAATGATGGTGATGTTATCCACTGCAGTTTCAATGGATCCTTGACACAAAAACAGTTCTTTTACCTTATGAAAGAAAACGCAATTTTGAGCAACTTTCCAATAAACCTTAAAGGAATTATGCCATGATTTTTATGGTGTTGTTTTTATTTCTAAATTACACTGTGTATATTGCAAATAATTCATTCTACCATATAAATTTTATTCTTCAACCCATAAATGTATTTATTTTTTTAGCTGTAATATTGGTGGCCATCTGTGCCTAGTCATGCGCTTTCAGAAAGAGCCAGCACTTTACAATGGAACTACTTTCAGATAAGATGTTGTTTTCCCTCCTCAATGTAACTGAAGGAGTTGAGGTCAGGCGTGGGTATTTTACTATTGGGTGTTGTTCTCATACTTGCCACTAGGTGGGAAATGGACATTTTTTTTATCAATGCACATGTTAGGGAGCTGCTATCTGGTTACCTTCCCATTGTTCTGTTGATTGGCTGCTGGGGGGTAAAGGGAGGGGTTGATATCACTTAAACTTGCAGAGCAGCAGTAAATAGTGATTGAAGTTTATCAGAGCACAAGTCACATGACTGGGGGCACCTAGGAAACTGACAACATGTCTAGCCCCATTTCAGATTTCAAAATTTAATGTAAAAAAATCTGAGAGATGCATTTTGTAAAAAGAAAAATCTCTTTAATTATCAGTTGTAAAAATGTATGTGATTTGTGTAAAAAGCAGCATTTGTCTGACTGTTTATATTCTTTGCATGTCAGTCTGCTCTGGCTCCTGAAACAATGTTGCAAGCCAGCTGAATAAAAACCTGGAGGAGAATTGACTGATGTTACATCATTTTAAGAGTTAAAGACTGCTTTAAATAGAATAGATAGAATAGGGTTGCCACCTTTTCTGGAAAAAAATACCGGCCTTTTCTGGATCTCCCAATCGCTTTCTGAAGAGGAGCAGAAGCAGAGTTTCGCTAAGTTATTTCTTAATAAAAACTTTGCAATTTTAAAGTTTAATTTGTCTTGGTGTTTTTTTTCCAACGTATATGAGCAAATTATTTTAAAATTTTTTTTTTTGATGTTACTTGTCCTTTAATAACATTGGGATCAACCATAATTTCTACCGGCCAGGCAACCCTATTTACAAATTACTTTAAAGGGGTGATTCACCTTTAAGTTAACCTTAAGTACAGTATGCTACAGAATGGCTAAATCAAATTTCATATGAGCTTCATTTTTTCTTTTTTTATAGTTATTTTTTGCCTTCTTCTGACTCTTTCCACTTTCTAAAAGGGGTGATCTTTCTATTCATATCCCTCTTACATTCATATTACAGTCTCTTATTCAAATCAATGTATGGTAGCTAGCAACCAGATCATTAAAAATGCAAACTGGAGAGCTGCTGAATAAAAAGCTAAATAACTAAAAAAAACACAAATAAAAAATTAAAGCCTATTGGAAATTGTCTCAGAATATCACTCTCTATATAATCTTTATATATAAGGGGCAGATTTATTATGGGTCAAAGTGAAAATTCTAATTTTTTTTTTGGTCAAAACACTCAAATTCGGATTGTGAATTATCCAAACTCAATTTGAGTTTTAATTAGAATTTCGAGATTTATCATACTCTGGTCCTTTAAGGACTTGAATTTGACTATTCGCCACCTTATACCTGCCGAATTGCTGTTTAAGACTTCCTGACATTCAAGTTTTTTTCAGAGAAAAAACCTCGAATCAAGTTATTTTTAATTCTATTCGATTTGAGTTTTTGGGTCGATTCAATTAGTCTGAACTGAGAAAATTCTATTTTATTAGTTTATGGGAGTTATAAAAACTTGCGTGAATTCAAAATTTGACCTTTGATAAATGTGCCTCCCCAAGTTAATTCCGAGGTGAACAAACCCTTTAAAACCAAAAGAACGTTTTTTTTAATATTAAGGCCTGGGAGAGAGATCTGGGTGATTCATTGGTGAGCAGATCTGGCACGTGTTGATAAATACAGTTTCTTAAGACTTTCTTTCATTATGTAAAATAGTTTTGGATGAAGGACCCCTTTAAGCACATCTTTTTTTTTTTTAAAATATAAGAATTTCACAATTAACTTCAAAGTTCTATGAAAGTAAGGTTGCTTTTTTTGTGAGTTTGGGATGCAGATTTTAGCACTTAAACTAATTGAATCGATTACACTGTATATTCTGCCAGGTTGTGGTTATGAGCATTCAGAGTTGTGCTTTATTGCATTTTCTTAGATGCAATATGCTGCATTTTCTTACTCCTGACACGCATTCAAAATACAATTGAATATTTTGTGTATAAACTCAATATAAGTGATGGACAAATTTGCCCCGTTTCGCCATGAATTTCGAAAATTTCCCACAAAACTGGCAAAAAATATGCAAAATGATTCTGGCGCTTGCGACAATTTGTCGGCGTCAAAAAGGGCGCCGGCATCAAAGTTGAATGGTCAAAGTCAAAGGGCGTCCGTTTTTCGTCGCTGGCGTCGGAACTGTCGCCTGGGTCGGAAAAACTTTGACGCCGGCATTGAAACCGCCGTCAGCGTCAAAATGTTTTTGACACCAGCGAATTTTCACAGCAAATGCGCAAATTGATTAGACGGCAGCGAAACGTGCCAATACACAGCAAATTCACGCCTGGTGAATAAATTCGCCCGTCACTACTCAATATATATGTGTTTTTACACTCAGCTTAAGAGCCCTAAAGAAAAGAGCACTGTAGAATGATCAACCCCTTATTGGTTTCTAATGTTATATTTTAATACATGTATTCACTTTGCACTATAAAAACGGGAAATAAAGTCTGTGGAGTCAAATGACGTATACTAAATAAATTGTAGGATCAATTTTAATCTGTGCAGATGAACGAGTAGAACACACCTTACAGCATTATGTGCTGGTTCCTAAGACTGGACAGTAAGCCTTGTTGCTGTTTTTCATTGGAGTACTGCCTATAAAAGAGAAGAAGAAGGTCTCTACATTTTCCGGCAGTGCTAAAGTATCTAGAATGATTATAGTCACTCTACTGTGAAAATCACATGTCCCCAATTTTTCCACTGATTTCTCCAGGAGTCAGTCCTGCTCCAGAGTAAACTACTATGCTCCAGTCCTAGAGCAGGGCCATACCATTCAGTGTAAAGAAGTTTGACTTTTAGGGGCATATTTATCAAGGGTCGAATTTGAAAAACTTCAAAATTCAAATAGACCAACCAAAATTAAGTTGAAATTTTTTTTGGCCGAATAGGTCAGTTTCCGATCGAATAGGTGCATATGCGGCCGAATTAGAATCGCACAAATCTAAGTGAAGTTTTTCCCCACCAATTGACTCCAAATAGGTTTTAGGAGGACCCCCATAGGCTAAAACAGCAATTCAGCAGGTTTTAGATGGTGAATGGTCAAAGTCGAATTTTTAAAGACACCGTACATGAAAAATTTCGATATTCAAATTTTAAATTTTTTTTTCAAATTCGAATCAAATTTTGACTATTCCCTAGTCGAAGTACACAAAAAAATAGCTCGAAGTTCAAACTTACTGGAGGTCTGTGGAAGGGCATGTGGTTTTAAATTATTGGGGGCGGGGTTCCTCAAATCATGCAGTGATTTTTACCTGCCTGTGATGAGGTTGCTAAGAAAATCTGTAACATATCAGACTAAGTTTAGACTAGTGATGTGCGGGCCTGTCCGATACACTTGGGGGAGGTACAGTTGAGCTCTTCTGCCTGCTCTCTTCTAGCTCATGACTTGACTGCCGGCTTCCAGTTTATAGGCACAAGCCGGGTGCGGGTTCAGGTCCAGCTTTTCTCAACCCGCACATCACTATTCTTGACTGACTTAAAAAAGGCTCCTATGAGGGAGGCACATAACAATGGAGTGTTTTTTCTGGTGTAACAATGTGTTTTTTTTTTTTTTAAGAAGAAACAATAGGCATGGGGAAATTTCTAGCGTTAAGTCACCAAAAAGACTTCCAAAGAAGTATTATATTGGATTGTTATTGTGTTATGGTCAGTGTATACTTTGTTGGAGATCCACAATGGATGTAAACTCTGCTTTGATCATTGATTTGTTTCTGTGGAACCAATAAAATTATTTGAAAAAGAAAGAAGATGGGCTTTGTATGTGTTTAGTAAAGCGGTCCCATATGAGGTAAGCTGGGAAGATTGTTGGCTTCTGGAGAAAGTATGTCACATAGTCATGTTTGTGGTTATATCTAGGAAATTGTGAATGGGAGAATATTTTGATGGCACATAAATTAGGGATGCACCGAATCCAGGATTCCGGTTCAGGATTCTGCATTTTTCAGCAGGATTCGGCCAAATCCTTCTACCGGGCCGAACCAAATCCTAATTTGCATATGCAAATTAGGGCCAGGGAGGGAAATCGTGTGACTTTTTGTCACAAGGCAAGGAAGTAAAAAATGTTTTACCCTCCTCCCGAATTTGCATATGCAAATTAGGATTCGGTTCGGTATTTGGCCAATTCTTTTGCGAAGGGGGTTTGGCCGAATCCAAAATGGTGGATTTGTGCATCCCTAACATAAATATTAAAGTGGAACTTGGTAGAAGTTTGATCAACAACATTGTAGTTATGCAGAATATATATATATATATTTGTAGAATGCACAAAAGCCATGAATATCCTGTAAATGATATCCTTATAAACTGTGACTAGTGATGTCATCAGTTATAAACGGTGAGTAATGATGTAATTTTTGTCACATAACTCACTAAAACGTGTGTATTAAATTAAATAACGTACCCCTTGTTGAAAAATATGAGGATATTATTAGTCACCTCGGCGTTCCATGCCTCGTGCTTTTATATGGTCATAGAACTCATCGGTGACTTATAATATCCTTAAATTTTACAATAAGGGGAACTTTATTCACTATATAATCACTATGATCTATGCCTGCCCTACAAGAAACTTTCATTTCATTCTTCAAAAGGTGTGGAAAATGGTGATAGATAGATAATAGATAGATGGCATAGAGTGCATAGTAAAGTATTGCAAAATACTGTGTTTATAATTATAACTACCATTTGCAAGACACATACTGATTATAAGTATAAGTAAATGTATTAATTATGGCACCATCTATCAGTGTGGATTAAGCTGGCCTGAGAAACTGAATAGCAACACATTATTTCATTAGAATTCAGACAGGCACAAGTGCACAGGCCAGAATTTGGGAAAGTCATACATCTGTTGGTGTTTATTTCATGTTTGCATTTTGACTTATTTTCATGAAGCAGCTAATAAACAAAAAAACTCATGAACAGTGGCAGATTGGCTAAGCAGAGTACACAATAGAGGAACGCATACCCTTAAGACAATATAACATTTGCTTTGTATTCCAGTTCCACAGCAAGAGATCGAAGGTAAGCCTATAAATAACCAAACAGAAAAACACTAAATATCAATATCCTGCTCTATTTTCAAGCACATAATTGGATTGTTTCCCAAAGAACAGAAACTTTAGTTTAGTACCAGGCTGTAAATGGGAAGTGGCACCAATCGTATCTGGTGCATAAAGATGTATTGTGTTGCACATGGTTAGGGGAAAAAACAGTATTCACCATTTAGTAATAATAATAATAATAATAATGCTATTTGACCCACTCTGGGAGTTCATCCTGAACATGAAAATAGTAATGTTTACAAGCATAATGTGAGCAGCTTTGAAAAAACACAATTGTGCTTTGTGGAAGTGATTTGCTTGGGGATACATTTGTGTTCTTTTTGGATACCGCCATCATGGAAAGCAAACATTGAATGCTTGGAAACAGCTTCATCCCGTCTTCCTGTGAGCCCTACCTTTCCACTGGTTAAGGATGGTTGGAGATACAGTTGTACAAGATAAGTGTCCTTGATATGCCCACAAGACATTGATCCTTTGGTTTAGGCTGATGGCCAGTGCAAATGAATGTGAGTAGAAGTGACAGAGTGTTCAGGCATTGGCACAAACAAACTCCACTTTGGACAGACTATGATGTCACTGGATCCCTGAATAATCTGTAGAACTAGAATAACTCCTCAACTATACAAGCCAAACTCATCTGACAATATGGCTTAATTAACCAATTTGAGAATATATATATAAGATAATCAGGAAGCCGGCACAGCACGTCAAAAAGTCATCGCTGCCTGGGTGCAATATGCCCAAAAATTAAGTAGAGAAGTGAAGAAGCTCGCACTCACAGGACTTATCAAAATCAAAAATGGTGTTTATTTCAGTAGAAGTAACTAACGTTTCGGCTTGCACTCAAGCCTTTGAGAAAGGCTTGAGTGCAAGCCGAAACGTTAGTTACTTCTACTGAAATAAACACCATTTTTGATTTTGATAAGTCCTGTGAGTGCGAGCTTCTTCACTTCTCTATATATATATATATATATATATATATATGCACATACATACACATATACACACACACACACAAGTCCCAAAGGTGCACTCCGTTTCCTATGTAAATGCCCGGTTGCCAGCAAACATGTAATTGTATATCTGCAGGAATAGCGAGAATATTCTCCTGACGAAGATCCCTGTGGGGGATCCAAACGTTGAGTCTCTAATAAAGTATCACATTTGTTAAGCTTCAGAAGAGTCCTGTGAGTGTCGCTATTGCTGCAGATATATATATATATATCTCTCTCTACAAAAAAGTCCAGCATGTGTATTGCACACTCGCTGAAAAGCAGTGATTAAGCTGTACTGGGTGCATTATCTCAAAATGTCACTCCACTAAAAATATGTACATTGTCCAACAAAATCGCACACCGAGGTATAAAAGTTTAAAACATAGCGTTTATTTCTTAAGCATAAAAACAGCCAAGGTAAGCTTAAATATACTCATCCATTTGGAGATCTATGCAACGTTTGGGTGCATGCTGCTCCCTTTCTCAAGCTGGTCTCCATGCAGGTGATGTCAGGATGACGTCACCTTTGTGCGCAGCAGCACGGCGTAAATATGCAGCGCTAGTGCGCAGCAGCGTGACGGCGTAAAGCTAATTAATAAAAAGATGAAGGTCAAAATCCTTATTCAAGCCCAATGGGCTGAGGGTTTTTAACCTATGTATCCATTGAACTTCTGTCTTTTTCAATAGGAGAACCCTGTCACCTCCCCGGATATGAAGGAAATTGGTGCCCTGTTTTCAGTAGTTCCAATTACATATGATCATGCCAAGAATTCGCTAGAATTGATTGTCTTATCTGGGGTGTATATAGAAATTGTGCAGCCTGTAAAGCTGCACAAGGAGCCCTAAGCTGGAGAAGCCATCAACTGTACTTGTTTCTATTAAATGAGATAAAGTAAGTTTTTTGTTTTTTTAACCAATGGCCATATGAATATTTCCCTAAACTCGAAAACAGTAGTTTGTAATTATTTATTCAACAAATCTTGGCTTGGGTCCAAGGTTTTCTTATAAAATATTGACAAAATATCTTTGTGCTGTTCATATTCCTTATGCATTTGTGCTCTGTCTAGTGGCTCATATGCCTTGTTTTTTGCCCACTTTTTTGTGGGTGCACTTTTGCAGGTCAGTGGGGGCTTGATATGACTTTTTGTATATCTGTAACCTTTGATGAGGTAAAGAGCATGTGCCCAAATGTTACACTGTAAAAGGAGGCCTGATTATATTGAATACGACGGCCTTATTTGGTGGCAACAACAAAGGAATCCACATAAGAAGGGAAGATAAAAATGGTAGACGTTGTGTCTGGGAATACAGAGAGAAGACAAGGAAGGGAAAACAATCCAGTTTGGACAAAGACTCTGATGGAAAAGGAAAGCATAAAGTATATTGAGAAGCATCTTGTTCCAAAGAGTGTTTTCTAGTGATTACACTGCTTTCATTTCAGAAATCTGCACGGTCTGTTGTGATAAAAGAGCTCAAATTCTTTGTAGCAAACAAATTGTAAAAACCTTATAAAAATATATTGTGCATAACAATAAAACATTTCTTCATGGTTCTTTAGTATTATAGGAGATCAGCATAGACAAGCTTAGGAAAGACTGTTTGTTTTGCCTTTACAGTGTCAACATGTTCAGCACTGCAGAAAATTGTTTGCCTTTTATAAAAATAATGTAAAACAGCACAACTTTTTTTTTACAGTGGTAACTAACACATCATTATAGTGTAAGGATACAGCAGACTGAAAATATGCGTATACGGAATCTTTGAAGCACTTTGTAATATAAAGTGCAAGTCAGTATTAATTCTGGTTTTTTTTGGTTATTTTTGTAAGGAGATCTATGCAAAGATGAAGCTTTTAAATGGCTAATGATACTTTTCCTTTTAAAAGGCTATTACACAAATGAGGAACATGCAGTAAAGTATTTGATTTCTATGAACGTTACAGAAATCGAATGCTTTGTAAACAGAGTCAGGCACACTGTCAACATTCTAAATAAGATTTATTAACTTTGCATAGCTAATCAGAAGGCCTCACATGCAATGAGATAAACATTTCCAGTGCATATCATACATAAATATTTTATTATATATAGAATACTTTCAGCTGTGTACGTTAACAAAGGCCAGAGACATGAATAACCACGGAACAAGTGCTTAAGAATGAAGCGAGGAGACTGTTTATCCAGGCAATGATGTTACACATGTCCCAAATGAGAGGCATTTCAGAAATGATCTTTAGAATAGTGTTACTTCAATTTAGAGACCTTTACTACTCACATACATATATATTTAAGATCAGTGTGGAAACACATTTCTCCGCCTAAAAATGGGAAGGTAAAATGCGTAAGGGCTTTAAACCACATGAAGAATATGTTTGAGTGCAAGTCTCATGAGTGGCTACACCACATCAATGTATGAACATTTATAATGTGGGGCCCCAGGGATTTATATATATATATATATATATATATATATATATATATATATATATATATATATATATTCCTATCATAAAGATTTAGTTCCACAGTTCTCAGAGCTTTTCAAGTGGAACATTTTCAACATTCAGATTTCTGTTGTTTTGGTTCTCACCCAAAGCGTACGGCACAAGTATTGCTTAAATGCTCCTTTTGCTAAAAAGCCTTGGGATGGTTCCTAATAACTACAAGCAGAAGTACCACGGCTTAGTCTTCATGAGTATGGCCAGACAATACAGTTGATCACATTTCTTTGTGATAATCATTGATCGTCGTCTACTAGATGCTTCCAATTGTGGTCAATGAAAAAGAACCCATACTTGTATTACTGCGTGCCCACGCCATAGACATACGTCATTGATTATGGAGTGATTGATAAATTATGGGTGGAAGAACAATAATTTGCTCATGAGACTAACCTCTCTTAGTGGCAAGTGCTAGATACCGCTGAACGCACACAGAGACTACTATTTGCAGCTCAGAATCCCATATAACTGCACTGGAAAAGAGATATGCGGATATGTATGGTTATTTTGGCAAGGAAATGAAAGGAATCAAAGTGCAGATTAAATATTCTTACATTCCTATTTTTTGTTACGTGTTCAGTTCTTGGAGTGTATTGGAACTGTAGGCTGATGCCTCATGATGAATCTGTTATGCCCAAACACAGCAAGAACATACAAATACATTACACATTCAAACAAAGGCTGAAGAAATTCTCTTTAGAACAGAGCTTCATTTTTATCACCTGCATTTCATCCGTAGCCTAACTATAGGTAGGACAACACAACATTTCCTCTAAATCTAAGAGAACCCTAAGAACTGTGCAATGCAATATTTGCATATAAGACAAAATGTGGTTGGGATTGTCATCAAATGCTGGTGGCAATTTTTATATTTGTGATGTTTTCTTTTTTTAAAGCGCGCGCAGTCGTGCCAGGAGAGCTTCAACCTCAGGAATAGACTCGGCTTTGGTCGCGGAGCCATGACCTGGTGCTTTCTCTCTGCTGATTTCTGTTAAGTTACAAGCCTCTTTTCTACTAATAACCTTGCTTCCTTTGGAAGAAGAATGCGTTTCCATTTCATAATTGAGTTCCTTAGCAACTGGAGCCCTTGTTGCGTTAGAATGGATATTTGGTCGTGAACGTGACCTCTCAAATTGAGGTTTTTGGTTTTCTGTGAAGATAAAGGGGGGAAAAAAAATGTTGAATTATTACATTGAAAAAAAAAAAAAACCGTTACACTTTCAGAATATTTTAACAGTTCAGACAGAGGAACATTTGTTCATTTAAACTTTCGGTGGAACAATAGCAGAACAACAGGAAATGTTTTAAGGGCAGCGGTATACAAAGCGACACTGAAAGAAAAAATATTGGTATTAAAAAAAAGGTTCGGGGATGGAAAGTAGTTGTTTATAGCAGATGTTGCCCAAGCAAGGAGGATATTGATGATAGTACTACATCCTAATCATAGTCATTTGCATTTGCACATAAAGTAAGTTTGATAAACAGAGCAGGTCAGACGTAAATATGTTTTATTTCTGATGCATCCATTATAAAGAATGTGCCAGGCTGGGTTTGGCTATAATTCTCGAGGGAAGAAGGATACTTTGCATTTGCAATCAAGTGAGTATTACGGTTTTACAACCCTGGGAATCTGTTTTCATAGCTTGTGTAAAGCAATTGTTAACTGCCAACAACCTTAACGTATGATGGAGTAAGCTACACCGGCTGAGCAGTCCCCTCTCTACTCAAACAAGCAATAAACGCTCCCTTTCATACATCCCAACTTTTTCTTCTTCTATTAAACAGGTGTATTTCATATTCATGTAACCTTGAAATGGCTCGAAAACACTTCCGAACTTGATATGACATTTAAAGTTTTTTTCATTTTAGCCCCTGAAAGATGTTCTATCATGTCAATAGTAATGACTTTGGAGCGCAAGCAGTCACTCATGACAGTGTGTTTTATGTGAGTGTTGAGAAATCCTACTGGAAACAGCTTGTACATTAAAAGGTGGTTGCTGAAGATATTTACTGCATTGTCATTTTCTGACCAGGGGCTCACAGTGATGGATGAGTATTTTACACTGAATCTTGGACAATCTTGACAGTTTTCAGCAGTGTGTTTTCCCTCGTGGCTACCGGGAAATGAAAATCCTCTTTTGATCATAAAGTGACTTAAATTCATGTAATACAGTAAGGATTTCCAGGTAAGTAGAATGGATTACTATTATGACAATTCCTAATACCCGTTTCATTCATTAATTTTGCTGTTGGATGTAACATGCTGTACTCTGTCAGTTTTAATGTGATACACCGTTTCCACAGCTGGGGCTGGTCTGCTTTACTGTGAATTATACAGAAATAATGTGTAGAAAAAGAATTCTATGAGTCACTGGCACCTGAAGCAAAAATTACAATTTTCTCAACTTACCAACACTGAAAAGCTCACTTGTTTTTTTTCCCAGTACAAACGTATAAAATCAGGCTATTGTACAGGCCGGTGCTATTGAAATATAATATTGAAATGCTATTGTTGCTTCCGTTTCTTTTTTATTAAAGGTCAATTTTGAATAAATGATGCCTTTGCCAAATAAAGCGGTTACAGGAACAGCAACATTGTTGAAATCCGTTTGCTATATGAACTAGTAATTAATGTAAAGGTTAAGTCTATTTACATGAGTAGGTGAGGAAAGTTATACAGAAAATCTCGCATAATTGGCTTGTGACTTTTCTTTAAATAATCTGGTTACAAATACAGCATACAATGCTTCGTTAACTTATAATTGAATTACAGATTTAGGATTTGCAACTTTCTTGTAAAAGGGGAAAGGAACGGCGATCATTGCGTTTGTACAGAGGAGGGAATAATGTTGTTTCTCAAAGGGCTCCTAGAACATTATTACTACCGGTGCTCCTTTCAAATCTCGACATTGAGCACCATGAGGTTAAGAATAATAATAGAAAAAAACATCTGAGAAAGTTCTTGTACAGGTATGAGATCCAGAAAGTTCTGAATTATGGAAAGGCCATCTCCCATAGACTCCATTTTATCCAAATTTTTTAAAACAATTTCCTTTTTCTCTGTAATAATAAAACAGTCACTTGTACTTGATCCCAACTAAGATATAATTAATCCTTATTGGAAGCAGAACCAGCCTATTGGGTTTATTTAATGTTTACATGATTTTCTAGTAGACTTAAGGCAGTGATCCCCAACCAGTAGCTCGTGAGCAACATGTTGCTCTCCAACCCCTTGGATGTTACTCCCAGTGGCCTCAAGGCAGGAGCTTATTTTTGAATTCCAGGCTTGGAGGCAAGTTTTGGTTGCATGAAAACCAGGTGCACTGCCAAACAGAGCCTCAATGTAGGTTCACAATCTACATAGGGGCTACCAAATAGTCAATCACAGTACTTATTTGTCACCCAAGAACATTTTTCATGCTTGCGTTGCTCTCCAAATCCTTTTACTTCTGAATATAGCTCACGGGTTCAAAAGGTTGGGGATCCCTGACTTAAGGTATGAAAATTCAAATCACTGAAAAACCTGGAAAACGTCAGATCCTGAACATTGTGGATAATAGGTCCCATACCTGTAACTGTATGATTTCAAGTCCCTTTGTGCATCTGTTTATCCATACCTCCCAACATTTTGGAAATAAAAAGAGGGACAAAAAAGCTGCCGCACGTGGCGTGTTTTTTTTTTAACCACACCCATTTTTGTGGCCACGCCCCCTAATTATCATGTTCATTTTACAAAATGTGTCAGGTTATGAAAGTTTGAACATATTTCTGTGTTTTTTTTCCAGTTATTACAGTTTTGCTAATGAAGGTGAATTGCCCTTTAAGCTGTGAGTCGAACTTCTCCCAAGGGACCTGTTATCTTATATTACAATTACTTATTTGCTTACTCGAAATTGTTACAAAAGTATCTTATCTGCAGTTGTGGCTGTTCTGGGCTCTCTACCAAAAGCCAATTAAGTTAGAAACATTGTTTCTTTTTCTAGCTGTTCAGTGCAGAGAAAAACGGGACTTTCCATTACAAACGAGGGACTGTGGGTTGAGCTGTCAAAAGAGGGACTGTCACTCTAAAAACAGGATAGTTGGGAGGTATGGTTTATGGCTGAATTTAAATATTAGAACTGCTCCTTTAAAATGCATAATCAGATCAGATAATGGAAAAAGAGGGACCCTTTTCTCATTCGCTAGAAGTTGCCATTAAAAATCTGGGACAGAAGTCAATCTAAGGTCCTGCACCTATAACTCACTGGGATTTACTCTGTGAATTATACTTATTCTCACATTTGATACTATTTTGTTTGTTCAAGTGTTACAGGTATGGGACCTATTATCCAGAATGCTTGGGACCTGGGATTTCCAGAAACAGATCTTTCTCTAATTTGAATCTTCATACCATAAGTCTATTAAAAAATTTTGTAAACATTAAATAAACCCAATAGGCTGATTCTGCCTTAAATAAGAATTCATTGGGGCTCATTTATCAACACTGGGCAAATTTGCCCATGGGCAGATACAGTACCTATAGCAACCAATCAGTGATTAGCTTTTTGAAGCCAGCTGCAAGTAGAACAATGAATGCAGCAATCTGATTTCCCATGTGTTACTGCCCATGGGCAAATTTGCCCAGTGTTGATAAATGACCCCCATTATATTTTAGTTGGGATCAAGCACAAGGTACTGTTTTATTACTACAGAGAAAACGGAAATCATTTTTTTTTAGAAATTTGGATTATTTGAATAAAATGGAGTCTATGGGATTCCAAAAGTTCTGGAGCATTCTGGATAACGAATCCCATACCTATATTAATTTTTTCATAATTGTTGTTTAGGTGCTGATCTTTCTCATTCTCCTCTTATTCCTTTGTATATATGAGTATTATACAAACTATAAAAATGAATATGATGCACACAATTACTTTATTTCATATTTGTATATTTGGATTCTGATACACCAATACCGAAAAGCAGCAAGGTTTTGGCGGTGTGATGCCTCTACAGTTGGTCAAAAATCCTATTTCCCTCCCATTAGGAAACTGGGAAGTCTAGAAGAAACTGATGGTATAAAACATAAAAGAAAGCCGCAAGATAACCTTAAAAGCATTTTTTTAAATGAAAAAGCATAGTCAAATATATAAACACATGAAATATGGATATTCTTGCCTCCTATCATCTGGCACCTCATAAACGTATTGATTAAAGTGCTTATGTTTCACAAAGCAGATGAGATCACTGAGATTATTTCAGAGGCAAAAGCTCTTCAGCTCAATACTGGGCTATTGTGCAGGGATGACAAACACCAGAGGAAACTGCAAAATTACTGATTTTATCTCCAACTACTCATATAACAACCTGGAGAACAGTCTGCAAACACATCCTTTAGGCAATATAAAACCATTTAAACATTAAAGATTAATGTGTGCGCGTGTGAGAGAGAGGAATGCACAAACGCAGGCACATAACAAAAAGGAACAGGATTTAAATTATCGGCACAGTAATGGGCAACATCTCAGCATTCTACTGAACTAAGAACTGATTATAAAAACATCAACATGATCTTACTAATAAAAGGCATTTGTATCTGGTTACCTGAACCCAGTCATGTGCCATGTACCATCGGGGTCTCTATTCACTATTAACAGAGTTGAGGTGGGGGCTTAGAAATCAAGTGGGGAGATTACATGGCAACAATCGCCATTTTACATTTCACATGTATGTATTTGTTAGCCTATTTTACAGTTAGCAAACTGGATTCACTGTGAAATGAATTTATTTGCAAATATTTTTATTCTCCAACAACTGGAACACTTCAAAGGGAATGCAAAACTCTATTTTGGACAGAATCTAATCTATAGGGCACTGCTTCCAGAGCTTTCACCATGGATTTTAGGCTACTAAGAATGCAGTATTTAAAGAGTCCACAGCGTCTAAAGCCAACACAAAAGTCCCAACTTTTTAATCCTTACCATAGGAATGCTGGTTATCTATAGCAGTTTTATTATATTTAAGAAAACAACCAAAACATTGACCACTACTTTAGTGAGTGTAGAACTCTGACTTAAGGCTCTAGTCAAAGGCATGCATGCTGTGTGTTGGTTGTTGAATCGCTCCTGGGAAAGTCAGCTCTGTATGCATTGCAAGGTGCACTGAAAGCTGATAGGTTGGCTACTGTGAAAGGATCTACTGAGGGAACTTCTTGAAGCGAAAGGATGGGGAGTGTCTGGCATCTGATCATTGTTAAAAAATAAAAACGACAACTCAAGGACACATCGATTTACTGTAGTTAGCAAAGCCTGCTACAGGAAACCATCAACCCGACACATTTCGGGCTACACCTTTTGTCAGACCTATGACTAAGGGTGTAGCCTGAAATACATCAGGTTGATGGCTTCCTGTAGCAGGCATTGCTAACGACACTAAATCAGTGTGTCCTAGAGTGCAGCTCTACTTGTTTTTGTAGAGGTGGACAGTCGGCTGATGTGCACCAGGACCTGTGGATCAGTGAACAGAGGGGGACGGGGAATTTTGTATGGATGAGTCTGGAGTGGCCACATCTGTTCCTTAAAAAAAAAAAAAAGCAAGGAAGAAGAAAATACTGTAAGCAAAGGACTAGTTCAGAAAACTAACCAATAGACAGTGATCAACGCTGCCATTTCTATTTTCATAACAGTCCACTTCCTACTGGTACTCAGATCTCATGCACAGACCTGTCTCATTGCTTTCATTGTGTAGAAAATCCAACTAAAGGAGCTGGCTAATGTATACTATATATTTACCATGTGCCGAGATATAACTGGTTGTAGCTAACATGCAACACAAAGAAGTACGAGGGCTGAAGAGGTTAACTAAACCATTAAATGAACTTACACCTGGGGCAACAGTGTTTATGAAGTGGTCCAGCTGGATGAAAGCAATTTGGCAGCAGAGCTTTAATAAAATGTTCACTCCTATATATATTTATCTTTGTTTTCTGAAACATCAGAAAACAGGTAGTGTATATAATACACAGGGGAGCACTGAACAAACCGAGGCTATAGAATTACAGGTGGTGAAAGTGCAATCCTTATTCTCAAAGAGCTTGGAAATACAACAGCAGGAGACCAGCGAAGGGTTAGTGGAGAAGTGGTTAGAGGGAAATCTGTCAATGTTTGAAGAAAACAGTTTGACAGTGTGTTTCAAAAACCGAATAAACCAATTGTATGCCCTGGGAGAGCTCGACGGGACATTTTTTTAATTTGTTCTTCAGGAAAACGGAGTGATTGACTGAGTGTGTGATGTTAGGAAACAGTATATCCAGAATGCTGTTTTGTCACGGAAACTTGAGATTTTAAATACAGAGTTGATAGTTTGATGTGGCTTTCTTCACCTTAAAACACACTTTAGCATTATGTTAGGGGACAATATCTACCAATCTTCTGGGTTTATTACAGAAGGATTCTTCCAATTTGTTCCTAAAAGACATGAAACGGCTCAGTCTATGCCATCACCAGTAAACTTTGTATAAGTTCCATTTAAAATTTATTTGTGCTTTTCTAATATTAATTATCCAGTATTTTCTAGTTATCCTCTGAAGTTCTTGCTTTTCAATGCCAATTGTACAAAAAAAAGTAGTGGCAAAAGCACTCTTTTTTTCATATGCCTTCTTCATGTTTAAGGACTATGGATTTACTGGTTAGAGCAAATCTAAATCAATGGCCTTACCAAATCCGGCTGTATTAGCTATTTATTATAGTTACAGAAGCACAACATACAACACTGATAGTCAGGGTCACCACAGCTTGTCTGCAATAACAAAACTTACTAAAATATCCCATATGGAAATGTCTCGCTCAATGATAAAAAGATGTGATGATCCACTTGAGAGGGTACAAGTCTTACATTTATGAAGGCCATACAACTCGTAGAATAGATTTGCTTTTAACTATCCCTTGCCACTGACCTTTTTCATCTGCCAATTGATTTCATTATTTTGCCTGCCTCTGGGGTTTAAGGAGTTGTAAAGGGGATTTGACTGTCTTTTTTTAACTGCTAGAATTTATAATGAGATTTATTTATATGAGCTTTCGTGGAGAGTGTTGTGAGGGGTGGCAGTACTACAGGGAACATTTTAAACCCATGTGGAAAGACAAATCACAGATAAATAGTTTATTTATTGTGTTTCCTGGTTTGGAAACATATGAAATGGACTTCTCCAGCTAGTCAGTAATGCTTCAGCTAGGTATAGAGGTGAGCGCATTCTCTGATCTGCAGTGAGAGTTGTTAGATCTTCTCTATGGATTCTCCACAAAGAGATCTAAGCATGAGGACACAACTGTTATTGCTATTGATGAATCCCAGCTTTAGTGATGCTACATGTCAATGTACAAGTGTGATTCAATGCTTTATTTCTCAACACCCATAACAAATGTCAGCATTAAAAAAAAAAAAAATGAGACTATTGAGAATATTTTCAAGTGTGGTAGTCTGATTCATATGCACAAACATTGCACATTATGCATTCCTACAAAATAAGTAGGAGAGAGAGATGTGTGCTGGGTTGCTATGGATACAAAAGAAAAAAAAAACTAACAATGGACCCCATAAATCAAGGTATTACAAGAACAATTATACCGTGAACTGTCACGTTTCAAAAAGCAATGACCTGAACATAATCACACATTAGGAAACTACTAAGGCAGTAATTAACGATACAATATGCACAGTGATGGGACGCATTCCTTCTATGGTCTATGGTCAATGGTTATTATTTTTTTTAGATTCAGATGGCTGCACTGAGATTAAAGTCTTTAGTTTTTTTTAAGGATGATTAACATAAAATGAATGATATTTATATACTTGTGAAGTACTTGTCATTGCATGGCATACGCTTTCAATCCTCTCTGTCTATCAGCTGTATTCTGTTGCCTTACTTATTTGCACATTAATGTACTGCATAGCCTTTGTATTCTTATTTAATCAAAAAGCAAGTTCATTTACTCATTTCCCATTAATAAAGTCTGGTTAGCGGATTTCATACTTTCCATAGATACACTGACATATGGTCGTCAGGTAGAAAACCAAACAGAATACACTTTTTCCACACAATCCATTGAGCAAGTGCAGATATAGATTTAGTAAAAGTTGTAACAAAAAGTTAAGATGAACACCGGAATTCTCAGCAAAAATCCCGCCGAGAAAACTCCAACTCATCTTGATCTCGTGCTTTGAATGAAGCGTTATAAAACACTATGTTCTACACAAGTATAAATTCGTACAAAGTTGTGGAAGTCTAAGGTGAATCAGAAGTAGAACTTCATTTTCAAAATCAAAATTTCAAAGCAGATATCAAGCCAAAAACAAAAAGCGTTCATAGTATTTCTAGAAAAATAAATAAAACACGTTACAATATGCAAGCGTTTGTTATTCAAATGGCATCAAAGGTTTCCATTTGGGAATGAAGTATTGCAATTTCTTTGTTATGAATATTTATGAAACAGTAGAGTTTTAAAAATATCTCCTTTTGGCAAGATGCAGGTTGGAATCTGATGTGTCACGAATGCTGACATCTATTAATTTTAATTGCCTCTGCTTTCTTCTGTTATATCCATGTCATTGTGCCACATTTTGCGCTTACTTGCTAATGCTATTTTGGGGGAAAGATAAGCTGAATGTAGAGCCAGATTCCTTATTCCATGTCAGATGCACACTGGTAAAACAAGGGCTTCTCAAACTATCTTCTTTAAAGGCAAGTCTAACTTTTCCCTCATTCACTTCTCTCCAGTTTAGGATGCCAATTTAGGAATATTTTTACTTCAAGTCTGAGCGCCAATAATAATAATCAGAGCTGCAGCTGACCTGTGTGCAATTACAATTATTAAATATATATATATTGTTACTGCTAAACCTGCTAAGAAAGCATGCAAGAGAGGGAAACACTCACAGTAACCACTAAATGGGGCAATTGATGCAGGATAGGAATAATGTTGGGATGCTCCAGCTATTGCGCAACGGGTTTTAGTACTCACTGTTAATGCTGGACACCAAGATAGTACAAGTCCACTTTTGTATTTTGCCCTAAATATTTGCACTGTTTAACAAAGTACAGTGAAAAGTGTTATACAAGACTAACAGGCATGTATATGTATATTTCTCTCCGTATTGTAAAGAACATTTTGTACTGTAAACATCTCCATTCCCTAAAGCTGGACATGCAGGGGGTGATGCTTACCAAATGAGTGGCTCTTTGTCTCATTTAACAACTCAAGTGGGTGGCTAAAATAAAGAGATCTGTTTATCCCCTCCCCCCTTGGCCATATTACTGGATCATGTATGGTGTATGGAAGCAGTGGTGTAACTATAGAGAAAGCAGACCACACGGTTCTGAGGGGAACCCAGGGAACAGAGGACTCAGACAGAGGTTTGATTCCTCTATGCTGAAAAGAATATCCCCCTCCAGTGTGGGGTAGAAGTGGGCCAGGGAGTAGGTGTGTGGCTGGGAGTGCCTGGCCCCTCTGAAGACTTTTTTGCAGGGGTCCCAGCCACTCTAGTTAGGGCAGCGGTGTCCAAACTTTTTGCAACAAAAGCGAGATTTAGTGAGGTGAAAATGTGTGAGGGCCGAACATTCAGCCTGACATCCATTCCAAGGTAGCTAGCTTGTGATCAGGATCATTCACTCCTGGAGATGGACACATACATGGCGTTTAGGAAGTGGAGTCTGTTTGGACTTATTCTCCACGCCTCGTTTAGACAAGGAATCGCGTAGCCGTAATATTTGGGCACATGATTAGTGAAATGATTGTCTATACTACTGCCTGTGTGCCGAAGGTTTTAGCAATAGACATGTACTGGCATGTAGTGACGCACTGCTCTCGCTTACATCCTTAGTTTACTGTACTGGCACATCTGTACGTCTATTGCACATGCAGCCCTAAAGACGCATATGAGAGCAGTGCATCACTATGTGCCATTACATTTCTATTGCCAACACCTTCAGCACACAGGCAGCAGTATAGATCATTTCACTAATCATGTGCCCAAATATTACTGATACGGCTTTGTGATTCCTGATTGCACTGTGCTGGGGGCCACATTATTATTAATTTCATGATGGAGGCTGAGGGCCGGTGAAAATTTGCAAACGGGCCGCAATTAGTCCACGGGCCTGACTTTGGGCATTATTTGGAAGCTGTCCCCACTTGATTGATTCTTCAGCATTCTTTAGATCAGAGTCCTATGAGGGATAAATTGAGAATATCATTGTCATGGCTCCATAAACCAGCAAACTTCATAGTTTATCAATAAGATCAAAGCCGGTACCTTATTACAGCTACCATACCCCTATATTTTGGTGATTAAATTGCCACACTAATGAGTCCTTTGTTAATGTTCAAATCATATTATCTATGTAAAAAATTAATTAAGTATTCACTGTACTGCATATAAAGGGGTTTTCCTTACAGTTAGCTCTTTGCTCTTTACTCTTATAATAAGTAAAGAATGAGACACCATGGCTAAGGCAGATTTGTTTTAAGTCAGTGAAGCACCATTGTCCTGCTCCTAAGAGCTGACAATTTGTTTACAACAAGGGATACTAGAGGAACCTGTAGAGGTAAGCTTTTGAACGTTTGAGAAAAGATTTTCTGGAGTCTTGAGTATTTTGAAAAATACCAATGTTCTTTTAAAGGAACAGTTCAGTGTAAGAATAAAACTTGATAAATAGATAGGCTGTGCAAAATAAAAACTGTTTCTAATATATACCGTAGTTAACAAGAGCAATGAATATCATGTAAGTTCTATAAACCGCGCTTAATGATGTCATTAGTTATAATCAGTGCTTAGTGACGAAACTGAAACTTGTATTAAAATAAATAATGTAAAAATATGAGGATATGAGAAGACACCTTGGAATTCCATGACCCCTATAAAAAAAAAAGCTCTGCATCATGCTTTTATATGGTCATGGAACTCCTCAGTGTCTAATAATATCGGTATAATACACAAAAGCCATGAATATCTTGTAAATTATATCCTTATAAACGGTGAGTGCTGATGTCATCAGTTATAAATGGTGAGTTGAGGTCATTTCTGTCACATGACTCACTGAAACTTGTGTATTATAATAAATAAAGTACCCCCAGTTGCAAAATATGAGGATATTAGTTCTAATGGAACTTCTACCTCATGTTTTTATATGGTCATGAAACTTCTCAGTAACTTATAATATCCTAAGATTTTACAAGAGGGGGTACTTTATTCACTATATATTTTACATTTAGGAGTACAGTACATTATTCACTATATTATTGTACAGGTATGGGACCTAAATGCTCTGGGGTTTTCCAGATAACGGGTCTTTCCATAATTTGAATATTCATACCTTAAGTCTGCTAGAAAATCATGTAAACATGAAATAAACCCAATAGGCTGGTTTTGCTTCCAATAAGGCTTAATTATATCTTAGTTTAGAATACTGTACTATTTATACTAAAGAAATCATTTTTAAAAACTGGAGTATTTGGATAAAATGGAGTCTACGGGAGATGGCCTTCGCGTAACTTTCTGCATAATGGGTTTCCAGATAAAGGATCCCATACCTGTACTACAAATTGAGTCTATATAAATACAATAATATTTCATCATGACAGATTAATCACATTAAGGGGCAAATTTACCAAAATGTGAGTTTAGAGCTTTATAAATTAAAACCCCACGTTTTATTCATTCCTATGAGATTTTTAGAGCCGTATTTATCAAATGGTTCTAAGTTCTAACTTTTACCCATTGATAAATACAATTCTAATAATCCCATAATAATGAAGAGAACGTGGGTGCATTTTTATTTATTAAATTCTAAACACACATTTTGATAATTCTGCCCCTAAATATAACAAATTAGAAAATATTACATACGGAAATTAGAATTGCAAGTGGAATGAACAAAGGTCATTTAAAAAAAAAAAAAATATTTAACGTACTTTTCCCATGGGTATCTGCTATTTATTATTGTATTTCCTCCTTTGTAATATGGCAATCGATGAGTAAGGGAGAGTTTACCCATTTCCAGTGGTGCAATGGGTGACTAAAAAAAAAACTTCAACCTGCATTACACTCATTTGCTATACACCATATTTAGTAGTGTCTGTAATAATTATAAAGGTGTTAGAATAAGGCCTCAATCACACTGTAGACATTTATACATCTGTGCTGAATTAGTCAAGCTGAAAATGTGAAATGCTTGGTCACATCCAATTAGGTAAGATTTCTCTATGACTTAGTTGGATACGACTTTCTAAGAAACATAAATATTTAACTGCTCGGTGTGAGTCACATCTAGTTAATCTCCTTGAAATCAGAGGTGGGATGCTATTGTCAATTCAAAGCGCTTGGGCTGGAACACAGTTCTTACATGCTAAAACTCCTAACTCCGACCGACAAGTCATGTGTGTTCACATGGTGTGACCCGACTTATCCTATTCCAATGGTCAGACGTGCGACACAATCAGATGTGATTGAGCACCTGATACAAGGGCATTAAAGAACGAGCAAGTGATGCAGAAGATATTTCAGTCACTTAAATCTGATTTGAAAGACAGTATGACCTGGATAAATGAGAATCTTCATAGACAGATTTGAAAGTCTGAATAATTATGCATCAATATCTTTTTCTTTCGCGTTATACCTGAAGATTTTAAGTTGCATAATGCATTTAGTGAATTAAATATTAACAATGAAGGATGTAATGTGTCCCGCAATCATTTCATCTACTGTCATTTTTTAATTCAAAAACATATTTTAATCACTTTCCATGCGAGCAGCTCACACTCACATAAGAACATTTACTAGCATAGGACAGCCGAGACTGAACACATTCTGGTACAAATTTTAAGACAAATCACTGTCTGACTTTCCATGGCTCCAATGGGAACAATTTAGCATGGTTCTCAAATCAATAGAGTGCTAATGGATTGCAAAGGCTGGCCTACATCACCTACTTTATCAAACAGAATGCGCTTCTGATATTTAAAAATGAGAAATTCTGTAAAGCAAAGCTAAGCACACATTGTGCTGGTAAATTACTTATTTCAAAATATTTCTGATATATGAAGCTATAGTGTCATTTCTATGTTACCAGCAATGTTTTTAGGAGAGAACATCTAAACTGAAGTATATAATATACAGACAGAGAAAGAGATACTGTAGATAATAAGGCTCTTACGGGGAATAGTCGAGTTCATTCTTCATATTAAGATTTTTACAGAATTTAAGGACTTGTTGACTACTAACATCATTTTAATGCACAGTTATCCTCAGTATGTAAATTCTAATGTAAATTAGAAAAAGAAAACAAAAACACATTCTAGGGACATATTTATAGCAGTATGTAACCAAACTAAGGAATAAGAACTAAAGTAAGAAGCAGAAAAGACATACCTAGAGACTGGGATTCACATTTATCAAAGGTCAAATTTCGAATCAATGTAAGTTTTTTTTTTTTTAACTCACATGAAATAGATTTTACTGGAAATATTTATTAATAAAATCAAATATGTAAAACTTGACTTGAAAACTCGAATCAAATTCGACCAAACTCGATTTGTGTTTTTTCTCTTAAAAAAACTCAAATGTCAGGAAGGCTACAAACAACTCCAAATTGGTCACTGCAACTCTCCCATTGACTGGTTTTAAGTGACAAGTAGTCAAATTTGAATTCTTAAAGGGCCAGATTATGGTAAATATTGAAAATCTAATAAAAAAAAAATTAAAAAAAAACTTGAATCGAGTTTGGATACTTCCATAATCGAATTTGACAGTATTGACCATAAAAAAATATTTGACCCTTAATAAATCTGCCCCTTAGAGCAATGTAATATAACAGTGGCAAACCTAGCGCTCACATGGCGGAAAATAAAACACACCATGATAAATTTGCCAGTTATTTTACGCACCTTTTTACACTGTTATTGGCGAATTTTGTTTTACACAACATAATAAATATGCCCCTCAGTCTCCATTAACTTTACAGAAAAACATTTCCAACTGTTTCATAATAATTCCTAGACATTGGTACACATAAAACTACTAAGTGAATTTTTAATTTTACCAAAGTATTACCCACCCCCTCTAACACCATCAAGCAACTCTTCCTCCTGGGGGACCTGCTTACCTTTTGAATACAAAATAAACGACAGGCAAAATATTGGACACTTTTTCCATGCTCAAAAAGAACCCTTTCTGAGGAAAATAGATGATCTGAGCTCTCTCTGCGGGGCTGGTGAGTTAGGACTGATTTCCGCACAACATTCATGGGTGGGTTCAGGCTGAACTTTAGCCTGTTCCTACACAGCCTGCAGCCTTACAGTACCCTGCTTCCACCTCAATACGCACAGACGTGGGAAATGCACCAGGTTAGGGTCGGGCGTGGGTACTGCAGAGTCAGGTGCAGGTCAACTTTTTGTCACTAGTACTGCTCATACAATAAAATATTCCAAAATCATTCCCCTAAATCATTTTACAGATAATGAATAAATATGGAGCAAAGTATAAGCACAAAAGTAGCATATTTAGTGGATGACCTCCTAGTAGAGTAGGTTCAATAGACTTTTAAAAACAAAGAATACTGATTAGCCATTTTTTTTCTCTCCAGTATGCACAAAATTGCATAACAAGTTTAGACACAGTAATATGTGATTTTTCCAGCACATATTGCATTAAAAGATTTAACAAGCTGGTACGCTAAAAAAACATTAACAAGTGGAGTAGAACAACTTATTAAGGAAAAATTAATGACTTAAAAACTTAGACTACCAATTAAAATGATACAGACCAGTACCCCATTTACTGATCAAATGAGCATGCATGGAAAAATAGCTTTCTAAAGTATGTGAAAAAATAACCAAACATTACGTAATAAATATTAATAATATAATTCAATATCTGCTTATTATACAGCATTCTGCCAAGGGAACACGGTCTTTCATTTATGAAAAAAAAATTGTTTCACATTTATTAAAAGAAAGTCTAATACTATAACTTTAAAAGAACACTAGGCTTATATTACCCTGCAATAAATTTAGTCGCATAGGTTCCATAAACCAAGAATCTATGGGTAAATTATATGTGTGTGTGCATGAAATCCCAATGAATTTTTAGAGATGTATTATAACCCGAGGATGGAAAAAGTCAGAATCTGAAAATCCTCCATCTCAGACCTGCTACGGTTGTATATAAGTCAATGGGAGAGGTCCCTAACCCATTGTTAAATTGTTGTGGTCTGTGCTGGATTTAGCCCGAAAATCTGACTATTTCGGCCAAAAATCTGAAAAATCAAGCGATTCAGGAAAAAAATCACACAATTCAGATTTTCACTCAATTTTATCGAGTTTGTCCCCGATCCGATTAAATTGTGCTTTTTTAATAATAAATAAGGCTCAATTGTGGATTCTAGTTTGGTCTGACTTTTTATTTAAATATTCAGATTTTGATAAATAAGGGCCTGTGTGTTCACAGATTAGGGGTCAACATTGCGTTGACAGCATTATGCTACAAGCATATTTTGAGTTTCCTTGAAGGAACTGAATGTAATATCAGTAAAAATTATATTAAAATACAAATCACAATCGGCTTCTAGAAAACACAGTCTACCGTAAGCCATATTTTTATTAGCAGAATGTCAGATGTGTTAAATGACTTTTGCATTTAATGGTGTCATACGCAAGTATACCTTCGCTACGCCTGCAGAACACAATGGCAAAAGTAAAACAAAGCAGCAATAAATATATGCAGATAAGCTTTTCTTTAGTAAACAACAGATATGCCTCAAATGTTAACTTCCTTTTTTCCTTTAAAAAAGACATGCTTGCTTGAATGTCACCAAAATTAGTTTGCCTGGCACCTAGAGTACACAAATATAGCGCAGTTCAATGAGGCAATCATTTCAGATCTGGCATTTCAAACAATCCCTGCAAAAATAAATATACACAAAATTGAACAAAATAAACAGAAAAAGCAAGAAAGGAAATCTGTTTGAACAAGTCAATAATGTGGGCTTTACTGTTTCCAATTGCTCTCTAATGTATTAAATGACTATGAAAATTGATGCAGTGTATAGAGGGCTTTTAGTGACTTCAGTAGAGAAAGGCTCTTGTTATTCTGAAGCTTTTCTATTTTAGTGTAAACACAGATTCCTCCTAAACCCTGCAAACTGAACGCAGTTGGGTAGGTAGGAAAATGACTTCAGTTGTGCCTGTTAGCAAATCTCAGCAAAGTGTCCCTAATATAAGATGTAGTAGTGCTGGTTGTTACATAACAAAGTATAATGAAACTTGATAGATAGAATTTAGGCACAATCATGCATGAATTATCTGTTAATTTGAAATACAGTGTTCTGCCACGGCAGACCTACAGCATTTACAATCCATATAAAAGTATGGATAAATGCACAGAGTTAGGCATTGCGCAAAACAAGATATACATTATGAGAAGAAATTGTGAAAAAAAAAAAAATATTTACTATTTTGATGACACTATTAATAATATATTACAATGAAAAAAACATTTACACGGCTGGCTTTACAGCAAAGGCTCACTCATACACGCGTGTTGTGTGATTCTCCGTGGACAGGGTAATGGTTATGTCCATCCAAAAGCTGTTACAAATATATACATAAACAGGAAAAAAGTAACATTTTTTAGAAACCAATTTTCTAATACAGGTATAGGATCCGACATTCGGAAACCCTTTATCCAAAAAGAAAGCTCTAAATTACAGGAAGGCCATCTACCATAGATGCCATGTTAATAAAATAATTCACAGTTTAAAATGATTTCCTTTTTCTCTGTAGTGATAAAACTTGATCCCAACTAAGATTTTTAGGGGCAGATTTACTAAATGGCAAAGTGCCTGTCACTAGTGAAAATTCGACAGAAATCCAATCCGCAGGGACATCTCCAATTTACTAACAGACGTAGAGGACAATTCGCTAGCGAAAGACAACGTTGCTAGTATAATTTCACAGTCTATCACTCAGGCAAAGGATTGTTACTCCGCAAATTCACTAAAGTGCGAATTTTACAGAACGTTACCTCTTTAGCCAGAGTTTCCTTTGCCACCTTAGACCTGGTGAACTGATAAGATGAAACTACATCCTCCTCAATTTTATGTCAGTGACATCATATCCTGTATGCCAGAAAGTCATAAAAATTCTACAAAAATGCAGGAGTTTTTTTTAAATTTTTTAAAGCGGGATTGCCTACATAAATCCTAACTTTTAAAGATTTTTGTGTTAACCATTTTTTTTCCCAACTACGTGAGGGACATGCCACATTTGTTTTAGGGTGGGCTCATGTCTAGGGCATTAGAGGATCTCTTTTGTCTTTATTTTGCTTTGTCGGACATTTGTAATAATAAGTGGTCACTTCAAGCATTTGCACCAACATCTCCAATAAAGGCGTCTGTACAACATATCTGTACCTGTCCTATTTAAATTAACCTAAGCGTAAGAGTACTAATGGAGTTTCGGTAGGCAGAAATGAACACTAGTGAAAGTTCCCTATGAAATGCTCACACTGACGAATTAAAGCTAATGAAATTTCGCCAGTGTTCGGCTGCTGAGATGCAACGTTGCATTTTAGTTAATTAGCGTAGTGGTAACGAATTTGCTCCTGACAAAGTGGAGCCTTCGCTGGTAAAAATTCCCCTTAAAGGAGAAGGAAAGGCTAAAATTAAGTAAGTTTTATCAGAAAGGTCTATATAAATACACTAGTAAACCCTCAAATTAATGCTGCTCAAAGTCCTCTATCAAAAGAAACACAGCATTTCTTTCCTTTTATTGTGTACACATGGACTTCTGTATCAGACTTCCTGTTTTCAGCATAAATCTCCAGGGCAGGGCTTGAGCATGCTCAGTTTGCTCCTCTCACCCTCCAATCCCTGCTGTAACCTGAGCACAGAGCTGCAAGTGAGCAGGGAGAGACTCAGGCAGGAAGTGATGTCACACCAAGCTTATATAGCCGCTTCTTTACCATACCTGAGTAAACAGCTCTAGATACTGTTATCTAGAGCTGTTTACTCAGGTATGGTAAAGCATTTTGCAGACTAAATATAGCATTCTATCTTTCCCTATTCTTTTATTCTTTTTTATATTTCACTTCTCCTTTAAGTGAATTTACCCCAACGAGTCCCTACTGGAGACAGAAAAATCCTATTGAGTTTAGTTAATGTTTAAATGATTTTTTTGGCTTAAGATATGGAGATCCAAATTACACAAACATTTTCAGTTGTTTTAAAGTTGTAAATGTAATTGCTACTGATTCAGTGATTCAGTCAGCGCAAAAATTAAAATAAATATATATACATTTCTGAATGTTTTGTCGCCAGTGTGAAATACCCTCCAGTGTGTGCTCACCCTCATTCACTAAAAATGTTCTCCTTATTGAAACTAGTGCATAACCAATATTTCAATACCCAGTATTAAACAATTTCAATGTTAACTTTCATGTTATGAAACTTTCATGCCATTAATCTATTGACAAGTGTCAGTGTCCTGCCAAAGTATAGAACTAGAGATAACAAATAACTATAGTACTGCAGTGTTCTATGTAATTAAAAGGTAGTATCTGGCAACCAGTGGATGTCGCAGGCTTCAAATTGGCCACATTTCTTATCCACTTCAGATCTTATTTAGAAGCCTACAAACAAGAGCTTTCTTCTCTGAACATGGATTTATATTGACTTTATTGATAACATAGCTTTCTTTAAGTGTTATGTGCCCTGAGGCAGAGGGGGTAGTGGCTTTAAAACATTGATGGAATAAATGACTGATCTGTTTTAACACCAGTTCTTATGAAACTCCGACAAAGACATAATACATTGTTACAGTTAGTAGATATTTGCCTAATAATCACTGACACTCTGACAGATCATATAAAGTAATGGGCATAAAGTAAAATCTTACCAGTAGAATCTTTGGGTGCCAAGGCCCAAACTATCATCCAAAAAAAGTTCAACACCATAATACCATAAGGATTTGCACTGGATCAAAACTCCAACCTACATGTTATGTACATGTTATTTAAATAAAGACTTTTACAGTACACTTTTAGCTGTAGGTTGGAGCTTTTGTTCCAGTGTGAGTCCTTATGTTATCACGGCCCAAGCCAAGAACCAAGCTGCAGATGCACATGGGGAAGAGAAAGCTCTAATAACAAAGTACAGGTATGAGATTTCTTATTTAGAAATATGTGACCTAGAAATCAAATCCAAATTATGGGCAGGCCACCTTCCATTAAGTTTAGCAAATAATTAAAAACATTTAAAAAAAAACAACTATATTTTTCTCTGGAATAATCAAACAGTAGCTTGGTAACTACATTGCTTGAATCCATATTGGGTGCAAAACAATCTTATTGGTTTTATTTAATATTAGATACTTTTTTTTAAAATGCAAGAAAGGAAGGTTGTGGGAGCACTAAAAGGCTAGGTTAAAAATAGATTTAAATACAATCTGGCCAATCTACCGATCTGGCCAAATTAACTACAGACATACAGAAAAAAAGGGGATTGATCAATGCACATTCCCTTGTCCCATCTCATAAGTAATCTAGTATCTATGCAAGTGCATAGTTACTAAGAACTGGAGTTCCCCTTTAACATTTGTAATGAAAATAAACAATTAATAAAACACTATTAATAAAATAAATATTACTGGAAATACTGTATCCAAAAATCATAATTGTAATTTACAAATTAGAGTTTATCCATTTGCAGGATCTTTCCATAACTTCGATACCTTAAGCCTGCTAAAAAACAAAAACGGAAGTTTAGCAGTTATGCTGTAGGCCAAGCTTCTATGTGGTTGTAGCAGCCCCACACCCATCCCTTTAAATGGTGGTCCCATGCCTTTAAAAATGGATGTTGGGCTGGGCAGTCTCCCTCTCTTAAAAGCAGCAAGCAGGGGAGGATTGAGCCAGTGGAACCAATGCTGTGGTCTTCTCAATCTCTCTCTTCTAACAGCTAATGGTGGCGGTGGACTAAGCCCTCTGACTTAAACCAATACCCAGGTCAGGAGACACTTTTCCCAAGAAATGCCACCATGCAGGGAGGTGCCAGCCTTTTGACCAGAGGTAAATAGTTAGGTACCACCATATGGAGTTTTCTTCTAGGCAAAAGGAGGCCTATAATATATATTGGATTCAGGTGTCCATGAATATCTGACACCCAACTGCTGCATGAAGAAAGAATGAAGAGAAACAGATGCTGAGAGAGGAATAGTGAAGATAAACTTGATTATTACAGAAACAATAAAGAATTTATAATTTATTGTATTTAGAAATTTCTTATTTCAGTATGCTGAAGCTACAAGTAAAACATATTTATAAAAATCTAAAAACAAATAAAAAAAAACCCAAAAACTTTTTAATCATTGAACTCACTAATATCTACAGCAGTGCAGAATAAGAATAGGTTATTATCTCCAGTTTTGGTTTAAAGCAGTAAAAATGAGCATCAAGCTGTTATATTTACAATGTAGGTGTTGACAAATTGGCTACAATTGCAAGCCTTGCATTTTGTTTGAGACGTTATTTTAGAAGGGCAAGTCTGGCTACCAATAAATATAATACTATAATATACCAATAAATCTAATACTATAATATACCAATACCCGAGTATAAGCCGAGTTTTTCAGCATCCAAAATGTGCTGAAAAAGTCTACCTCGGCTTATACTCAGGTCAGTGGTATCTGACCGGAGTAGCTGAGATTGCAGTCACTTTTAATCATTCCTATACCAACAGTTCACTTGGGGAGAGACTGCAATATCCCACAATGCCCTCTGTTGGTTATATGAAAGAATAACAGTGACTGCAATATCACACAGTGCCATCTGTTGGTTATATGAAAGAATAACAGTGACTGCAATATCACACAGCACCCTCTGTTGGTTATATGAAAGAATAACAGTGCGCCCTCTGTTGGTTATATGAAAGAATAACAGTGACTGCAATATCACACAGCGCCCTCTGTTGGTTATATGAAAGAATAACAGTGACTGCAATATCACACAGCACCCTCTGTTGGTTATATGAAAGAATAACAGTGCGCCCTCTGTTGGTTATATGAAAGAATAACAGTGACTGCAAAATCACACAGCACCATCTGTTGGTTGTATGAAAGAATAACAGTGCACGCTCTGTTGGTTATATGAAAGATTAACAGTGACTGCAATATCACACAGCACCCTCTGTTGGTTATATGAAAGAATAACAGTGCGCCCTCTGTTAGTTTAGTTATATGAAAGAATAACAGTGACTGCAATATCACACAGCGCCCTCTGTTGGTTATATGAAAGAATAACAGTGCGCCCTCTGTTAGTTATATGAAAGAATAACAGTGACTGCAATATCACACAGCGCCCTCTGTTGGTTATATGGAAGAATAACAGTGACTGCAATATCACACAGCGCCCTCTGTTGGTTATATTAAAGATTAACAGTGACTGCAATATCACACAGCGCCCTCTGTTGGTTATATGAAAGAATAACAGTGACTGCAATATCACACAGCGCCCTCTGTTGGTTATATTAAAGATTAACAGTGACTGCAATATCACACAGCGCCCTCTGTTGGTTATATGAAAGAATAACAGTGACTGCAATATCACACAGCGCCCTCTGTTGGTTATACGAAAGATTAACAGTGATGGCAATATCAAACAGCACCCTCTGCACATGGTAGTGGGACAGTGGGACAATGCACACAGTAATCCGTTTGGCAATTCTCTGTCACCATCAACTTTGCAAAGAAGTCCGGTTGATCGCTGGGGGGGTCGCTTTGGCAGAATGTGCGCTGCTTGGAGACAGGGCTGTAGTTGTGTCTAGGCTTATACTAGAGTCAATAAGTTTTCCCAGTTTTCGTAGGTAAAATTAGGTACCTCGGCTTATACTCGGGTCGGCTTATACTCGAGTATATACGGTAAAAATAATACTATAATATACCAATAAATATAATACTATTCCTATTCCTTACCTTAGATTCGGCGCATCCAACGTGACGCCTGCGATTCATCTCAGCGCGTCAGAACGGATACTATTGCAGGTAAAAACGTTCATGTAGTTCTACCCTAATATGCTGCTACAGATTTTAATCGATTCTTGATGAATATGCTGTACGACAACCAACTTGCAGACAAAGGTTTCAGCTTTTAAACATATCCCAACATTTCAGGGCGAGTAAAAATCAAACCGGTAAGCAAGAAAGCAATTTAGCTAGCGGCACAATTATTAAAAAGTGATGACATAATCTATGATGGGATAAACCAATTCCCAAGCTGGGGATAGTGGAAAAACTGATAAAATAGAACAAATTAGACACAATGGCTACAGGTTGAAAGCATGGATTTTTCTATCATCACAATGGTGCTGCTCTTGGAATGCACACAGGTTTGAACAAAAAATAAAATCGACAGAAACACTTGGCAAATAATGATTTTTTAAAAAAAATGGTAATACATATATAAATATATTTATATCACATGAATTAATTCATTGGATTAAAGGCCCAGTAATGTAAAAAAGTTACCATATTTTATTTTTCCATTCAACATTTGTATCTTTTGAGCTAGAAGCTACAAATAAACACTTCCTTGGCAACACATGGCCTTTTTTAGATGTGAGAGGTATTCATTATATTGTTCAGTAGAGAGCCATGAATGAATTTTGACCCCTGTTTATCTTCTGGTAAATAAACCCATTGTAGTCTACAGAGCTTATCAGATATGTAACCTGTGCCTTTTCTCCTTTTCCAGCTTGAATGGCTGCCCCAACGGCTACACAGCAGCTTGTTTATATAAACTATTCTGAATCAAACTCACTATTTTTACCAGTGCAGGACAATGGTACGTCATATTTTAATGCCTTTAAAAAACTTTCATTTTTTGGTATCATTCCTTTAGTGAAGAGACAGACTTGCAGTGGTTTTAGGACATTGAGCATTCATTTCTATAAACCTAATAAGGAATAGGAGCTTATGGGGCATCTTTGGAGACACAGATCTTCACTGCTAAAGGGTTGTGGATGCCTTGTGTTGGTATATGAGCCCAAAATATAATGTACAAAATTTCTGCCTTACTTCTTTAGTTAGGCTTTAATTCTCCATTAATCCTATACTTGGCATGCCTTTTTGATCTTACTGCTCTATGTGTTGCAATTAATAGAGCTGTGCTGCATAGATTAAAGGCACTATAGAATCTACTCAGTTTTTTGCCAGTACAGCGAGTGATACATTAAAACCTGCAAAATAATAAATATGTGATTATTAGTTTATGCCACAATATGTACAGGCTGGATTGCGGTAAGTTGACCACATCTGGGGACTTGTTGGGAAATTCAAAAGCTGGTAAACACTCCTATCACTTCCCAGTCCCCAGTGCTGCCAGTAGGAAGGGTGGTTGCAAGCAAGATTGGGAAGGTGTTGGTACATCCAAATGTGTAAACACACAAAGGGAGGGGGCTGGTTATATGAGTTGTTCACCTTTAAGTTAACTTTTAGTATGCTGTAGAGCAGGGGGTCAGCAACCTTTAGTATCAAAAGAGCCATTTTGCCCCCTCTTCCACTAAAGAAAAATAGTCTTTTTTTAAATTTTAACTGTTACAACAACAGAATACAACAAACAGAAGTGTGCATGTGTAGGCCTACTTTGAAATAAATTCAACACTGAATAGCCCTATTAAAGGACCAGTAACACTAAAAAATTTTTTCCAAAATTCGTTAGTATAGAACGAAAAATAAACACCAAGGCAAATAAAACTTTTAAATTGCAAAGCCTTTATTAAGAGATAACTTACCAAAACTCCACTTCCTGTCCTCTTCTAAAACGGCGAAAGGGTGAACATCCATGCAGCGGTGTTCAACTTCTCCTCCCTGGCTATTCTAGTGACAGTATGTGAAGGAGGTAGAGGTCTGCTCTGCAGCGCTTCCCCTATTCCCAGCAGTCGGACTTTGACTCCAGTCTTTCCTCCTCCGACGAGGAAGAAGAAGAGGAGGAGGGCAGCCTCTGCCTCTCCAGCGGCAAGTGCTGTCTGCAGAATGGTAGTAGTAGTAGTAGGCCGCAGGCACACCAATCTGCTGAAGAATGTCCCCAGGACTACAGTGCACAAGCGCATGGATCATTTGCAAGTGAAAAAGAACCAGTGCGACGTGAAGGAGCTGCGCAAACTCAAGGCTTTCCACGCGGCTAAGTGCACCCTCCAAGTGCACAGCTCCTGCAAACCTTGGCTTTGCATTCCGCTCCGCCTTTGAGCCGGGAGTGCTACCGGCTCGCTTTTTTTTTTTACTAAATACACTGGCCACTGCTACCTGCAATCGTAGCGCATCGACGGGTAGCAAGTGGTTCGGCGCTCCCACCTCATCCATGGATTCTGCAGCATCCTGAGTCTAAAATTGCCGCCTTCTTCTGCAGCAGCTGGGACTGCCAGCCCCAGGCACACTCAGATGGGCACATCGACGGGGAACAAGTGGTTCGTCCATGCGCTTGTGCACCGGGGGATATTCTTCAGCAGATCGGTGTGCCTGCCGCCTACTACTACTACCATTCTGCAGACAGCACTTGCCGCTGGAGAGGCAGATGCTGCCCTCCTCCTCTTCTTCTTCCTCGTCGGAGGAGGAAAGGCTGGAGTCAAAGTCCGACTGCTGGGAATAGGGGAAGCGCTGCAGAGCGGACCTCTGCCTCCTTCACATACTGTCACTAGAATAGTCAGGGAGGAGAAGTTGAACACCGCTGCATGGATGGTCGCCCTTTCGCCGTTTTAGAAGAGGACAGGAAGTGGAGTTTTGGTAAGTTCTCTCTTAATAAAGGCTTTGCAATTTAAAAGTTTTATTTGCCTTGGTGTTTATTTTTCGTTCTATACTAACGAATTTTGGGAAAAAAAAATTTAGTGTTAGTGGTCCTTTAAATGCTAGTGTTCTCATCAGTTTAATGATACTTCTGTTTCTGAAGCTCCATGCTGAACTTCCTTGTCTTGTCTTGAGTGTGTGACTGCGGTAAGGACGATGATGAATCATCTTGCTGCGGCTCGGTCTTGCCTGTCACACCTGCGATGTCTACAGCCCTCGCACCTGCTGGCAGCATCCTGAGTGTACGACCGCGGTAAGCTAACCGATCGCTTACCGCGATCGCACAATCAAGAAGCTGCCAGCAGGTGAGAGGACTGTATAGACAACGTGACAGGCAAAGCCACAAGACCGAGCCGCAGCAAGCAGGATGAAGAGCTGCATGAGACTCCAGAGCCACAGGTTGCCTACCCCTGCTGTAGAGAGTGATATTCTGAGACAACTTGCAGTTGGTTTAATTTTTTATGTATTTATTTATTTTTTAAATTTATTCAGCAGCTCTCTAGTTTGCAACTATAGCAATCTGGTTGCTAGGGTCCAAATTTACCTACCAGCCATGCACTGAAGCTGAATAAGAGACTGGAATATGAATAGGAGAGGCCTGAATAGAAAGGTGAATACAAAGTAGCAATAACAATACATTTGAAGCCTTATAGAACATATGTTGTTTAGATGGGGTCGGTGACACCCCTTTAAGTATGCTAGCGGGGGCAGGGGCCATCCAGCTTAAGGGCACATGCATTGGAAATCTGGTCCTAAATATTTATCATTAACAAGAGTCTTAGGAGTTTTATAAGTGTGGGTGGGAGTCTGCATTTTACTTATATTCCACTGTAAAGAGATTTGTTTGATCACAGATTGTCTGACAGATTGCATTCAGCAGCATTTACTTCGGGGTTAAAATCTCGGTGACTGTGATTGTTTCATATTGCATATTAGTTTCCATGTTACTCTGCTACACCAGCTTTAGATTTAGTTTTATGGGTACTTACAGCTTATTTATGTAACTGGCGATATTTCTTTGCAGAATAAAGTAAACGTTCATCATCCATACCTAGCTAGAGTTGAATGCACGCTCTTAAGATCAAAAATGCACTTGCTTAAAAAGGGATTTTCACGAGTGTTTGCTTAATTAAATTCATCAAACTTTGTCTTTAGAAAACTTGCGGAGTAATAATCAACTGTGATAGAAGTCTCAAAACCGAGAATTATAAAAGTAATAAGCTTCAAAATTGCTTTTCACATTTTTTAAACCATTCAGGCATGCTGTAAAATGAAGTAAATTTACCAAGGATCTTGAGTATATATATATTGTAATTTGCACTTACAAGTAAATTACTTGAATAAATGGTGAACATCAAAACAGAAGGGGTATAAAATATACAGAGTAGATTTAAAGTAATGACAGAAAATAGGAAGTACATCTTTTGCTGGATCTATAGTAAATCTAAGCTAGTCCTACTTTCACCTCAATCTGTAACTGGAGTCACAGAACATTCAAGAAAGGCCAGGAGCAATAACACTGTGAAAATGAGTTATTAGGCCAAATAAATACATATGATTCTTGCGGTAGGCATGCAAGGCTTTAAATTTGCATTAACAACAGTTCTGTCAAAGGCGGTTTCGAGAATTTAAGACTTTTCAGTCACTAAACTGAGGATTATAAATTACAGAATCGCACAAGCTTTGCAGAAGAGAATGTTGTCACCAAATATGGTTGTTTAAATATGAATGACTCACTGGGGCAGCATTAAAGCTATACATTAGCCATAAAGCAGGAAGATTTATAAAGAATAAAAAGAGGGTTTCCATTAAATAAAGTTCATTCCATGGAAATACTGGCCTGGAACTTGGAAGACTGCAAAATCTTAGGGGCAAATTCACTAAGATTCGTATTTGCGCCAGCGTCCGCTTCACTGCACTTCGCCAGGAGTATTTTTGCCAGCGCTACGCATATTCACTAAAATTCGAAGTTGTGCTCAGGGGATGCGTAAGGTTGCGAAGTTGCACTAGCGTTAATTCGCCAAGCAAATCGAAGTTACACTAGCGATGCTTGATTTGCATACGGCGCCAAATTGAAGTTACAATGGAGGTATATGTAGCAGCACTACACAAGCCTGGGAAACCTTCAAAACAGCAAATAAAATTTTTATTTTGCCCTACACATGTACCCACTCCATAGTTAAGTTGCCATGAGTTAGGAAATGTAGGGGGGAAGGAGGGTAGCCCCAAAAATTTTTCGATCTTTTTCAGCCTATCACCCATAAAAAAAGAAAAAACGCCAGAGTTAATTTTTTTAACTTTTTTTGAAGCAATCCCTATCTACTCTATTGCACTTCGCCTGGTCTGAGGTCGCGAAGGAAGTCTGGCGTAAAAGGTAGCGTTCAGAAAAATGTGCGCATCAGTGAATTTGCGTAGTTACGTCAGTTGCGGAAATTCACCAGGCCTAAGGGTGCGAAGTAAAACACTAGTGAATTTACGCCAGTGTCCATTAGTGAATCAGCGAATTAACGAAAATGCGCTACGCTAGCGAATTAACGCTAGAGTTAGGTGCTTCGTCCTTTAGTGAATTTGCCCCTTAATGTTTAACATCATGGAATGGAATGTTAAGATGGCCATACACTTATTTGGCGAGTTCAGCCAATGAGCACATCTTTCCCCAGATATGGCCACCTTCAACTGGGCAATATTTGATCTGATCATTTCGAGCTTGGACAAAAGGATTGGTTCACAACAATGGTAAACGAAGACTGTCTGGACAAGGATCTCATCAAAGGGCCAATGAGGTCCTCATCCCAACTGGATTTATAAGCCTGCATGATTGATATCTGGTCAGAGCCCCATACACAAACCATTAAGGTGGAGAGTTCACAGCTTTTTTCGGCTGTCTATGGCCATCTTTAGGTTCTCTCAGATTTTTTCTTTCCCACAGAGGGCAAGGTTCCCATAATACACTGAATGGGTTTACCAGTATAATAGACTATTAATCATATTTATAATAGAAACAGTCCTTGTCAACTTTGATATCTCAAGATGGTTAGGGGGAGAACATTGCAATGAAAAAGAGAATAGTTAAATCACAATTCTCAATCTGAAAGAGAAAAAGGAGGAGGTTCAACGAGTGATTGATAGGAGAATATGTTGAATTTGATAAAAGCTTATTTGGATAAATACTTGATACTGAAGCCATGTTTTTTATAATGGCAGAAATCACTTTAAATGAGTAAGGTCAGTCTACTGAAAGCAAAAATATATATATTTTTGCAGAATCTTACCCAAAAAGTTTTGCATTTACAGTAGACAGAGCTGAGATCACTGTTTGTGCTTTCCTCTCTATAAATGTAGCCACTGACCTATCCTTCATGAAAGTACACGTTGGTCAGAAACTTGCACTGCACTGAAAACACTGGCAAGAGTGAGAGTAATCCGCAGTTAAGATCTGCACCAACACTAACGTTGGGGAGGGGGGGATTTTTATGTCATATAGTCACCTGGGAAGGCGTGATTTAAAGTTGAAAGGGGGAGATGTTTCCTTATGCTGGGTAGGGTAGGGTACTTATCCTAAGTATTTTTCTGGCAGTTCAGTAACTGGCTGGAGTGTTAGGACTCCCTAGTTAAAAGAAGGGGAAGCACCACATGTTCTTTCTATTTTGGCCCCCACTTGCTGGAAGTGGTCATGCTAAAGGGCCTGGGATGTACTGTAGGTAGGTCCCAGTAGGAGTTAAAAAAAGGGACTGTGAAGCTATTCCATCAATAAAGAGTTTTGCTTTTAAGAACCACTGGCAATTAATTGTGAGATCAAGTGAAGAAATCAATATGGTTAACCCTCTCTCCAGCACCCACTGGGGAGGAAAGAGTTCATGTAACATGTGCTCCACCAGGAGTTGCTGGGTAAGACCTGTATAGGTACAAAGTACCAGTAAGCTTTAGCTTATATGGCATTTTATGAAAATGTAAAACGCAAGCAAAATTAGGTTATTATTCAAAGAATAAATACATGCATTGATAGGACTAACACTGGCTTTAAATGGGCAGGGCCCCTTTGTAAAAGTTTACGGATGATGAGGTATGACAGCTAGCAAGGAAGATTATTAATGTGAGTATATTTTGTTCTCTTATGTTACAAATGTATGAAATTATAGGGCAACAGAACCCAAATAAACGTTCACCAATTTGCTAGGCACCCCCCAAGTGAATCCTTTAACAAGGATCTCCCAGTAATGTAAATCAAAAGAACACAGGACTGGCCCATGCTCCCCCCCGCACAGGAGTTAACACAATTAAATACTCCTAAGGCGGTAATTACCCCTTGTTGCAGAGTCAGCGCAGCAGAACTCACGTGGGCTATCTTCAGCCGCTTGGGTAATCTTTGGGTCTTCTTCCAGCGCTTTGGTAATTTTTGTCAGCACATGCACAGTTGTAGCAAACCAAGAAAATGCTCCAACTGCGTATGCGCCAATACGGAGCTTCCTTACTGAGATTACAGAAGTGGCTAAAGATGGCCCCCGTGAGCTCCGCTGACTCTGCAACAAGGGGTAATTACCGGCATAGGGGTATTTACTTGTGTAACTCCTGTGCAGGGGGAGGGGGGAGCAGGGAGGGCGGACTATGGAGGGTAGGGGTTAGGGGCTTTTATTAAAAAGGGTCCTTTAAGAACAGTCATGATTTAATATCATTTTAAATGACAACCATTGCTGTTCTGTATTTTTAGCAGAAAATACAACACCACAGTCGATGATCTGATGTTCTGCCTATAAGGAGCTATAATTTGCTTTGTTTCCCCAATATATATATATATTTTTTTTTTGCGCCAAAATTATTATAAAGATGTATTTTTAGTACACCAATATATTGCACAGCACTGTAAAATAAATGTGTTTATACAAAGAAACAAATTACAAACATAGAACATATAGAGTTACATATATAACGACCAGTATCGGTACAAGAAGTGAGGAAGGCCCTATGCAAAAGAGCTTACAATCTAGAGGGGAAGGGAATGAGACACAAGGTGTGGAAGTGGGCAAGATCAGAAATAAGCAGGTGATATTGCATTTGGTAGCTAAACAGAGTGAGGGTAGGCTTCTCTTGCATTAAATGAGATCACATTATGAACACTTTTACCCAGGGCTTAAATTACATTTGCTAGTTCTGGGTCATTAGAGATCACTAGATCCAGAATATTTTCTGGTTGGCTCCCTAACAACTTGTGCTATAAAATTGTCATACAATAAGTTTATAAACTTGTTCCCATTAACTGACCTGGCAGTACTGTTGCTCCAGTCAATATCTGAATCCCCCATTATCATTATTTACCCCAAACTAGCAGCAGCCTTTTCTATTTGCAACAGGAGCTTAGCCTCCTCCTCTTCACTTACATTAGGGGGCAGGCCCGGATTTGAGGCAAGGCCACATAGGCCCGGGCCTAGGGCGGCATGATTTCAGGGGCGGCCCAGCCGCATCAGTAACTAACACTGGAGACTCACGTCAGTCTCCAGTGCTGTTCCCAAGTGTTAAGATGTGCGCATGCATGCGCACATACTGAGAGGGAAGAGGAGGGCACCTGGAAGGGGAGGGACATCGCTGGACAGGGGGAAGCGGAAGTGGAGGCGACAGTGCTGGAAAGGGGGAAGCGAAGGGGACGGCACAGTGCTGTTCCCGAGTGTTAAACTATGCGCATGCGCACGCACAGAAAGCGGAAGGCCCTGGAAGGCAAGGGGACATCGCTGGACAGGGGGAAACCGGAAGTGGAGTTAACAGTGCTGGGGAAGTGAAGGAGACAGCACCGGCAGGGGAACGGGGGCGATGAGTAGAGCTGGCCTAGGGGTGGCAAGTTTGTAAATCCGGGCCTGTTAGGGGGTCTATAACATAATCCTACAATTAATTTGCAGAACTCTTTAAAGTTTGTAAAATCTCCACCCATAAGGTTTCAGCTCCCTCATTTTCCATCAACACTTTTCCCTTCTGTTGGTTTTTAAACCCTGCTTAATAAAGACATACCTCTCCTCCTTTGCTACTGCCCATCCATCTGAAACAAGCTATAGCCTCCTATACTTAGGGCCCACTAGTGTGACTCATTCAGCAATGCAGATTACATGATATTTTCCCTCCAGTTTCAGTTCCTCCAGCTCTCCAATTACTTTACCAGTCAGGCATCTCGCATTAGTAAACATATATTTAATAGTGGTACCAGCTTGTAAATTTTGTATAAACAACTTGTGGTTCTCTCTGCCATTATCAATAAACCCAACCAACCGGGGAAATCTGGATTTTTTAAATTGTTCTAAATGTCTTTTGCAAATTCGTTTATATTTTTTCTTGCAATTAATTGGCAATGTATTTATTATTAACATACTGAGGAACTGCTTAGCATCAACTGTAAAAAAAAAAGTTTTACAGCCAGGATATATAATTCTGCTACGGTTTCAAATATTACTAATGGCTGGGGAAATCAAAATGCTTTCATAATTAGACAGTGCCAGCAAGCCGGTCCCGGTGGTAAAACTGTCATTGATAGCAGCCATTGAAATGCAAAGTGTATATAACCTAAAACATTTACACTTTCTACTGGAATAGGATATTAACTGCAATTATTATATTGATATCTGGCTACAAGTATCAATATGCTATGTGTAGCAATAACAATATATTTTCTGTAATACTTGTGCTCTCCAGTGTATATTGCTTTTCACATGTAAATGAGCAATAGATCTGCTTATTCTGAGCTCTCACTAACAAAGAGCTATTACTAACAATAACTAATGTAATATTATGTTGGGTTTTTTTCTGTTTTATTTCAAAAAGAGCAAAGTACAAATTTTGTCTTTAACCATTTAACTGGCTAATTAGTAGACTTGTTCTACTTATCATTATATGTTTATAAAGGCTAAATTCTACAATTTTTCTCATTATATTGCTTGTAATGCAATGGGGTTTCCAGGTGGTTTCCCATTTAGGGCAAATGTTTATATTGGATATTGGAATAAGACTCCAGGGTCACTAGGCAAAAAAATTTGATGAGGTTGGTTTAAAGGTTTTGCATCTTTTGGTGTAAGATGGAGAAAGAAGTTTTACAGAAACATGATTAATAATTTTTTTCTAAAAAGTTATTGGCATAAACCCCAAACAGCAATTTTTATGCCAGGACTACATGTCATTGTTATAGCACCATGAAAAAATAACTTAGGAGCACTTAAGGCAGTTTAGTTGTAACAAGCAGCTACACGATTTCTGGATTTAGGCCGTTGGCTCTGTTATTGATGCGAAAAAATTTAAAGGAAAACTATACCCCCCAAACAATGTAGGTCTCTATAAAAAGATATTGCATAAAACATATCATGTGTAAAATACTGCTTCATGTAAATAAACCATGTTCATAATAATATACTTTTCTAGTAGTATGTGCCATTGGGTAATCATAAATAGAAAATTGCCATTTTAAAAAATAAGGGCCGCCCCCTGGGATTGTACGATTCACTGTGAACACAAACATACCAACAAACTGTACCTGTTAGGTCACATGAGCCAATTAACAGACAGAGTTCTGTCTTTTGCTTCAACACTTCTTCCTGCTACAGTTAGTGTTGTAGTATTTCTGGTCAGGTGATCTCTGAGGCAGCACAGAGACCATCACAAAATGGTGGCTCAAGGCAAGAAATCTAAAAGGGCAATATTTACTTAAATATATAGCCCAGTTTGGTAAGATTCTTTAATATTCCACTTAATATGATGTAAGCTGTTGCTTAAGTGTTTATTTTGAGGGTATAGTTTTCCTTTAAGTGACATGAAATAGGGTCCTTAAAATTGAACTGGCGCATTATTAGGATTACAATTGCTTTAAGCAGGAGAAAAAAGTTCCAATCAAGGCCAAACAATGAAGGAGACAGAAGAGGCAACCCCATAAGGACCCATATACAGTGCAAAGTGCAGGGCTGGGTGAGAAAAGTTGGCAAGAACTTTCAAGAATAGCCGGTGTGTCTGTGTGTATGTAGCACACAGCATGTGCATGGAGCATGTGCAGATTGTAGAAACCAGGGCACACCGAAGTAAGGTTGTAAAAGATGATAAATCACTGTTGAATGGTGAGGCTAAGGAAGGTGCTTCCATTAGGGGGGCTTTTTAAAAAAAATCTAATTACAGTAATTTCTTGACTTGCATTTTAAAGAAGGATTTTCATCAGTTTGATGATCTAGTGATTATCAAGATATTAATGTTAATACTTCACTTTTGAAAATACACTGCTCAGCTGCCTTAGGGCAAGGCCAGACGTGGCGTTTTTACGTTGCGTTTTTAAAAAAGAACAGCCAGGAGTAAATACACATAAACTGCACTACCACTGAAACTAATGGAAAACGCACTATAGCAATTCACACAGGGCACTTGCAAGCTGAAATCCGCCACAGGACGTCAGTATTGGCGTTTCTTAGCAGAAACGCCAATACGTCAAGAAACTACCGAATCAATAGACTCTAAGGTATCTGCGCGTTTGAAACCACACTTTGCGTAAAAACACAGCGTATTTTTAAATATGGCGTCCAAATTCTCAATGTGAACAATGAGAAATGCATTTTGGGAAAAGCATTTTGGGAAATGCATTTTGGGAAAAGAATCCTACGTGCTGTATTTACGCCTGGCTGTTCTTTTTTAAAACAGGCTGCAAAAACGCCACGTCTGGCCTTGCCCTTAGGCTATGGGCAGAGGGAGCAATGGCTTTGCCGCCTTTAGGCTGTGTATATTTTTCAGGCTGAGAGAATAGGATCTGGTCTGTGCCCCATCTCCCCTGAAATAAATTGCTTGCATGCAGTGTAATGCAGCGGAAGTCAGTCCAAATACATAAAAGAAGGATTTCTCAGGCTGAAATCAATTTAGATGGGGGCATGAAGCAGATCTGTTGGATACTCTTGATACTCAATATGAATTAATAAGTAAAGATGCGCTCCATTCATGGGTTAACATGGGTTGCCGGGAAGCTTTCCTTTATGTATCGAAAGTGTGTTTACTGATATAGAATGAAACAAATTTTGAAAATACATTTGGTCTATTGATGTCAGTTTTTTACACGAATAGGTACCGTTTCAATTAGGGTTTTATTCTCAACACAATTCTAGTAATAATGTAAATTACAGCAAGTTTGAATTGGTCATTATTTAGTTTGTTTTATAATATTGTTGTACAGCATTTAGACATCAGTTGTTGATGCTACCCGTTCATACCAGTGTAAACATAATTTCTAATTGTCTAGTATTCTGACAAAAATATTTCTGTGTAGCGATTATACTTCTTTTAGAAAATGACTCTTTTTCCTTTCTTTTCTTAGATATAATTTGTAATAGACTATTTACAATTTTATTGCTAATTTAATTTAGCAGCATTTATCAGCATTCCACTGTTAAACAAAATAATGAAAGCAATTGTTTCACTTCAACTAAGATAATTTTTAGGGTTAATGTTAGGATGATTGACTTTGTACGTCACATCCTTTTTACTTGTTTAAATTTTGTTCACAGCTGTTTTTAATTATGCCTATGAGTAAGTATCCTCGGATACGAAACGCGTAAGGATCGTTTGTTTTACCTGTTTCTGAATAAAGGCTTTTAACGACATCGGTTGGTTTTTGCTCTCAGCCTGAATAAAATATGCAGGCTGAAAGCAGCGGAGCCAACACTCAATGTGCCTTGAAAGGAGCAGTGGAAATCATTGCTACTTCTAGAAAATGTGTAATTGTTAAAGGAATTGTTCAGTGTAAAAATAAAAACTGGGTAAATAGATAGTCTGTGCAAAATAAAAAATCTTTCTAATATAGTAGTTAGGCTAAATGTATAAAGGCTGGAGTAACTGGATATGTAACATAATAGCCAGAACACAACTTCCTGCTTTTCACCTCTCTTGGTTTACACTGACTGGTTACCCTGGTTACCAGGCAGTAAACAATCAGAGACTTGAGGGGGGGGGGCACATGGGTCATAACTGTTGCTTTTGAATCTGAGCTGAATGCTGAGGATCAATTGCAAACTCACTGAACAGAAATGTACCATGTGGCCCCCCTTCAGAGTTATAGAGCTGAAAAGCAGGAAGTAGTGTTCTGGCTATTATGTTAGACATCCAGTCACTCCAGCCTTTATACATTCCATTTTTGGCTAACTAACTATATTAGGAACATTTTTTATTTTGCATAGCCTATAGTCTATCTATTTAAACAGTTTTTATTTGCACACTGAACTGTTCCTTTAAAGCGAGACATTGAAGGGTGTATACGTGCTTTAGGCAGCTCTAACGAATAGTGTGAAAAAAATTAGTCTACAATATAAATACTCAGCACACAAAGCACATACATGTCTTGATGTGTATATCATTATTTATAGAGAGTAAATAAATGTGAAATTAGGCTTTTTTGATGTAATGTTTACACCAGCGCTGTCAGGAATTTTAATAGTCTCTGTGGTGGAAGGTAGATAATGGAAGTCAGTGTTGGCCACTCTCCTTTTTAAACCACACCCATATTACCACAAGAACTTTAAAGATCATATCCACATTAATGGTGGTAGTACACAGAAAAATCAAACATTTGGTGCTCACTGCAGGGATATCACTCATATGTAAGAGTATGGCACACGCAGGGAGCATAGGGCAGGCACAGCATGGCACATAAAGGGATCATATGGAAGGCAGAGTATGGCACACACAGGGAGCATAGGGAAGGTGGAATATAGCAGGAGACAGGGAAACCTATCAGGACCATGTGGTAAATACAGTGACACAATGTTGGTGTCCCTCCAACAGTTTTTATGAGTTGTGAACAGGTGAACAATGTGGGCACTTTCAGTCTGGGTCTGAGGTGTGAACAGTACAGGCCTTTAGGGGTGTGAAGAATATAGGTGTGACAGGTGTGAACAATGCAGGGGAGATTAAAATTGTGACCAATGGAGGAGATTATAGTCTATTTTGAGGTATAAACTATGCAGAGGCCAGTTAATCTCAGTACCGATACCTTTTAAAGTTTAAACAAGGTAATCAGTCACACCTGGGGGGGCACACAAGGGGGGGGGGGTCGCAGGTCACCAGTTGAACAGCAATAATTTACATTTCCACATGCATGATCTATTTGTGCGTTCTGGACTGTCATATAGATAAGAAGAGCAAAAGTCTATAGATGTCTTAATTGGTATTTTAATCAGTCACAGCAGGGTAATGATCTCTACAATCAATTTTTCCAAGATTCATAAAAGGACATAAATCCAATGGCCAGATTTTGCTCTTCCTCTCTGAATTAAAATGTCCCTTGAGTATTAATGTTTGAGAGATAATCACGTAGACTGCAAAAATGCAGTCTACAGCTAGTGTTTTTATTTGTCTTTTGTTTACTTTGTGTCAGTACATATTTATTCAGTTTCTGTCCTCTCTCCTAAACAGAGATGAATCACAATGCAAGTGTCTGCAAGCCCAACCTGTGGCCTGCTGATACTGCTGGGCATGTTAGGCAGAGAGGTAAGTTGTTCCACTGGCCACTTCCATCCCTCAGGGCTATGGCAAATAAAGAGAATTTAGTCTGCAGTACTCATGCCATTCGTTGAAAATCCATCTCTTACACTAGACGCACACTATTGGTAGAATAACAAAAGCTATAAAAAACGAGTAGCAGATGCAACAGTGTTACAGGGAATCAATACACTACAAAGAACATGGAAGACTCTAATAATATATCATGTAAAAAGCTCATATGTTAAATACGGGTTCATATAAATAAATCCTGTTCATAAACAATATATTTATTTCTTAACAGTATGTGGCATTGGATAAACTTGTATTGAAACACATGCATTTTACGTATTGCACTCTATTCTGCTGTTTTAATTCGCTATACTCAGACATAAAGCACACACACATGCTAGGTTAGACCAACCAATGAATAGACAGGGCTGTATGTTTAACCCCATACTTCTTCCAGTTGCCGTTAGATCCTGCATTCCTCCCTTTCAGATGATCACCAGATCACAGAAAGGCTTAAGGTACATTATGGAAATGGTACATATTTACAGATATGTATATGCTACTTAGGGATGATTCTTAATGTGTCATTTATTAGGAAATACAATTGTTCAGAACATACAGCACTTCTTTAAGAAAAAGCTGGGAAAGAGGAAGCAGAATAACAAGCCCCATTTAGCAACTAACATCCTATACTGAACACAGACTTTCAGGAATTTCAGGAACTAGTTGCAAGAATAAAAGTAAAGAAATTCTCTCTTCTATTTTTTTACAACAAGACTGAAATATAGTATATCAGTATACTGGCTGCACTTCTTGCCCAATGAAGAGAAGAATATGTGAGCATAGAAAGTTGTGATCAGAAGCCTCCAGAAGACAGGCACTTCTCAGAATCCTGTAATGTTGATAGTAGATTGTGTCAAGTGCACAGTATTGAGGACCCAGTACAAGTTTAGGATGTGAAAGAAACGAGTAACAAGGATCTTTTCTGTCCCTGTGTGCTGCTAATATGACTGGCCAAAACTGTTCATATCCATAAGAATACATCCAACTTGTGATATTGCTCATTTTAAAGGCACTACTGGTAAAACGAATCAGAACAAATTACATGCAGTTTTACAAGTAGGTGGTAATGGGGGTCATGTACACACCAGAAGTGCAGAAAGATATTGCAATTGATGATTTTTTGCCCCTTTCAAACTGCATTCTAGCATTGCCATTTTAGAGAGCTAAGAACTTCTACTTACTCCTGAAATACAGGCTTCCCCCCAGAATTGCTGCATTGACGCTGTGCCTTATCTTCCTACTAGCTTTATAAAGAGTTCAATGTAAAAATAAAAACGAAATAGATATACTGCGCAAAATAAAAAATGTTTCTAATATAGTTAGTTAGGCAAAAATGTATTGCATAAAAGCTGGAGTGACTGGACGTGTAACAGAAAAGCCAGAACACTACTTTCTGCTTTTCAGCTCTCTAACTCTGAGTTAGTCAGCAACTTGAAGGTGAGCCACATGGGACATAACTGTTCAGTAAGTTTGCAATTGATCCTCAGCATTCAGCTCAGATTCAAAAGCAACAGGTATGGTCCGTGTGGCTCCCTCTCCCCCTTAAGTCACTGATCAGTTACCAGGGTAACAAGTCAGTGGAAACCAAGAGAGCTGAAAAGTAGGAAGTATTGTTCTGGCTATTATGTTATACATCCAGTCACTCCAACCTTTATACATTACATTTTTGGCTAACTATCTATATAAGAAACATAATTAACTAGTTGCTTGGTAATGGCTTAATTGCAATGGGAACATAGCTGGTCAGAATAGTCTACAAACAGCACATGTATATTAAGGCAGCCATATGAGTCAGTCTGGTATGCTCTTCAATTGATTGGCCCAGAGGCAGAAACATATAAGGGCCTACACAATGTATTGATGCCTTTCTCTTGTTCCCAAATTTTCTGCAAAAGGAACCAATGATTGGAACAGCAGAAAGTGAACAGGAGGTGCAGCTCACTTCCTTATCTGCCAATGCGCCATGCGCTAGCCGATCCTAGAACTAATAGATATCATACATCTCTGTCGGGACCAGTTGGCTGCCATACACATACAGATATTCAAAGAAGATGTTATCTGTGTATGTATGTCCACCTTTAGCCCCTGTTGTCTACCAGGTTCTGAACTGTGCATGTACAGCAAGTGAGGATTCTAGCAGCACTGTTATTGGGTTACAGAAGGTGGTCAGGCAGAGTTTTAGAGAAAAGGAATTCTGGTAGTGAAACAAAGTTTAGAGAATTGATTTAGCAAGGAAGTTCTTTACACAGTGGCACCCTTTAACAGATGATTTTCTTATTGCATTAGGTAGAAAAAAGATACCCAGAATGTATATTTACCAACTGCATATGTCATTACTTCTGGGGGCTAGTATAAGTCTCTTGATGAAACATACAGATGGTTTAGGATTTAGTGGCTTTTGGCTTAAAGTCATTCAACATGAAAGGGTTTATCAAGTTGTTTCATGAAGAGGATGTCCTATATCTGGGGCTATAATTTGGTGTAGGCTCACTGAACTGACAAAGACCGCAAATGCAGAAGACATTTTTGCATAGTACCATATGCTAATGTATTTGGGAACCTATTAATTATTTTCATCCCATACACTGTTTGTTTGGGTTAGTACTTGTTTGGATCATGAATGCCATCTATTTTGAACTACACAAGGTACTTTGTTTTTGAAGATTCATTGTGAATCCCCTTTTAGACAAAGTAGGCTGCTCTTCACATGGTCCTAGTGGTCCCACATGTCAAAGAATTTGGAATTTGTCCATTACAAAACCATGACAAAAATAAGTTTCCAATGGTCATCAAAAATGCTTTGTATTGCCCACATGTAAAACACTACCCTGAGTACCAGCCAAATGATAACCAAAGAGAGGGAACAAAAACAAAATAAAATATGTAAATATGAACAAAAACAAGCGAGAGAAAGTATTACAAATATGTCAGAGAAAAGGCTACGCTTGCCACAAAGGGAGAATAGAATCTGCGTCTGTTAAAGGTCACACTTCTTGAAACAGCTGGATGGTACAGCATGAGGCACCAAAAGGATTAAAAATACTTAAGTTCTATCTGTCACAATTGAGTGATACAGAATATAACTGGCAATGAATTACTGAAGAAAGAAACATACTGTTAGCCATTTCACATTATTTGGAGAATAACATAACGAATCCCTGAATCCAAAACATACATTAGGCAGAGAATAGAGCTAATTTACCATTGTGCTAGGGAAATAGCATAAAAAAACAGCACAATTAACTTCTTAGTGTTAAAAGGATGGCTATGTAACATCGGCACTGAGTTTGCCCAGGAGGAGTAACCTATAGCAATCAATCAGCAGGTAGAATTTAGTGGTCACCTGGTCAAAAACAAACATCTTATTGGTTGCTATGGGTTACTGCGCCTGGCAAACTCAGTGTCTTTTATTATATATGGGGGGACAGTGATGGATATTTCTGATGCCACTTTTGTGATTAATAACATAGAGCTAAGTTGCTCATGCTTTGGTATAAGTGCACATACACTGAGGCATTGATGATGACATCTCAGGTGCTATGAAGAGTGTGGTCCCAGAAACACAGCATGTAGTTCAAGGCCTTGGCCTTTTATTGCCTTTTTTAAGCAGAACCAATAACTTTTAGTCAGAGTGCAATGCTGCTGTTCATTAGGCACAAGTCAGTTGTGTTTAAAGGCTAAACATGTAAAAGGAACCCTTGACTCGTTCTCAAGGCAGATGCTATACCTAATTCCCCTGTTTCTATGGAGCCTGCACTTTGCACCTTGCCAGTCTTATTGGTGTTCGATGCAAAGATTGCAAATTGGAGAAATACATTTGTGAATTATATTTACACTCAATCATTTTGCTATTATACCTTACACAGGATTAGCCAACTATCATAAAGACAAATCTTTCAAAAAGGACATCCTCAAAACAAATTAAGATTTGACTGAGGGTTCCGAAGCAACACAATGCCTCTTCTTTAAAGTCTCAGTTTCTGAGATATTTGCACTTTTAAGCTGCTAATACCAGGCTGACCTCTGACCATCTCTGATCTCCATAAAATACAACAGCCCATGTGTTGCCTTAATGTTAGAAGCAGTTATACATTTCACTTAGTAAATGTGCTGTAACTGTGTAGAAACAGGTTTTCCCATGAGCTCAAAAACAGCAAATGGTTAAAAATAATTTAGTCATGCAAATTGTTCTGTCAGCCTGCAAATGAAAGCAACAGAATACATTTTTTTATTTTTTAATTAAGCCCTAGATGCTAAGAATGGCTTATTTAATTTGATGAATATGGCCCATAAAACAATGCAAGGCTCTTGACTGGAAATAGTAACGTGACACTTTTGCACCTATGCGTTACCAGAAACCACAATTAGTCCAGCTGTACCAAATTCTCAAAACAATTATAATGGCTTGCCACAATCCTTCATGAGAGACAAATGATTGATAACACAGCCCCTCTACTTTCACTTCTGTACTGACGGCAACAAAACTGTCCCTGGCTGCATGTGTTGGCATTTGTCATAAATCAATACCAATTTCATTATTCAGAAAAAGCTGTCTGTTCGGTCCATCTGCTTTCACTTTTAATTCCTCATTTTTAAACATAACGGCTCAACAAGGTTAATGAATAAATGATATTCTGCTATACCAAGAACACACAAACAATAACAAATGGAAAATCGTGGGTAAAAGAGTTGTGAAAGCAGACTCCTTCAGCTAATGTATTTTGTATACATTATTTTGCTTGTCTTATAATAAAGTGTGATGGCAAAGGAAAAGAAAGTCACTAATCACTATAAGGCTTATGGTTCACAGTTTTCAGCTTGTGTGGAAGCACAATTATTTCTGAGCACAGTAGTTTAAGTTAATGGCATGTGCCTGTCAAGCGGCACGAGAATTTTGGTCAGAAAATGTGCATTTTATCAACTGGATTTAATGAACGTAAACTATAAGCTGCACAGACAACGTTAAGGGCACAGCCAGCTGAAATGCACCACTGGAGAATACTCCCTGGGTCTAAAGTTATCATCTGATAATAAATGAAACCATGAGGTGTATGTGTGTCTCCGCTTGTAGCTGCAAAGAGGTAGGAAAGCAATTGAAAAAAGTCTTTATTTTTGGTGAAAACAACTGAAAAAAGTGTTTGAAAGGTAAACATCCCCTTTAACCCTTTAAGTGCCAGCAGAATTTCCCATTTTGGTTACGCGAAATGCCAGCCGTTTTTAAGCATTTTGTACTTGTTCAGTTTAACAAGGTTTTATTGTAGAAAAACCTCCATGAAACTAGGAAAATTATATATTGTTTTTTTCGTTTTAAAATGGGCTTTGACGTGCAAGCGGAATTTTGCTACTTTTCTGGGGATTTAATGTGAATTTTGGGTGAAATATGTAAAAAAAAAATAAAATTGTTAAAAAATTATGTATATCTTGAGTTTTTTTTCCACAGAAAAGTTAATTTTACATGAATTTTTTTTGTGTTTGTAAAAGCCCTAATCCTGCCAAGTCCAACGATACCCAATATGTATCAGTAACCCACTTTTTTTGTCCAGGAGTAACCCCCAAACTAAAACAGCATTTTGTAGAATTTTACACCAGAACAAATTGGATAAGCACACGTGACAGTTGATGCAGCATAACTTATATGTAAATCTAAATTATCCCTTCAAGTTTGGTATTTTTAGAAACTACAGACCTTCAGGTTTCTAGGGGTGCTGTAGTTTTCACTCAAAATTCAAATACATTTTACCAGTGCGTTGTGATATTTAGAGCTTTTTTGTTGCATTTTTAGTTTTTTTCTAAAATGCTAACTTAGACGCAGGAATAAATGTAAATCTGACAAAATAACACCGTTATAAATGCTATAATTACAGACAATTTGAAAGACAAACTTCTCCTGAACAAAATGATACCCCATATGTATGGATACACATAGAGACGCAGCCACCAAACACCCCAAAACAGGAGCAACGCATAAGGCCAATTGCAGTTGAAAATCTGGGGGCTGCGCTCTATGTGTACTACTTGCAGTTTTTCAGTCTAAACACCCCCCAAACTGTGAAATAACCCCCACAAACCTTATATGTCCGAAAAGTACACTTCTTCAGCTATTCAAAGATGCCATTCTTGCTTTTCTACACGGAGAATTGTGGCCGCAGTCATTCTTAGAAGTCAGCGATTTGGTCTAAAATAAAGGAAAAAAGAGTTCCAAAGTTAGATTTCTCCCACAGTTTCCATGGCAACTAACAAAAACCTGCTCAACAACAATCTGCAAGTTCCCCTGAATAGAATAATACCCCATATGTATGGATACACATAGAGACGCAGCCACCAAACACCCCAAAACAGGAGCAACGCATAAGGCCAATTGCAGTTGAAAATCTGGGGGCTGCGCTCTATGTGTACTACTTGCAGTTTTTCAGTCTAAACACCCCCCAAACTGTGAAATAACCCCCACAAACCTTATATGTCCGAAAAGTACACTTCTTCAGGTATTCAAAGATGCCATTCTGGCTTTTCTACACGGAGAATTGTGGCCGCAGTCATTCTTAGAAGTCAGCGATTTGGTCTGAAATAAAGGAAAAAAGAGTTCCAAAGTTAGATTTCTCCCAAAGTTTCCATGGCAACTAACAAAAACCTGCTCAACAACAATCTGCAAGTTCCCCTGAATAGAACAATACCCCATATGTATGGATACACATAGAGACGCAGCCACCAAACACCCCAAAACAGGAGCAACGCATAAGGCCAATTGCAGTTGAAAATCTGGGGGCTGCGCTCTATGTGTCCTACTTGCAGTTTTTCAGTCTAAACACCCCCCAAACTGTGAAATAACCCCCACAAACCTTATATGCCCGAAAAGTACACTTCTTCAGGTATTCAAAGATGCCATTCTTGCTTTTCTACACGGAGAATTGTGGCCGCAGTCATTCTTAGAAGTCAGCAATTTGGTCTGAAATAAAGGAAAAAAGAGTTCCAAAGTTAGATTTCTCCCAAAGTTTCCATGGCAACTAACAAAAACCTGCTCAACAACAATCTGCAAGTTCCCCTGAATAGAACAATACCTCATATGTATGGATACACATAGAGACGCAGCCACCAAACACCCCAAAACAGGAGCAACGCATAAGGGCAATTGCAGTTGAAAATCTGGGGGCTGCGCTCTATGTGTACTACTTGCAGTTTTTCAGTCTAAACACCCCCCAAACTGTGAAATAACCCCCACAAACCTTATATGTCCGAAAAGTACACTTCTTCAGCTATTCAAAGATGCCATTCTTGCTTTTCTACACGGAGAATTGTGGCCGCAGTCATTCTTAGAAGTCAGCAATTTGGTCTAAAAAAAAGGAAAAGAGAGTTCCAAAGTTAGATTTCTCCCAAAGTTTCCATGGCAACTAACAAAAACCTGCTCAACAACAATCTGCAAGTTCCCCTGAATAGAACAATACCCCATATGTATGGATACACATAGAGACGCAGCCACCAAACACCCCAAAACAGGAGCAACGCATAAGGGCAATTGCAGTTGAAAATCTGGGGGCTGCGCTCTATGTGTACTACTTGCAGTTTTTCAGTCTAAACACCCCCCAAACTGTGAAATTACCCCCACAAACCTTATATGCCCGAAAAGTACACTTCTTCAGCTATTCAAAGATGCCATTCTTGCTTTTCTACACGGAGAATTGTGGCCGCAGTCATTCTTAGAAGTCAGCAATTTGGTCTAAAAAAAAGGAAAAAAGAGTTCCAAAGTTAGATTTCTCCCAAAGTTTCCATGGCAACTAACAAAAACCTGCTCAACAACAATCTGCAAGTTCCCCTGAATAGAACAATACCCCATATGTATGGATACACATAGAGACGCAGCCACCAAACACCCCAAAACAGGAGCAACGCATAAGGGCAATTGCAGTTGAAAATCTGGGGGCTGCGCTCTATGTGTACTACTTGCAGTTTTTCAGTCTAAACACCCCCCAAACTGTGAAATAACCCCCACAAACCTTATATGTCCGAAAAGTACACTTCTTCAGCTATTCAAAGATGCCATTCTTGCTTTTCTACACGGAGAATTGTGGCCGCAGTCATTCTTAGAAGTCAGCAATTTGGTCTAAAAAAAGGAAAAGAGAGTTCCAAAGTTAGATTTCTCCCAAAGTTTCCATGGCAACTAACAAAAACCTGCTCAACAACAATCTGCAAGTTCCCCTGAATAGAACAATACCCCATATGTATGGATACACATAGAGACGCAGCCACCAAACACCCCAAAACAGGAGCAACGCATAAGGGCAATTGCAGTTGAAAATCTGGGGGCTGCGCTCTATGTGTACTACTTGCAGTTTTTCAGTCTAAACACCCCCCAAACTGTGAAATAACCCCCACAAACCTTATATGCCCGAAAAGTACACTTCTTCAGCTATTCAAAGATGCCATTCTTGCTTTTCTACACGGAGAATTGTGGCCGCAGTCATTCTTAGAAGTCAGCAATTTGGTCTAAAAAAAAGGAAAAAAGAGTTCCAAAGTTAGATTTCTCCCAAAGTTTCCATGGCAACTAACAAAAACCTGCTCAACAACAATCTGCAAGTTCCCCTGAATAGAACAATACCCCATATGTATGGATACACATAGAGACGCAGCCACCAAACACCCCAAAACAGGAGCAACGCATAAGGGCAATTGCAGTTGAAAATCTGGGGGCTGCGCTCTATGTGTACTACTTGCAGTTTTTCAGTCTAAACACCCCCCAAACTGTGAAATAACCCCCACAAACCTTATATGCCCGAAAAGTACACTTCTTCAGCTATTCAAAGATGCCATTCTTGCTTTTCTACACGGAGAATTGTGGCCGCAGTCATTCTTAGAAGTCAGCAATTTGGTCTAAAACAAAGGAAAAAAGAGTTCCAAAGTTAGATTTCTCCCAAAGTTTCCATGGCAACTAACAAAAACCTGCTCAACAACAATCTGCAAGTTCCCCTGAATAGAACAATACCCCATATGTATGGATACACATAGAGACGCAGCCACCAAACACCCCAAAACAGGAGCAACGCATAAGGGCAATTGCAGTTGAAAATCTGGGGGCTGCACTCTATGTGTACTACTTGCAGTTTTTCAGTCTAAACACCCCCCAAACTGTGAAATAACCCCCACAAACCTTATATGCCCGAAAAGTACACTTCTTCAGCTATTCAAAGGTGCCATTCTTGCTTTTCTACACGGAGAATTGTGGCCGCAGTCATTCTTAGAAGTCAGCAATTTGGTCTAAAACAAAGGAAAAAAGAGTTCCAAAGTTAGATTTCTCCCAAAGTTTCCATGGCAACTAACAAAAACCTGCTCAACAACAATCTGCAAGTTCCCCTGAATAGAACAATACCCCATATGTATGGATACACATAGAGACGCAGACACCAAACACCCCAAAACAGGAGCAACGCATAAGGGCAATTGCAGTTGAAAATCTGGGGGCTGCGCTCTATGTGTACTACTTGCAGTATTTCAGTCTAAACACCCCCCAAACTGTGAAATAACCCCCACAAACCTTATATGCCCGAAAAGTACACTTCTTCAGCTATTCAAAGATGCCATTCTTGCTTTTCTACACGGAGAATTGTGGCCGCAGTCATTCTTAGAAGTCAGCGATTTGGTCTAAAACAAAGGAAAAAAGAGTTCCAAAGTTAGATTTCTCCCAAAGTTTCCATGGCAACTAACAAAAACCTGCTCAACAACAATCTGCAAGTTCCCCTGAATAGAACAATACCCCATATGTATGGATACACATAGAGACGCAGACACCAAACACCCCAAAACAGGAGCAACGCATAAGGGCAATTGCAGTTGAAAATCTGGGGGCTGCGCTCTATGTGTACTACTTGCAGTATTTCAGTCTAAACACCCCCCAAACTGTGAAATAACCCCCACAAACCTTATACGCCCGAAAAGTACACTTCTTCAGCTATTCAAAGATGCCATTCTTGCTTTTCTACACGGAGAATTGTGGCCGCAGTCATTCTTAGAAGTCAGCGATTTGGTCTAAAACAAAGGAAAAAAGAGTTCCAAAGTTAGATTTCTCCCAAAGTTTCCATGACAACTAACAAAAACCTGCTCAACAACAATCTGCAAGTTCCCCTGAATAGAACAATACCCCATATGTACGGATACACATAGAGACGCAGCCACCAAACACCCCAAAACAGGAGCAACGCATAAGGGCAATTGCAGTTGAAAATCTGGGGGCTGCGCTCTATGTGTACTACTTGCAGTTTTTCAGTCTAAACACCCCCCAAACTGTGAAATAACCCCCACAAACCTTATATATCCGAAAAGTACCCTTCTTCAGCTATTCAAAGATGCCATTCTTGCTTTTCTACACGGAGAATTGTGGCCGCAGTCATTCTTAGAAGTCAGCGATTTGGTCTGAAATAAAGGAAAAAAGAGTTCCAAAGTTAGATTTCTCCCAAAGTTTCCATGGCAACTAACAAAAACCTGCTCAACAACAATCTGCAAGTTCCCCTGAATAGAACAATACCCCATATGTATGGATACACATAGAGACACAGCCCCCAAACACCCCAAAACAGGCACAATGCGTAATATTGGGGCTGCAAATTTATGTACAGTTCTCAAGTTTTTTCATCATAAACTGCCCCTTACCTGTAAAATAACCCCCATAAACCATATATATCCGAAAAGTACACTTCTTCAGCTATTCAAAGATGCCATTCTCGCTTTTCTACACAGAGAATTGTGGCTGCAATCATTCATAGAAGTCAGCAATTTGGTCTGAAATAAAGGAAAAAAGATATAAAAAGTTATATTTTTCTCTAAGTTTCCATGGCAACTGAGAAAAACCTGCTCAATAACAATCTGCACGTTCCCCTGAATAAAATGATACCCCATATGTATAAATAGACATAGATACGCAGCCACCAAACACCCCAAAACAGGCACAATGTCTAATATTGGTTCTGTGAATTTATGTGCAAGTATCCATATTTCATCCTAAACTGTCCCTTACCAATGAAATAACCCCCAAAAACTATAGATTTCTTGAAAATAAACACCTTCAACTATTCAGAGATGCCATTCTTGCTTTACTATGTGGAGAATTGTGGTTGCATTCCATTGTAAAACTCTGTGCTTTGGTCTGAAATAAAGGAAAATACAATGTACAAAGTTAGATTTATCCCCAAGAATTCTCCTAGAGAATTTTGGGGCTACTCTGTGGATCTGTATATGGTTGCTACTACCCCATATTAACCCCAAAACATATTTCACTCACCATTTTGGATTCAGTGGAGCGTCTTTGAGTTTCATCTGTCCTGTGGTGTTACAATACCAATTTGTTTGCTTCTTCCTACACTATTTCAGCAATGACAAAATCTGTACCACATTTGCAGATATATTTACCAACAAAATCCATAGTAAATTTGGCCCATAAATTATGCAAGTGTCCTAAGAAGTTTAGGAATTTAGGTGGCAACAATAAGGATTGGGGCATTAGCAGCGGAGATAAAATTATGCCCAGCAGCAGAAGTTTGTAGAAAGCTGGTGCCCCACTGGTAACAGGTATGGCAAAGTGCTATTAGGGCTGGGACACACTGGGCGATTTGGGGAGATTTAGTCGCCTGGCGACTAATCGCCGCGACTTTTCTCCCCGAATGCCTCCCTTCGCTATGCGCCTGTCTAAAATGAAAAATCGCCTGCGCTAATCACACGCGGCGATTCATTTTCCGAAGTCGCCCGAAGTTGCCTCAGGAAACTTCGGGCGACTTCGGAAAACGAATCGCCACGTGTGATTAGCGCAGGCGATTTTTCATTTTAGCCAGGCGCAGAGCGAGGGGAGGCATTCGGGAGAAAAGTCGCGGAGATTAGTCGCCAGGCGACTAAATCTCCCCAAATCGCCCAGTGTGTCCCAGCCCTTAGTATTCAGAGAGCACTGCAACTTAGTCTAACCTAAACACTGCTTATATATTCACTTTGTGCTATAAGTACAAAAAAAATGGATTATTCCAACCACAACTTATCAGGAAAAATATGCTGAATGCATACACTAAGAACAAATCTAAACGATAGACCATAGTGTTTCGGTCACCCTGTGCTCAAAAACCTTTGCTATTCAAGAAAACTGAAGACATACTACCCACAAATCCAGAGATGCCTAAATCTACAAAAACAAATGCAAATGTTGCCCAGAAATACAGACAAAACTATAGATAACTGCGCTGATAGATGAGCTTTTGAGGTGCCAGTAAAAAAAAAGACTTGTGGCATCAGCATTAGAGATGCACATCATCCCACGTATTCATCACGCACCACAAGTTCTATCGTGCGCCCTCTCGACCAACCAGCACCTCAGTTCGCTATGGCACCAGCGCAATACAAATGCTATCCATAACACTACAACTGGCCTAAAGCACCGTAGCTCAACACAAAAGCTGAATGCATAGACTAATAACAAACCTATATACACACACAACTGTTTTTACTGCTACACAGCACAAAAAAATTGCACACCCTGTGCCAAATCCTACACCATAAATCAAAGATCATTACTATACAGAAAAAAAACTGCCAACTTTTATTTTGTCAAACTTTTTTTTCATTACCAATATCTATAACCTATTTATAAATGAAGAAGGGACCTGCCAAAATGATCTCAATTGGGGGCTTGAATCTAAAAAACCACTGCACAAAAAACGCTTCACTTTGACAGCACAAAAAAAGCTTCACTTTGACAGCACACCTAACCAATTACTGCTAGTGTGTGCACAAAAACCTAGAGCGTGAAATGTTAGATCTCAATGGGGGGCTTGAATCTGAAAAAAACACTGCACAAAACACAAAAAAAAACAGTGCATGAATCTGAAAAACCACTGCACAAAACACAAAAAAAAAGTGCATGAATCTGAAAAACCACTGCACAAAACACAAAAAAAGTGCATGAATCTGAAAAAACCACTGCACAAAACACAAAAAAAGTGCATGAATCTGAAAAACCACTGCACAAAACACAAAAAAAAAGTGCATGAATCTGAAAAACCACTGCACAAAACACAAAAAAAAAGTGCATCACTTTGCCAGCACACCTAACCACCTAAACAGAGAATGCCAAGCTTACTATACAGATTTACTAAATCCTTTTACCACCAACAAACCCAGAGAGCCCTAACCTACAAACACAACACAGAATTCAAGCCCTCTCGTAGTGTACCACAGTGTGGTACACCTCAAAACAGGGTTCGAAACACAAAGCAGGCTTGCTAGGACACTTGGGACAAAAATACCGCACATCTTTTCTAACACCCCTGGAACGACAAACCTTACAAGCTCTCTGGGCATATCTTTTATTAGGTGTTGGTGGAATTTGGGCAATGAAATGCTTACCCACCATTCGGGCAACATTGTCATTGCCAGGCACATCTGGAACCTCCTGTACATCTCCAAACAAAAGGGCAGGGAGCAGTTGCAGCAGAAAATTGTAATAAGACAATTTGGGGCCTGGTACTGCCGCCTTGTAAACGACATAAGAATTATAGAGGGCCATTTGAATCATGTAAATTGCTGCTTTTTTGTACCAGGCCCTGGTTTTTCTGGTGGCGTCATAGTAAGTTTGAATTTGGTCTGTTTTATCGACGCCACCCATATGCTTACTATAATCTTTACAACAGAGTGGCTTTGATTTTGCGGGCCTGCCACGTCTGTGTTGGACAACTACACTCTCATTGTGGATAGTAGTAAGCATAAAAACATTTTTTGTGTCTGCAAATTTTAGGGCCAGGAGCTCATCGGTTCTTAGAGCATGTACTTCTCCACGTTTCAATTTCTTGTCCACCAGTTCCTTAGGCAGTCCTTTGCGGTTTTGCCTAACGGTGCCACAGGCAAGGGTGTCCAAGCAATAAAGGGTCCTAAATAAGAGGATGCTCGTGTAAAAGTTATCCACGTATAAGTGGTAACCTCGGCCCAACAGTGGAGTTATGAGCTCCCAGACAATTTTACCACTGGCAGTCAAATCAAGGGGACAACCGGGGGGGTCCAAATTAGAGTCCTTTCCTTCATAGAACATGAAAAAACTAGTATAGCCCGTGCTGCTTTCGCAGAGTTTGTAAAATTTCATCCCATAGCGAGCCCGCTTACTAGGGATGTATTGGCGAAATCTAAGGCGCCCTTTGAAGAGCAAAAGGGACTCGTCCACACAAATATTTTGGGAGGGGGGTGTAGACCTCTGCGAAGCGCTGAGACAGGCTATCTATAAGGGGCCTCAATTTGTAAAGCCTGTCGTGACCGGGCTCATTAGGGGGAACAGCCGCTGCGTTGTCGTTAAAGTGAAGAAACCGCAGTAAAATTTGGTAACGGTTTCTTGGCATAACGGCTGAAAAAAGAGGGATGGAAAGGACTGTAGTGGTATCCCAGTATGAGGCTAAGGTGTTACGTTCTACGAGTCCCATTGCCAATGTGAGTGCCAGGAATCTTTTGATTTCACCGACATTAGTGGGATACCACGCATGGGCTCTTGAATACCCTGGTAAAGGGTGGCTGGCAAGATACTGCTCAGCGTATAAATTTGTAAAATGGACCATGTCCTGTAGGATGGCCTCTGTAATAAATTGATTGAAGAAATCTATGATTTGAAAGTTAGTGGTGTCCACCTTGACGCCCGCGACTGCAGTGAATGGGGGAATTTCTGGGGCATAATTACAGGGAGGCCCCCACACAGGCGCTCCAACTGCTGCATCACCACTACCCTCACCCTCTTCAACCTCCATGGGTGCATCTGGCACACTGCCACCAGCCTCTGACTCGTCAGCAGTAAGTGTGCCGCCACTACTAGCCTCTGCGCTAATAGTGCTGCTATCACCTACCTCTGATTCCTCAGTAGAGGCATCAGATGGGACATACTCAGAATCTGAATCGCTGAATTCCTCTGAGCTGGAGTCCATGCAAAACCTAGCCGCTTCCTCAGCGGTATAAAACCGTTTGGCCATTGTGCCAGAAATATACAGACAATTGCAAAACTATGAATCAATAGGCAGTCAAACAAATGAGAAAGCAAGACAGCTCCTACTTGAAATATGAGAATAATAAAAAGCCAGCAAAATATGACCAAGCACTGCTAATACAAACAAACAGAACAAAAAAAAAAAAAAACACAAGCTAGCAAGATGACCAAAAGTTAACCCCTCCCAATATAAACAACCAGAACAAAAAAAAAAAAAACCAAGCCAGCAAGATGACCAAGAATTAACCCCTGCTAATATAAACAACCAGAATAAAAAAAAAACCAAGCCAGCAAGATGACCAAGAATTAACCCCTGCTAATATAAACAACCAGAATAAAAAAAAAAAACCAAGCCAGCAAGATGACCAAGAATTAACCCCTGCTAATATAAACCACCAGAACAAAACAAAAAAACACAAGCCAGCAAATTTCTGGGACAATCAGCTGAATCAAGCAGAATAAGACCACTAAAACTAAGTCACAGCAAAGGGAACGTTTTTTAGGGGCACTAAACAAGCAATAAAGAACAGTGCAAAGAAAACTCTTGAATACAATCACTAAAATGCAATAACACTACCCAAAGCAATAAAACAACAACGATTGCACTGAAATCAGTGGTCAAGGGTCCTAGATGCACTAGTGTCCCTGCAAAGAAAACCTTTTTTGGGGAGCTAAGCAAGTAGTAAAAAATGCAAGGGAAAAACTGAATATAATCAACAAGATGCAGCAAAATTACTGTTATTGGAGTGAAACTGGTGGTCAGAACTATAGATCCACCAGCGTCACTGCAAAGGGAAACTTTTCTAGGGAACTAAATCAGCAGTAAAGGACAATGCAAAGAATAAACTAAAAAAATCACCAAAAGCAATGAAAATTGCTGTTATTGGAGTGAAATCAGTGGTCTGGACTATAGATCCACCAGCGTCACTGCAAAGGGAAACTTTTCTAGGGAACTAAATCAGCAGTAAAGGACAATGCAAAGGGGAAACCAGCAGTAAAGACCAATGCAAAGAATAAACTAAAAAAATCACCAAAAGCAATGAAAATGAACAGTTATTGGAGTGAAATCAGTGGTCTGGACTATAGATCCACCAGCGTCACTGCAAAGGGAAACTTTTCTAGGGAACTAAATCAGCAGTAAAGGACAATGCAAAGGGGAAACCAGTAGTAAAGACCAATGCAAAGAATAAACTAAAAAAATCACCAAAAGCAATGAAAATGAACAGTTATTGGAGTGAAATCAGTGGTCTGGACTATAGATCCACCAGCGTCACTGCAAAGGGAAACTTTTCTAGGGAACTAAATCAGCAGTAAAGGACAATGCAAAGGGGAAACCAGCAGTAAAGAACAATGCAAAGAATAAACTAATAAAATCACCAAAAGCAATAAAAATTAAGTTTTTGGGGTGAAATCGGTAGTCTGAACTATAGATCCACCAGTATTACGGCAAAGGGAAACCAGTAGTAAAGAACAATGCAAAGGGGAACTAAACCAGCAGTAAAGAACAATGCAAAGGGGAAATAAACCAATAAGAGCAATAAAAAACACAAACCAATGATAAAATGGCAAAAAACAGTAAAAAGCAATCAAATAATTGTAATACAAGATCAGAAATATAGTTTGAACAACAAATAAAGAAAAACTACTAAAGAAAGCAAAGAAAAAAAAGTAAAGAAAAAAAGTATAGAGAAAAAAGTAAGAGTAAGTGTGAGTGTGAGTGTGAGTGTGTGCTTGGCAAAGTTGCCTGTAAGTGTGTTTTAGTGCAAAAGTGTACTAAGGCCAAAGAGAGAAGAAAAAAAAAAAAAAAGAAAAAAAATTTTTTTTAGACAGTTATAAACAGAAATAAACAGAAATAAAGGGTGTAGAGAGGTGTAGTTGAGCTCACTCAGTCGAATCCAGGCAATCAAAGCGACCAACTCGGCAGGAAACCAGCAGAATGGCAGCAGGGGGGCTCCAACTGTAGCAGATGCGCAGCAGGAGTGGAAGGGGCGGCGCTTTCCGGGTGTAATTTATGGGGGGAGCAGTGGAGACGTCATCACTGTGCTCCTTGCGTCTCCACTGCTCCTATTGGCTGCCCAAAACCGATCGCTTACCGGATCGGTAAGTATAACCTTATTTGCTCGCTGCCTAGGGGGTTCTGAGCGTAACAGAAGCGGTGCGCAGCTTTTAAATGCGCACCGCTTTCTGCAGGGAGGGAAATGCTGCAGAACGTAGAATCTACGTTCTGTGGCATTTCAAGTACCTTTGCCACAGAACGTAGATTCTACGATCTGTGGCATTTAAAAGGTTAAAGGAAATGTAAAGGCAAAAAAAATAAAATCCAATTTTTATGCTTTAATAAAAAAAGAAACCTATCTCCAATATACTTTAATAAAAAATACTATTGTTTTTATAAGAAACCTGACTGTATGCAGTGAAATTAATTTACTTGCTCTGACTGCTGTGGATAGGAAACTTCAGATGGTCCCTAATTGCTCTGCAGAGAAAGTATAATACTTTCAAACAGCAGGGGGAGCCCCCCACCTTACTTCCCAGAACTTGAGCAGCTTTGTTTCCGTGTAGAGCATCTGGTGACCGAGTAGAGATTTATATCCGCAGCAGTCAATAAAGGGGGAATTTCACTGCATATAGTCCGGTTTCTTGTAAAAACGTGCAGATTTATTATTGGGGATAGGTTTCTTTTTCAGTTAATAAAGTAAAAATGGGATTTTATTTTTGCATTTGCATCCTCTGTTTTCAACTCCAGCTGCAGGGACAAAGCCACATTTAGATACAGACAACATATAAGCTGGGATTCCAGAGAAAGTTTGTATTAAACAATACAAAAACTATAAAATCCATATTAGACTACATGACAACAGAGGACCCAGTGCAGTCTGCATATTCTGATTAATAGTCAGTCTTGCTGCATCTGCTTCTAGGGCAGATATTATTTGGCTTGTGCTGTTTTGATAATTTCTGACAATACTTAAGCAGCAGTGCAGACCACTCTGAGCATGTACATGGTCTTGGTCTTGCAAAGATGTATAACAAAGTTACTAGATGGTGACCCAACTTTGAAAGCATAAATTATTTGTTTAATTAGGTTTATGGTGTTCATGTTTAGTCTACAAAATACAGCATTTCTAGCATTATTCTATTTTAGACTTTAGTTTCCTTTTAATGATGTGAAATATTCTCCTACAATAGACAAATATCAGACATTAAAGCTACTTAATTGTCAAGTCCTGTGAATGCTGTGTCTCACGTATGTATATTGCTTCTACTATAGACAGAGATAACCAGTATACAGTAAGATGCATATATAATTAATTATTGTGGTTATCTGTGTCTATAGTAGACTTTTCTGAATAAACATTACAAGCAGTGTTCAAGTACATATACCATCCCTAAATATAATACAATCAAGTATAAATACCATCCCTAAACTCCTAAAGCATTGTTTCAGCACGATTTTATTAGCCACATTCATCTAATCTCTCTCCTTCCTAGTTGATACCAATTAACCCTGGTCACGGATGAGGCTCCTGTTCAGAGCACATTGATCTGATTGTTACACATGACATACCGTATGTTATAGACTTCAGCCTAAACCAGAATGTTAGCCAGGCAAAACTCAGAGCATTGGCCATCCTAGCAATCAAAAATGGCCATTTCTCACAACGACTTTGGATGGCTTTACTTGTTCTGTAAATATATGGGTTTTAATGCATCTTGTAAACATCATGGACAGTGTTACTTCATGGAGACTTGCTTGTGTTATATTTGTAGTATATACAATATGTATATTTTATATATGATTTGTTATTTGTGTATTTGAGGATGTTGTGTAATTTACATATAAGTATTTTATCAGGATACAACGGGTTAGTTGTAGATCCAGTCTACAAGCTCCATTTCCCACCTTCCATTGTCCAAATTCAAAAGGTATAAAATCTATTCTCCAAAATGCTTGAGACCTTACATTTTCTAGAAAAGTGTTTTTTCTTTCTTCTATAATGTGAATCACCATGTCTTAAAGTGGACCTGTCACCCAGACACAAAAAGCTGTATAATAAAAGTCCTTTTCAAATTAAACATGAAATCCAATTTCTATTTTGTATTAAAGCATTCATAGCTGTTATAAGCACATTTAAAAATCTCAGCTGTCAATCAAATGTTGCCTGACTTTCACTTTCCATTCAGCTCTTCCTAGAGGTCACTGCTCTCCCCACATTCCTCCACTCTCTTCACCATTTAATTGTGTAACCAGGGCATGGGGATGGACTTCAGGTCCCCCATTCTGGTGCATAAACAATATTCTGAGATGATGGCAAGGCTTGCCTTAATAACAGTGTCCACAAAATGGCTTCTGCCTGCTTGCTATAATTATGAACATGGACTGAAGGAAACAAGATTCAAATAATTTATACATTGTAATTAAAGTTCATTTTGCTTGACAAATGTGATAAAATAGAATTTGGAATCATTTTTTTGGGTGATGGGTCCCCTTTAAGGCCACTAAAATACTGGAATTCTAAAAACCCAACAACAAGGTCTATTTATGCCACTGCTGTTAATATCACATAAAAGGCACCGTCTTACTATTGCAGAGAAAAAGGAAATCAGTAAAAAATGACTAAATGTTCATTTTAATAGGACTCTATGGGAAATGGCAGTGCCATATTTAGAAGCTCTCTGGATAACAAGTTTCCAGATAAATCCCATACCTGTCCATTCATTCTTGACAGACTTTTCCTCGGTAATAAGACAAAGCCTTGTACTTGATGGTAACTAAACTAGCATAAATCCATACTGAATAAAAACCATGTTATATTTTAAAATTTAAAGCGCTTAATAGCCTTAAGCCACAGTGATCCATATTATGGAAAGATCGGTTATGTGGAAAACCCCAGGTTTTACGTAATTCAGATAATATATGCCATACTTAAAGTGAACACGTTGCAAAATAACATTCATATGGGTGCTTTTATTTCATTATTCATTTCCTAAATATATATTCATATCCGTTAATAAAAAAAACCCAAAAAACCCCAGCATGGGTCAATTGAAGTCAAATGGTTTGCTCCAGCTTTTTATCTAATCGGTTCATTTTCAGGGCTGCTAAAATGTTTAGTTTGGAGACTGACTATGACAGTTATTAAAAATACAACTGTGAATAACAGATCAGTTAACACTAACCTGATAAATTAGTTTGCCCAAAGGCATAAAAAGTGGTGTTCCAAATTAAATATAAAGCCAGAGCTCATGAGGGCTGCACACATACTCTTGGCACCGCTATCATGTGTTTAAACTTATATAAACAGTTGTTAAATTTACCCACTATGTATCTCTGGAGCATTGGTGTCAAATTAATATTCATGTTCACAGTCCCCTTTCAGCGGATTTGAAACAGCTATCGGCTTCCCCAAGTCCCTGCTCAACAGTTGTCAGTGCTAGAGACTAGCTTCTGCCCATTTAGTGGCACTGACATTACCGTTGATTGAGCGTTTTACGTTTTTATTTTACTTCGCCCCGGAGCAGGCAGTTACCTTCAGCTGCAATGCTTTTGGGGTTATTCCATGCTGTTTATCCAGACACTCTGGCAACTCTATAACTGTTCTAGCTAAAGAGAACGACAAGAGGAACAACAAATGGCTACAATTAGCATTCGCCCTGCTCTTTGCAACAGAATTTAGTTTCTATGGCAACCTAAGCCGTCCAGACAACACAAGACTGTGACTGAGACTAGTGAGCGGCATTGTAGCTGTGGGTATGGAACAGCTGGTATGCAGACTCAGAGCTCAGTGAATGCTAGGGACTTCCTAGCGTCTATTGTAAATTTCTATACTTTCATTTCCCATTTGCATCTTCTTGCCTGTGGATTTAAAGAAAAAAAAAAAAAACAGAGGAAGAGGAATCCTGCTATATTGACAAATTTCTACATTCCATAGATTATAGGCTCAATTATAAATGCAAGCACAGAACAGAAAAATACGAGCTGCAAAAGCAATCCACAAAGGTACTTTGCCGCTTGCACCTCAAGCCAAAGCCGGTTAGGTCTGCTCATATAATTCTCTGTGAGATGTGAACAGAGGCAAGGGACTTCTGAAATAAACACTTGCCTTGATGAGTGCAACTTCTAGGGTTCCTTTAGCATTTTAATCCTATACCCGCAACTGACTCACCTTGTGAAATGCATTTAAATGCCATCTGGCAAATAAGGTATCAGTGCTCAAGAATTGACTCCATTCACAACCAGCACTAAAACTTGCATGTGAACTACCAACACATACCATTAAAGGACATGTAAACCCCCCCCCAAAAAATGTTTTTCTCTTTATCAGTGAACAGCCTCTATTTTTAAATACCTGCCACTCCATTTGTTTATAGTAAGGCTGCAACATCCACTTAAAGGGGTTGTTCATCTTCACATAAGTTGTTTTCAGATAGATCACCAGAAATAACTTTTTTCCAATTACTTTCTATTTTCTATGTGTCACCATTTTCTAATATTGAAGCAGCTCTGGGAGGGGGGATTGCTGATCCAGTAAACTGTTCTAAATTGATACATTTAGTTGATACATTTCTTATCTTTGTCCCTGCTGACCAGAATCTCTGGGTTTCATTACAGGAAGCTCTTAGAACTGATACAATAGTTGAGAATACTCCAGAGATGCTGATGAGAAATGTATCAACTAAATGTTGCAACAGTTTAGAGTCTGCCCCTGAATTACTGAGCTGCCAGATTCAAACACCACAGACGGGAACATTCAACTTTAAACTTAGATTTAGGAAAAACAGTAAAAAAAAATAAATAATGGAAAGTAACTGAGCTGAAAAAAGTGTTTGGAAGGTGAACAACCCCTTTAATAACTTTTAAATTTCTCCTCCTCTAACTCACTCGGACCCTTACCTCAGGAATTTGCTTTGGCTGTTGGCTACTATAGCATGCCCAGTTCTTCTCAAATCAGAACACTAAACACACCCTCCAGTCTACAAGTCAATTAAGAGATGACATTGATGGTTCCCGTATAAACTCTACTCTAACTGTCTGCTGCTATTTTTCTCCAAACCTCCTCTCCCGAGCTACATACAGTGCTCAGTCCAAGCAGGATTTTTTTACAAAAGTAAAGCTGGCCATAGACGCAAAGATCCTATCGTACAAATCGAGGATTCGTACAATTTTCTAACAGTGTGTGGAGAGTCCCAACATTTTTCGTCCGGCGGAGATCGGTCGTTTGGTCGGTCGGACAGGTTTGATTTTTGTCCCGACCGATCCCGCTGGAGCCCATTGCGCTCTCATTGTAATCTGATCATTTGGCCGAACGTTCAGATTACCCCAGATATAGCCATGCCCGTTAGTGGCATATTGGGGAAAGATCGGCTCGTTTGGCGATGATATGGCCACCTTTAGTTGTGCCTGTGTATGCCTGCATTTTTGATACATTACAGGGCACGTGCTGTTTGCAGAAGTCACTGTCACTGATGATGTAAGCGGGAACATGGCATCTGGTGAAAGCTTATATAGATGGTAGAAAAATGTAGACTTTCCATATCCTTTAATAGCAGCAACACTAGTAAATCACTCAACTTACAGCACATATTAATAAGCTCAATTCTAGGGGAAAAACCATATGTTTTTGCACCAAGCACTGTTACTTGCATGTGTAAGCCCTGTAGTGTTGGGCATCAGGGCCAGAACTAGGGGTGGGCAGAAGATGCACCTGCCTAGGGTGCAACAATTGAGGGGTGTTGGGTAGGTACCTGTTAAAGAGTCTTCTACCTACCCCTAGTTTGTGTTCACTCAACTCTGTTTTCTACCTTAGCCTCTGCTGCTCTCCCCACCCCAGCCATCCCCTCTGCCACTCTTCCCTGTCGCTCTCCTCTCTCACAGCAGCTCCCCCCACACACAACGATGCATGTTCACATGTGTTTGCTCAGTTCACATGTGTTTGCTATCACACGGGGTGGGAGGGGGGGGGCAAACGGTTGCCTAGGGCGCCTAATTGATTGCAAGTCATACTAAAGGTAGGTGGACTAATGCCTCCATGACAGTGTAGGATAAAGGGTAACTGGGTTATACTAAACACTACTTTTATTTTTTTTTAACCAAAAATATAAACAAGGCAAAATGTGAAAGTCTGCTATATTACATTTATTTTACACTGAATATTTTGGCCAGCACTTGAACATATACCCAAAGATCCGAAAACAAATCAATATTCATTGACCTGTATTGTAGGCAGATAGAACCACATTGATTACATTACAAAACTTGTAGCAGGTTTCAAGGCAGAATGACGATTATGGGACATTATCTATGATGTATGATCTCAATAACGGAATGCAGGAGGGGTAAAGTATGCTTATTGACTTCAACACCGAATCTGCTTGTATGTCAAAAATGACATATGATCCATAAAAGACGGGGAAAGGATTTTGTGATAAGAACCATTATTTTGTGTATGTGCCAATTAGTCAATGATTACATTTGGAAGAACAGTTATTGCACCTTGCAACTAGTTAGGCATGGGACCAAATAAATGTGCTTAGTTATACTGTAAATTGATGAATATTTCTCCTCAATGTTGCTGCAAGCTATTCCCTAATAATACCAGCTTCATATGAGGCTATGCTCAAATGTATATTGCTGGCCTTAGGTCTGGGCTGCCGAGATTACCTTAAATTGCAAATTGATACCTTCAAAAAAAGTAGATTAAACAATACCTTCTCTGTTTGTGGGATTGGTGGCCAACAGATTTTACTGACTGGATTGTGTTTTTTCAACAAAATAAGCTACAGTTCAATAGATGAAATCATACTGGAGGCCATAAAGAGTCAGTAACACCATATCTTGTGCATTTACACACACTATTAAAATGTCTGCAGCATTTCAAGAGACTGCGATATCTAGCTCCTGTAGATTCTTTTTACAGCACTTTTGGGGTGTGTATTTTGGGATGTAATTCATATATAGTACAGGTATGAGATCGGTTATCCAAAATGCTTGGGACCTGGGGTTTTTCACATAACGTATCTTTTTGTAATTTGGATCATCATACCTTAAATCTACTAGAAGATCATGTAAACATTAAATAAACCCAACAGCCTGGTTTGGTGTCGAAATAAGGATTAATTATATCTTAGTTTGGATAAAGTACAAGAAACTTTTATTATTACAGAGAACAATTATGAATAATTTGGATAAAACAGAGTCTATAGGAGACAGCCTTTCTATAATTTGGAACTTCCTGGATAATGGGTTTTTGGATAACTGATCCCATACCTGTATCTATTTCATATTATATTATGTATTGTACACATTGTATTATGTAATACTGGATTACCATTGAAGACAAAAGTGCAGGAAGGGCTTTGTTTACATCCTTGATGGCCAGACAAAGTAGAACCAATATGCAATCTCCATTCTGCTGTCAGCCATTAATGGTTTATCTGGACAAAGCCTAATTATGTAAAACCATGCATCTTATTTCTAGTAAATGACACAAAATAGTTTTTTTTTTTGGTTTACCTGACCGAGAATGAATAAAAGGATTTGCCATCTAAAAACTGGCCAGTTCATGCAGTCAATGGGAGTTGAATTTCACATTTCTTGCATTTACGTACAGTGAATCTTTGCCACATGAGACCCAGATCATCAGTTTGTCAAGATCTCCACACAATGAAGACATACCCTGGATGGTTTCAGTTGTTCTGCATAGTTTTGTGTCACCAACAAATACATTGATTTCAGTTCCTACTTCCAAATCATCAATAAACAGATGAAATAAAAGTCAACCTAATACAAACCCCAGCCTAGTCCAATTAGAGGATGTAACCTTGACTACTATTCTATGAAGACAATTATTCTGCCAATTTGGGGATTGGTCTTTGCATGAGAACGAATCAATTCCTTGTTTTCCATTCGTTATGCCTACTGCAATATTGGCAGCTATTAAAATTGTTTGTTTACATATCTTTAGTCCTATAAATATTAAACAAGCTTTTCTTGCTTCTTCTTCTGAGTTAAGCAACTTAGGGACTGATTAATCAATGATTGTTATGAAATGATTGTTTTGGAACAATTAATAACAATTATTGCAATAAAGACAAAAAATGATTCATTAACAACTTGGCCTGATTCATTGTGAATCATGCATATTTTGCCAATAACCCTTAGCCTTCCAAGAATGTGAATTTAGAATTCACACTGATCATTTTGAGTATTGCTTATAGCCTTCTGTGGTATTTCATATGCCTTATTTTGAGGAGGGAGAGGATGACTTTTTTAGGCCTGTCGGAAGTTGTTTCACAGTCAGCTCTATGACTACAGCATCAGCCTGAAGGACTCACTACCCTCTCCTTGTCCCACCCTTCACTACATATGTATATAAAGCTTCAGGCCAGTGAACTTCACATACCTTTTTAAAGACTTATTTTTTATACATTTTAGATATAATAAAGTATATTAATGCTAACAATTTGACAAAATGGTGGGCAAACTAGCGGATCTTGCCTGATATACCCATCTTGAGTGGGTGGTATTAGGCTGATCTGATTGTGGGTCCTAGGGCCCAACAATTGGGTCAAAACACCAGGAATACAGGCGGCCAACAAACGAATGCGGTCTTTGATTCAATTGGATTTCTAAACCTGACAGATATCAGTTGGGGAAGCCCATTGGAGGGCCCCATAGACTGGCCAATAAGCTGCCGACTTGGTTTTATCAGCTCATGAATGGTCACCTTAAGTCTGCTGAAGGACAATGGGAAACATAAGAAACATAATAGTTTGGTGCTTCATTTTTTTCCCCTGGGCCAGTGCATTTTTCCCTAAAAGGAGCATTGACCAATATGATCCGCATGAGCATGCCTACCGCATTAGCAGCCCTCAGTGACTCAATTTCCTTGTCCTTTAATGCAAAGGAAAAATTATTTCATTTTCTTATTTTATTTACTTTACAAATCAAGTGAAATTCACTATAAAACAAAGTAGATGAATGGCTAATTATTTGTACAGTGCTGCGTATAAATATAAGCACTAGACAGAAATAAAGATGCTGTGCAAGATAATTATTGTTATAATCTATCTGTTTTATGGAACTCTGGCTTCTAAACACAGTTTGAATATTCAAAGAATAAACCACTGGAATTAAACAACGACAGGAGCATTAAAATAATGATTGATCTAAGCTCACTTTTCCTTTGTGACTGAAGGAGCAACGCAATGCAATTCTGCTTAGCTAGAACTTGTTTTCTGCTTTTAATAAGAGCCAAAACAATGAATTTTTTTCATATCAGATCTCTCTAAACAGCAAGTTTTCAATACTGTGATTTCGCGACAACTGCTGTTAGGTGGATAAACAGAAACTGGGTTAACTCAGTAGAGAGTAATTGGCTGTGTCCTGTTTTCAGTCACTAAACAGAGAAAGAACAGACTTGAAGCAGTAATGTAAGCCCTGAGACTGATTAGTTAGGAAGCTATAGCTAAAGGCAGCAAAAGCAGGAGGTATCCCGAGAGCCCAGCTCCTAGCAGTCTCCACTACCCTATGAGACTCAACTGGAAATCCCTTAATGCACTATACCCTTCATTTATATTTGCTACTGGACATTTGAGAGCATTTAAGAGAGATACCATTTTTGGAGCGGTTGAACAATGATGGATTGCTATAAAATGAATATTTTAGTAACATGCTGAATATAGAGGAAGACTACCATCTACAGTACAATGGGGAAAGTATTGCAGTCCTAGCAAATGATTTCTGTGTATTCATGTACACAGTTCAACAGTACATTGCTCATATGGTATACACTCATTAAAGTTACTGAGCACAATATGATATACATAATACATTTGTTTGCCAATCAGAAATGTTTCTATAAAGAAATAATGCAGAGAAGAAAACATGCTTTAAAGAACTTTTTTTTAGGTCAGGGATAAACCATTTGGCATTTGCTTATTGGCAACCACTGTTAATATGCCACACTGCTGATTATGTATGTGAACTAGTGGACACTATGGTGAGGCTCCTTGTGGATAATTAATACAAACGGTACCAATGCTGGTGGGGTCAGGTCTAGTTTATCACCAGGATATAATGTCTAAACAGTGACAATTTTATTTAGATAGTATAAGTGAAGTGTAATGTCAGTAATGTATTAGGGACCCGATCATCAACAGCAAAACAAAACACACACTTGAGAGACTTCTAACATAAATATAATATGTTTTATGTATTTGTTTTTACTTGGGGAAAAAAAATATATATATTGCTAATGGGACTCTTTGTAAAAACTGAAAAAAAAAAAAACCCTATAAAATATTATTGTAGGACCCGCACCTGGGTCATCTCGTTCTGTATGCTACTTCTGTGTGTGCCTCTGGTTCCAAGACACAGAATTTTTGAGAGCAGTGGAGGAGGATAATTCCCCAGTCTGACCCACACCCAACCCTAGAGATGCACCAAATCCCGAGCATATTTCAGCAGGATTCGGACATGTCCAAGTGCCTGGCCGATCAGTATACTCACAGATAGCAGCCATGAATTCTTTTGTTAAAACGCCTTTATTAGGACATGGGCTCTGACCCTTGCTTGATAAGACCCATTGCCATGAGTCTTATCAAGCAAGTGCCTGGCCGAACCAAATCTAAACCCTTAAAATCATTTAACTTTTTTTTTTTTCCACAAGTGCAGCACGTGGTTCTTTTTAACCTTATGTACCCTTATTAGCCTTTCCAAATTTGTGTTCTAATTTGTTTCGGGATTCAGTCGAATCACAAAATAGAGGATTCAGTGTTTCCCTATGTAAAAGGACTGATTATTAATTCTAATGTTGAATGTGCTGGTTTCTATACTACTTATGCACATAAATGTATTAGAATGAATTACTAATAAGGCTGGCAATAGCCTATAGTGTAGTGTTAGCAAATCAGCAAAATGTGAAGATTGTGGGGAGCTATTGAGACATTTTTGGGGGTACAAAACTTCACTACTCAAGGGTTGTTGTACCCTTGGGCTGGTACAGAGGTCCAAAATAGATAATGACATTGACCTAAAGGTGCACCATGCCCATACATAATCTTTGTTGGGCTTTAGTTTTTGGGTTTTCTTTTTTTACATCGGGGGCAAACAATGCTTGAAAACAGGCATAGAAACTAGTGGCAGTTTCTATTCATGTGGAATGACAAGCAGCACAGAAGGGTATTGGGAGTTTCTCCAGCAACTGAAATAAGTTGAAAGACAAATGTTATGTGTGCCCTTGGCTGAAAAGGAATACATTATGACCTACTTCATTGTAGGCACTAAATATAAAATGTTTGTATAGCAGAAATGTATTCTTATTATCATGCATTTATAAAGCACCAACCTATTCCTCAGTGCTATATTATACATGGGTATAGTGTATATATTTTTATACACCAAAAATCATGATGCTACAAATCAGATATATTGTCACTACTCGCATTAACTAAAGTATGTAAACTGTGTTCAGATAAAATCCTTTTTATATTAACTCACTTTGTACAGCTACAACAACAATGTGGATCTCAATGCTTAAGCTATTAGACTTATATATAGTTTAATTGATCCTAGAGGCATATACAAGGAAAAGATACCAGTCAATAGGTGATCTGCAATTAAAATGACCAAAGAGTGACTGCTCAGGGAAAAAAATGTGATTGTCTTGCTTCAACCAAGAACCAATCCTTTTACTTTGATGATGATTTGTTGAGATAATACGATTTTTCACAAACCAATTATAGGGTCAGTTCACCTTCACAAAACTTTCCTAAAAAAAGTTGACATCCAAGCTTGTGAAAGTGGGAAATGAGGGGTGGGAATTAATTAGCCATCATTTGGCTTTGGTTTTTATTTTAAAACAATATGTAAACTACCCCTTGCAAAGAAAAAATGGGAACACACATATTGCATAAGTGCTGAGCCACTTTATTAGCCCTGCAGCAAAACATTTCATTTTAGGGAAAGATTGTATTAGTGCTGACATGATGGTTAATAACCAGAAATGTATTTTAGCATTTCCAATGGCCTAAGAGCACACAATCATCTTATGGATGAGTGCTTTGAAGTAAAGTTGACCTGTCTTCATAAATTATTTGCTAGGTAAGAATGCAAAGTAAAACATTTTGCATGTAATAATGCATGTATTAGAAGGATGTAGCATCAAAGATTATAAAACATATTAAATCTTGCAGTATTTCACCAGCCAATAAAATGTACAGTGTACAGTCTACGGGTACCTAGGAACACCTTGTATTCTGTGCAACAGAATCTACACTGGCAACAGAATCTGAAGAAATTCTAAAGTTCACATAAGTACCAAGAAATATACTTCCCCATTCAAGCACCAAAAGGGACTAAATCTCTTTCAGATGTAAATGATAATAAAAAGTACTTACAACATAATTAAAGAAGGAAAGTCTGTTTGCACTTGGGGGTGCCAAATGTTAGGCAACCCCAAGTGCAGGGCCCGATTTGCATCTGTGGTGCCCCGAGGCCTCGCAGTCCTAGCACCTGCTGTCCGTTGCCTCGCGGTCCTAGTGACGCGGTTCATGCGCACCCACCTGTGCAAGTCCAGATCAGGAACGATGAGCTACTAATGCGGCTGGGCAGCATGCCGCCCCTAGAACTTCGCCGCCCTAGGCCCGGGCCTTTGTGGCCTCACCACAAATCCGGGCCTGTCCAAGTGATTGTATTGACTTACTTGAAACCTCGGGCCGGTGCTCATGTCGGCAGAAAACTGCACCGGGCCAGGGGTTATACCATTGAGCCCCACATAGAGATCTTCTTCCTGCTTCCTCTTTCTTCACGTGGTTGCGCATTGGCAGTAGAATGAAAGGCCGAACTTTTACTAAAAAGTCAGCTATTTCATTCTACTGCTCATGTGTTTGCCTGGGGAAATTTGAAGAAGAAGAAGATCTCTCCATGGTGCAGTTTTCTGCCGATAGGAGCACCAGCCCGGGGTTTCAAGTAAGTCAATACAATCACTTGGGGGTGCCTAACATTTGGCACCCCCAAGTGCAAACAGACTTTCCTTCTCCTTTAAACATTGCCCTTTACACACATTTTTCAGGGAGATCTGTGGCATTCTGGTATTTAAAAAGTATTGAGTACCTTTTTAACTTAACAGGTCATGTTGATTCTGTGCAATTCTGGATAAGCATGTGTATCAGAAGAAACCCCTGGGCTTTGTTTTATTATTTAGTGGAGTCAAATGAATGGCTTAAGCCTCCAACTATATCCGCAGCTGGAAATCACATGGCCAGCATAAACATTACAAAAAAATAGGATAAAAGTTTAAATGTAGGAGTCTCGCAGGAGTTAATCATATGGAAAGTAACAATAGAATACAATGTTATTACTGCAAGCATCACAGTTTATATATTGATGGAGAAAAAAAGATAGTAAATAATGCTTTCATACTGACCAAATACTCTATATTTCCTTTAAAGGGGTTAGCATTTAAGTTAGCTTTTACTGTGTGATAGAATGCCATCTTAGCATCTTTTCAATTGGTCTTATTTTGGAAGTAGTTGAATTATTTAACTTCCTCTTCTACTTGACTTCGGCAGCAAAAAAAACGATTGTTCTGTAAGGCTAGAATTTAGTTATTGCTACTTAGTTTTTACTTGTGTTTCTATTCAGACCCTCTTCTACTCATATTCCAATCTCTGATTCAAAGCATTGCCTAGTTACTATGGTAAATTGGACCTTAGCAACCACAGAGCTGCTAAAATTCCCAACTGGATAGCTGCTTAACTATCACAGTCAACATCATACATACTAAAACTGAATTCAATGGTAAACTACCCTTTAAAAAGCTAATTTCATAAAAAAATTTGGAAACTATTTGGCATTTATCTTTATAATGAACAAGCCTGGTTTACAGAATTTAATGTTGAACCTAGAGCATTTCATATGTACCGATTTCCAATTTTCCATGCTCCGGGGCCATCAAGCCAATAGGCGAAGTCCCTGCTAAATTTATGAGATTATAATTTAAAGGAGGTAATAAGGAATGTTTTCCTAGACAGCTAAAAATCAAAGCCACAAGAAACATTTGCACCAACGCCTGAAAATAACAAAAGTGAAATAATAAAGGAAATACAAGAATTTATACATATTCATGGATTAAACAACACATAGATTTTACTATATCATGTTGGCACAGTTCCTGCAAGGGTATTCCTGCACATTCATTAGTCACCTGCTGCCCTTCAGCTTTCACATGGATGAATGCAACCAACAGATACCAATATGCAAATAGTCATAGTAATATTTTTGTAAAGCACTGCATAACTTGGGTGTTATATATATATATATATGTAGCTCCCACCCCTCCCAGCTATAGTCAGGTGATCCCACTGGTGTCTAATAAAAGGGCAGCCAAGCTTGGGAGTTTTACTTTGAAAGCAGCTAGTAAGTTGCAGGTAAAACTTAGTCCCTTTGTAAAATGTATAATTAAGCAATTGAATTCTTAATGAATCAGATGAAAATTAAGCGTAGGACTGGCCAGATATGGGATGACTTTGACGTAGTTGGCCAGCTTAAATATATTGCAATATATCAATATATGGACAAACAATCCCTGTGTTGTTTAAAGGGTAAGGCATTTTTTAGTAGCAGTATGCACAAAATGTCTCTGTCTTAAATATATTGATAATGGGTTGAGTGCAGAGGACTTCTTGTAGTTGACTCTATATATATATATATATATATATATATATATATATATATATATATATATATATATATATATATATATATATATATATCACCATATATAGCCTCAAGTTAGTCTCCACTCTCCTGAAGACAGCCCCAGTTAAGGACGGCCCCGGTTGGAGTGCGGCTTGTTTGTTCACTATATATATATATTTATTGAAAAATCTTGATTTTTTTTCACAAGTATTCCCGTTGAGTGTGGTACTATGTTACTTTATTTACCAGCATGCGGGCAAGTTGCTAAAAAAGTTTAGGGTGTGCTACTCCATGCTTTTTTCTCTCTCTCTCTCTATATATATATAATAACTAGCAATCCAATTTCTAGCGATATTTTTATAATATAGTTACATCGCAGAACAGGTGCTGCATGCTGATAGAGGTTTGTCAAGATTTGCTTCAAAACAAGTTAGTGTTGCTATTTTTACCAAGTCACACGTAATTGCTATTCAGCTAAAAGTGTATTTGGCGATATAAATTTTAGAATTTTGAAAGCTATCTTCATAGACAGCTTGATTCATTTATTCAGCACTAGCCTTACCTAGTCTAATGTGCTAAATGAATAATTCATTTTGGCACCTAACATTCTGATCTCTGGAAAAATCTGCTGCTTTCTCAGTCAAGAAATACTCACAGCCTCTAGTCTTGCTCTCGGTATATATAGGGATAATCAGAACAAAGCTAGCTACTTCATGGAACACTTATGCTTGTGTATTTAGTACTCTGTTGCTATCGTTTAAAGCATTTGTTTCATTATTATTTGTTTTCCTTCCCAAGGGCTAGACGAACTGAAAGCATTTATTAAATTGTATTAATTTGCCAGCTTGAGCTAAACCAATAAGATAGGCAGCATTATAGATCTGGTCTAACTACAGTGCAAAACATAATGTTGTGGAGTGATTTTGCTCAGGTGCAACACATTTTTATTGTTAAACCAAGTTATGCATCTCTTTGCATTGGCCTTGGAGATGAGCAGTTTCTGATTACAGTACAGGTATGGAACCTGTTATCCAAAATGCTCAGGACATGGGGTTTTCCTGATGAGGGGCCTTTCCTTAATTTGGGTCTCCATAATTTAAGTTAACTAAAAATTATTTAAACATTAATTAATCCCAATAGGCTGGCTTTGCTTCCAATAAGGAATAATTATATCTTAGTTTGGATCAAGTACAAGGTACTGTTTTATTATTACAGAGAAAAAGTATACACTGTAAAAAAAAAAAAAAACTAAAACTAAATCTCAAAAGTATTTGTTGTTTGTTTTTATTTATGGTGTTTGCACCGCACATTTAGACTAACTAGAATAGTGCTCACACATCTACAGCTACATTCAATAAATGATGTATACATGGTACTGCATCAAATGAAAAATTTCCATTCACATAAACAAATACGTCTGAATAACAAGGGAGGCAAAACTGCATTAAAAGGAATAGGTGAGGAGTATACGAATACAATATGCACTCAACCATGAATTATAGCGATAACAGAAATAGCATTATAGTCCCTTGACCTTATAAAAGAATCCAGCCCGTGCCTCTGTGTTTTATTATTTGTGGTGCCCTATGACCTCTAATATTGCTATAATAAATAAGTGTACAAAATAAAATGGGTGGGTGAAAAGGCTGGTTACATGGTCACATGAGAGACTTGCACATAGATACTACACAATCCTGCCAAATCTATTTTATTGCCACAAAATGCAGTGTGATAATAATTTCATTAATTAAGTCACTCATACTATTAACCCTTATGAGTAAGCCGGCTCTTTGTGGGGCAGTGTTGAACATTGTTCAAAGAAACAAAAAGCTGCAGCTGCAATTTTAAACTAGACCTGGCTGATGCAATGCAGATGGCTTTCTTCCTAATATATGTAATAGCCAATAGCAAACACAGATGCAGTTCATGGTACATTAAAGGGTTAAACATGCACTAAAATATCTCAGAAACTAGGGACCTGTATTAAAGCACTGAGTATACAAACTTTTGTTGTTCTAATCAAACAGCAAATACGTGTATGTTGTATTACGTAAGACAAAGGAGGCTGTGCTTCAATAATAATTCATTGCTTCAAATGGTAAGACTTTGCCATTAGTTAAGTTTTAAACATTCCCTAATTTACTTCTTACTTTGTAATTCTGTTCGGTAATATTTTCTTTCTAATTGCTATGAAGTCTGAGCTTGTGTACTTTTTTATGAAGTTGGGGTCAGCAAGATCATGGATAACATAAGAAAAAAGCAATACAATATACTAAGGTTCCAAAGCTGTGCTAAAGAGTAATGATGATACATTACAGATGATAGTTCAGACAATGTCGTGAAAATGAAGATTTAATATAAGCTTCAGCATACTGAAATAAGAAACTTTCTAAATGCAATAAGTTAAATATTCTGTAATTTTCTGAAATAATCAAGTTTATCTTCTCGATTCCTCTCTCAGCATCCGTTTCTCTTCATTCTCTCTTCATGCAGCAGTTGGGTGTCAGATATTCATTGACAGTTTCTTATTTCAGCATGCGGAAGTTATATTTGATTTTCATTTTTCACGATAGTTCCCCTTTAAGTTATATATACACTTATAATACACAAAAGCCATGAATATCTTGTAAATTATATCCTTATAAACGGTGAGTACTGATGTCATCAGTTATAAACGGTGAGTAGTGATGTAATTTCTGTCACATGACTCACTAAAATTTGTGTATTATAATTAATAAAGTACCCCCAGTTGTAAAATATGAGGATATTATAAGTTACATCGGAGTTCCATGACCTGTATAAAAACACTCGGCCTTCGGCCTCGTGTTTTTATATGGTCATGAAACTCCTCGGTAACTTATAATATCCTTATATTTTACAAGAGGGGGTACTTTATTCACTATATAAACACCATAGTCTTCACTTTATTAGGCTATTTCTTGTATTTAGGAAGGCTGTCCACTTTTTAACTGCACTTTAGAGCCTTTCTACTAAGGCACAACAGTAAAAAAAAATTAAACGATATATGTTGCCATTAGCAACAACTAAACAGCCTGGTGTTTCTAGTGAAAATTCTTATCTTATTGGTGTGAGCTTATGGAAAGGAATTCAGCACTGGACAGCACCACAATACATGCAGCAGCATACCTTTCTTGGACATACAGTAAATTAGTTGCACAAGAATATACATTTGGTAATATTTTAATCTTAACTAACTAGTTTACAGAATACTTTAAGATGGTTATACACCAATCGTTATCATTAATATGCGGCTATCCTCTTTATAGCACTTTGGACCAGTTATCTTAGAAAAATTGATCTCATGATTTATCTCATGAAAACCCCACTGATGTGTCTATGGAAATTTGCAATTAGCAAGAACAGTTAAGATCCTGAAATAGGATCTTAAAACTGTAAACCACCTGGCAATAGCATTACAAATGCAGGCTCCCTGGTTAATTAAGACTTAACTATCTACTGCAGAGCAGAACAACTAAAGCCGCACCAGCAGCTCCCCACCGCTCTGTGCTTTTGTATCAGATGTGAAGCTTGCTTCGTTGGGTACGAGCTGAGCATTATTAAAAGCAACGCCACACAACTAGGCCTGCTGCCTGATGTGTTTTGGGCGCATGCACCCTTATTAATAGTAATAATTTAATAATTGGCCTGTGATTAAGGACACATGCACCCGAAACACACCTGTTAAGCAGGCCTTGTTGTCTGGCATTGCTTTTAATAATGTGCTAATGAAACTTTGTTTTTATAAATCTACTGCAATGTGTCTTTCCTTCTTCTAAAGAGGTTTATCTACAGCAGATCACTATGTTGTCAGCCACAAGGCATTCCTGCTCTTAGCCCCTAACCTAGGCAGGTGGTAAATACAGGGCTCTCTTGCACCTGCCAGCCACTTGCACTACCTAACTTACATGTCAAAATCACCCAAATATATGCAACTGCACCATAGGCTGCATACAAGTACATGGGCACAACATAAGAACTTGGTAGTCAGCACAGTTTTTTATTTTTTATTTGCACCTTGCAGTTGGCTTTTGTACTATATAATAAATGAGCCTTTAGTCCAAGGAATGTAAGTTCTACCAAATTATTTAAAGAAAAAGGAAGATAAAACAGCCCCCGTACTATACAACCAGATACTATAATAGTAGTGCAGTAGTGTGCTTTTGTGTACTAGGTTGACAGTGAATAGTATAGTTTCAACATAAAGTATTAAACAGATAAAACATAACATTATTCACAAGACACCAGCAACTTTTGTCATCAATACATAAATAAAATATGAGCTTTAATCTGCCAAATGAAGTCTGGTCTGTTGAAGGAGCAACCTTAACATATAGCTGCTGTACAGTCTAAAAGTGCCAGTCAAGTTGGCCATATTCATTTACACAGTGAAGCAGGGTGCAAAGGCTATCATTCAGAACATGCAAGCTGGAAAGCCCAGGTCTCTCAAACACATGACAGCTCTACACCTTATTTTCAACCTGGCCCAGAGAGCAAAAGTAGCAATTAAAGGGCTATGTGCAAACCCTTCATGCAGGAGGTTGAAGGTCAGTTCTTCTGTGGCTATTAGTTCTCTTGTAGTTGCACTTAGCATGGCTCCAGGGAAAATACAATTTTCAGTCTTATAAAATGCTCAAAAATAAAAAGCAGTTGAAAGAAGTAATTATTTCTGGTGTATTATTTCAAAACAAAGTTCACAAAAATCTACTTCTGGATGTCCTTCAGATCCAAGAGCAATCTGTTTAATTAAAAAATGTTTACAGTCTATTAATTTGAAACAATTATTTAACCTCTTTGCAATACGTTTCATCATACCTATAGACATAGAGAACACATGGTTAGGGTTCCCCCCATTATCAAGTGTAATGCATTTAAACAACAACCACCACCGTCTAGTGACATCATATCCTTTGTAAGGTATGAAGTTCAGGACTACAATGCCCATAGTTCATACTATCATGGGATGACCAATTTAAGACCAGCAATCTTTAAGGAAAACCGTGTGTTTACTAATATGTGATGTTTTGTACCAAAAAAAAAAAACCCTCTGCAAGAAATGGCCTTTTGAAAGAAAAAAAAAACAGCAGTTTTTTTTGTACTTAATTTGTCCTATTATATTGGGTTATAATATTTATAAGTTTTTGATAAAAGGTACTGTACAAGTTAGGTGGGGTTTTAGAATTTTAATACTCTATGCAGAAATGATAGTGTGAACTTCCTATTAATTAAATGCAAGCACACTTTTTTGGTACTGATGAGTTAAGTTACTATAATAACTTAGAGGACATTTATCTATCCTGTTTTACCTTATTTTTGACCTGACTTGAGTTGAAGTCACTCTCTAAATCTGGCCATAGACGCTAAGACCTGATCGTACGAATCATCGTACAATTGGACTTCCCCATCTCCCGACCTGCCACTAACCATTCCAATCAAATTAAGTACAAAAGAACAGATCAGCCGATGTTCTGCCCCTGACAGCAATCGTACCAAAGTTATGTCCGTCAAAGCTGGTGATAGTCTCCCACTGAAAATTGTATGATCGGCAATACATGCAGAGAAATTATCTGCAGCCGACAGAAATCTTTTAACCTGTCCGAACGACCGATCTCCGCCGGACGAAAAATGTAGGACTCTCCGCACACTGTCCGAACATCTTATGAATCCTCGATTCGTACAATCAGATCTTTGCGTCTATGGCCAGCTTTATGCTGTTCTGAAGCCTTTCTGTACTAGGAGTTGTAACAATGTGAAGAGCAAAGGCATCAAGAAAAGTTTAATGAATACTATATATTCTGGAAAATCAAACAATGCAAACAAATCTTTAGTTCCTCTTTAGTAAAACATCTGATTAAGAACCTCAGACACAAAAAGAGAGATTCGGTTGTGAAACCGGGAGTAGATTTGCTGTAAGAACAGGGTTTTTTTTTCTCATTATAAGATTTTAGAGGGTTCAGAGCTAAAGCTCTCAGTTGGATTTGTGAAACTACATTTCAACAAGTTTTTTTTTTTTTTTTTTTTTAACCTGCATGAAAATTCTATTTAAAGCATGGATTGATTCTTTCCTTGTCACCAGGAGACAAAGACTGCCTAGGTCTCTGTTTTGCTGTTTGAAAACAAGTAGAGTAGTTTCTAATTTAGTTTTTCCTCCATAAAAAAACATTGGCTTTGTTTTCCTAACAAATCAGTTTGTTGGTCTACAGTTCATGCCATGTGTAGTTATTATCACAGTGTACCTATCTCTAAAGATCCCGAGAACAGATTTTGTATCTCAATATATTTCTGCAGCAGGAGTCCCAAAGGTAACCACTAACATTTTTGTACAGACTACAGCCTTATGAGAACTGCAGAGTATGCAAGCAATGCATTAAAAACATGGAATAACTTTTTCAATTGAAATCTTGCAGGCCCACACTGAAGCATCAGGCAAAAATGAGAGATTCCCTTGTATTACAAGCAATGGGAGAGGTTGGATTATAAACCAGTGCAGGAGTCAAGAACACTAGTTGTTTAGCCGTCTTTCATAAACTTATTACCAGTAAAATATATATATATATATATATATATATATATATATATATATATATATATATATATATATATATATATAACTGTTACCATAGGTATCTCAAACCCAGAACAATTCCCAAGGTCGTGGCTCAGTCTTCTGCTTATAACAACCAGCTTTCGCTTCAGAAGGAGCCCTCCACTACTTGAGTGCCGACCAGGTCTTATCATGATAGGACCAATGAGACAGTTCTGGGCAGGCAAGGGAACCACGCGTAGTACACAGAAAGGAGGGGGAGCAAGGAGCGTGGTCAGGAGACAGGCCGGCTCAATACCAGACTGACAATATGGTACCAAATCAGGAGCAGAATTGTAGTTCTTGACCCTTGGAGGTCACAGGCCAGGGTGAAACCAAACAAACGCAATACACAATCAGAATCCAAAGACTGGTCAAGAACAGGCAAGGGTCAAGGACAAGGATCAGACAATATGTAAGCGCAGCCAGGAACTATAAAGATAGACCTATATTGGGCCATGATTCAGTGCAGAGCAGGCTTACATTATATAATGGCTTACACTGATCGCCAGGGGCCAGAGTGATTACAGGTGAACAAAGTCCTACCCTACTTGCAATTACTAGTATAGCAATGGGAATGAACCAGGGCCTTAGCTGTCTGCTCATATAGAGCAATGGTAACAGTCCAGAAACACCAGGTCCCTGGTTCAACTCCAGACAGGGTATTACAATAACCTTTGCCATATGAAATGTTGGAGTTGCATTTAGAGAAAAATCCAATTCTAAAACGGTAAAAAAAACAACAACAAATGTTCAGTCATTGCAGCCGAATAGAGAGGCATGGTTTGCAGAAAGCATCAAATGTCTCAATTGAAGCCATGATAACAACATTGTATGGAGCTGTACAAGATACCCTTAGCCAAAGTAGCATTTACTAGGCTTGAGGATTACCAACAATCTTAATGCTGCTCTGCAGGTCCAAAAATCAGAACCCAAACAGGGTACTAATTAGTACTGAAGCTCTGACACATGTGCAGAAGTGGCTAAAACCAGAAATGCCATTACAGTGTATGACTTATGGCAACAAAGGAAGCAAGAGAATAATAGAGGGAGTCAGGGTCTGTATGTTTTCATAGACATTTGTTGAAGTTGAAAATCTCAGTACTTATGAGAATGCATGTATATCGAGATTTGTGAGTTCAGGGGAAGGTTATATTTTATATGAAGGTGAATGTCCTGCTGTATATTTAAAAAGGGGCACATCAGTATGCAGGGAATAGGCCACTGGAAAATAGTCTTTTGTAAATACTTGTTAATAATGATAATAGTAGCAGATTATATATACAGTATGGCCCCTTTTAAAATATACCATAGTTTGTGTGAATGTGATAAGGACTATAAAATGGGGTAGGGGTCGACGTGAATGATGTTTAATCTCGGTATAACACGGTGGACTGTTTAATATATTTATAATAAATTACAAGGAAAATTATACATAGAGGATTCATTTAATAAACCTCAAAGGAGTACTTTGTATAAAACCTCTGCCATCATACTGGATTGGGTTGGGTGGCATACAATACTGAACTAGAAATGCTGCAAGATGCAGTCTTTCCATTTTAAAGGATACTGTCATGGGAAAACATTTTTTTTTTTCAAAACACATCAGTTAATAGTGCTGCTGCACTGAAATCCAATTCTCAAAAGAGCAAACAGATTTTTTTATATTCAATTTTGAAATCTGACATGCGGCTAGACATATTGTCAGTTTCCCTGCTGCACCCAGTCATGTGACTTGTGCCTGCACTTTAGGATGGAACTACTTTCTGGCAGGCTGTTATTTCTCCTAATTAATGTAACTGAAGGAGTCTCAGTAGGACTTGGCTTTTACTATTGAGTGCTGTTCTTAGATCTATCTGGAAGCTGTAATCTTGTGTTAGGGAGCTGCTATCTGGTTACCTTCCCATTGTTCTTCTGTTAGGCTGCTGGGGGGGGTGATATCACTCCAACTTGCAGTACAGCAGTAAAGAGTGAGTGAAGTTTATCAGAGCACAAGACACATGACTGGGGGCAGCTGGGAAACTGACAATATGTCTAGCCCCATTTCAGATTTCAAAAGTGAATGTAAAAAAATCTGTTTGCTCTTTTGAAAAATGGATTTCAATGCAGAATTCTGCTGGAGTAGCACTATTAACTGATGTGTTTTGAAAAAAAACCTGTTTTCCCATGGCAGTATCCCTTTAAAGAATTCTAGCCAAGTGTCCTATCAACTCAGATTGATAAGTTAAGATAAATTGCCCACGCCTTACAGCTATTTATTATATCACATCACCAAATGTTGTAGGAGATGTCAAACCCCATAGAAGGAGATGGACAATGTTAATTCTGAATGTAAGGGCAACTAAAAACAACCATTTTCTGAACGGTCATTTCTCTCTCTTGAATCATTTTAGTAGAAGTCTCCATTGCATGCTTCTTCACAGAAGAGATAATCAGAGACAACAATGCAGAGAATAGGAAGAGAATTACGGATACTGCTTTGAACAGCAATTTAATAATAACTTTAAATCCATTGACAATTTGTAAGTGACAGATTGGAAAAGTGACTTAAGACAATATATTTTATTAAAATATCTAATTGAATAAAATTTTATATTTTCATCCCCTTTAAAAATATAAAATTTACACATTAAAGGGAAAATATCCCCCTTTCTGACATGAGCTTGTTCAGTTGAACCTAGTTAACTATGGAGGTGAGGGAAGTGTTGGATCACTCTGTCAACTTAAGGATATCTTTTAGAATTTCAGACAGTGTTTATGAAAACTTTTACACACAGCCCCAACTGAAAGAGCTTTTGTCAATAGGGGGGAGGGTGTAAAATGTTTCTTTAATAAAAAGTTGAGAAGATTAATGAGAAGACAAGTCACTGTTTAGGATCAGTCACTGCATAAAGGCACTGGCACATGCAGCATTGTGATCACTCGAAGTGGAGATTCAATCAAACTACCTGCTGTGGGTCTCATGCCACTTACATGAGACACCCTACAGAGGCATTATACACCAGATCAAATTGACTCAATATGGTTCCCATTCACTTGAGGGTAGCAATGGTAATAAATGCCCTGCGTGCTACAGCCCAAAGAACACAACTTTCTTATTTATTGATGCAGAATTATTATCCTGGCGTGAACATTGCTAATCAGATGTATTAGCAAAACTAGTAGCACTCTGCCTTATAGCTCAAAAAAAGAACACACTCATAAAGAGGCATAAGGAAAAATAATACTGCCTTTTTAACTTCAAGGATTACACAAGACCTCAGGAAAAAAAAAACAATAGCAAAGCGAAAGATAAGAAATTTGAAAAGAAATTCAAGTGGAATTAGATGCGATCAGCATGAGCACTCAGAAAAAAAAGATTAATTCTTCAGAAACAGCTCATTCCCTGTAAAACCCACACACAAATTGCTTCAGAGGTAAATCTGCAGCACAATAAGAGAAAACAGAATACTTTACATACACTACTTTATATATTTTATAATGTGCAGCATGAAGTGTACATTAAGAAATAAGAGAAATGTTGGCCAACCTGAGGTGTTGGCAAGCATATGAAAATCTATTTTCCATGAGTTTGAGATTAAAGAGGAACTTTTTAAACTTCCATTGTCAAAATCTGGGGCAGTAAGTCTGTATTGTCATAAAGTACATATCGAGATTACACTTGTGACTAGAGGTCAGGCAAGTGTCCTTCAGGCAAATGCACGCTCCACAAAGCAATGCTAAGAGAGCCAGAAAGCAATCCTTCACAAAGCAATGCCAGGAGAGACAAAGAAGTACAAATTAAGTGCCTACTGCATTTCTCAGGGTAGCGACACAGAATTTAAAATAAGGTAAAAAAAGAAAAATAAAAAGCTGGCCACAACAAATATGTTTATAAAACAACTGGTTTGTTTAAAAGTTAAAACTTGAGGGGATGGCAATATGTTGGGATCTCTCCAGTGAGTCAAACCATTAACCTTGCAGGCATGCAGGTGCGCCTTTCATGAAAACTATGCTGACCCAGGGTACTTTGTAGAAGAATGCAATGTCACCATGTTGCATCCAATTACCCAAGTATTCCCATAGGAGAAGGAGCATGTACAGTATAGTAAACTTGGCTTCAGTACTATGCTGTATGTGGGCCTGCACAGAGAATACAAGGATAGAACAGGGACACAGAGCAGATTTCTAGAGCGGAAATCAAATTTGATGTTCATAAAGAACTGTGTTCATTATTTGCAGGAGCTTTTTCCAAACATGTTTTGATTCCCATATTAATACATAAGCCGTATAGAATATCATTGCACCTGTATTATATGACTAAAACAGTACAATGTCTTGTTACGATGAATGCAACTGAATGGTTAATCTTGATTCAGCCCGGGAGTGAGTGTTTGCTTAAACAAACTAGGATTTTATCTTTCATCTTTGTTCCAAAATATCCAGTCATTATTAGACACACCAACTTGTCTCCTTTACTATAGTATTAAAGGGGGACCTTTGCTAAAAGTAAGCACAGCAAATCAGTCTTCTGTTCAAAATGATTATTTAATTTAAAAAATAATCTAAATTATTCTTATTCTCCTGGTGCTATAAAGCACTAATGGATTTTTTTTTTGTTTTGTTGATTTTACTCCTCCTCCTCTCATTCGATAAATTATATAATTTGTTCAAAGGGAGATAAGGAGCTCTGTAAAAAAAACTCTCTCTTTCCTTTCCTGAAGTTTCAGCCTTTGAGGTAAAAAAGTTGCTCATTATACATAGGTCTTACTTGTAGATTTGTATTTTGTTATATCTACTCCTCCTCTGCTTGGCAGAACAGGAAGTGTAAGAAAAGGCTAAAGTGAAAGGCAGACTCCATTCAATGGGGGCAGCCAAGGGCCTATGAGATGGAGCAGAACTGGGGCAATTCATTTACTGCGTTCCTGGTCATAAATAAATATATATTCATAATGTGTGTTTATTTGGTATTTTCAATCATTTATGATTTAGTAGTTGTATGGTAATGTAGTAATGTTATTTGATGGATCTGCATTACGACATAATGAGATAATATCACTGCCTGTTGAACTTCCAGTACAGAGAACAGAACAGAAGCTTACATCACCATCCAACGGAACATTGAATGCGGTTGAAAAGTCCCGTATCAATAGGAGCCAAAATTAACAATGAAAACACAAAAGAAACAACTATTTCAAGAGCCCAACTGCTGTGGGAACATTTTCAGATGTCTCTTCTCTACATTTTCATAATAAAGCCACATGGAAATTACACATTAAACATAAGCCCCTCCAAATTAAAATAATTTTGTGTTCGCCTACTGCATGTTTTCAAATTGATATTACTATTATTGTCTGAGGCAATACTGTGATAGGAGCAAGATTTTCTTTTTGAAATTCCCCTAGTTTCTGAAAGTGCTTCTATCTCAGTTTGCAGAACAGTAACATTGATTTGCTAACACAGATGCTAAAATCAATCAGTGTGTTTATGATTAGCAGCCAATCAGATCTTTGCTTTCATTTTCTAACTTGTAGTTGCTAATTTCTGTTTGGATGCTTTTGCTAACCACATTCATGCAATTCAGTCCCTATATTAGTAGATCCAACAGTCTCTCTGGATGACTAACCACAAGCTTGCTTATCATCTTCCCTTAGCATTGCATTACCCCCAAGAAGAAGCCAGAGGAGACGTCTGGCACAACTAGTGCACAACCAGACTAAAGGTGGCCATAGACACACAGATCTGATCGTACGAATCGAGGATCCGTATGATTTTCAGATTGTGTGTGGCGTGTGCCGTCATCTTTCGCCCGGCGCAGATCGGTCGTTTGGTCGAACGGTCAGGTTTGATTTTGACCCGACCGATCCCGCCGGAGCTCATGGCACATCGTAATCTGATCGTTCGGCCATACGGCCGAACAATCAGATTACCCCCGATATAGCCATGCCTGTTAATGGCATATCGGGGAAAGATCCGCTCGTTTGGCAACATCGCCAAACGAGCGGATCTTTGCATCTATGGCCACCTTAAGGACAATAAATTGAACACATCATCTCAGAGGTTACCACATAGGTTTTCTCATGAACTACACAGAGAGGTAGAATGAATCTACCAGCATACAGCCTATATTAAAAACTATTCTCCATGACATTTTGAGTGTATAAAAGCCCATATATATTTGTATTCATAAATTTTATTGCAAAAATAACTCTAAATATCTGTGATAATGACACATTGCAAAATGTTTTTGCTCCATAAACATATTATTAACATAGGGGCTAAACTGAACTACCCATAGTAACCAATCAGATCAATGCTTTAATTTCTAACCACTATTAAACTGTTCAAAACTAATTTCCAAACGAATAATGGCAACTGTACTAAGTAAATCAGCTTGTTAAACAAAGGCTTTTGGGTCATACAATGAACATGCAGTAGACATGCAAAAATAATTTTGTTTATAGCAATTCAGCAACATTTCCTAATTGTTAGTTAGCTCCATTTTTGAGACCTTTACAGAAAGAATACAAAGTTACGTAGCTATTATTACCTTTACAAGAGGTAGTTTTTGGTTGGAAGCATTTAAAACAATAGTTGTAACAAAGAAGGATATGCATAGTAATGTACTGTTTGCACATCATTTTCATAACATAATAGAAAAGGTTTGTGATGACTTAAGGAGCTCTACCTCACAAAAAGAGTAAGGTATTCTGACCTGCAGTTCAACAACTGCCTCTAGGTGCTCATTTAGGTGTGTTTTGGTCAGTGAAGTATGTCCGTAACTCTGTAGTCTTTTTGAAGAGCAGATGTTAATTTAATGTCAGTATTACACATGCATTAAAAATAGACAATTTAAAACAAAAAAAAGCAATTCTTGTGAAACAGATATGAATTGGTTGTTAGATCTATTGCACAAAGCCAAAAAGCAATGAGAGAATTAATGATTAGTGGGGAAAAAGCATAGACTCGTGCATGTAATGCATTGAATTACCATAGTTACGAGCCTTTAGTACAGGCCTCTCTGAAGATGGACTAAGATTTTCGTGCCAGTCTGTAAAAATTATGAAAAATATAATGATACCTTGATAAAGAACATACAAATCATAGGGAATAAGAACTATAAACACAAAGATAGATGTATCTCACTTTTAACAGGATAGTTAGTACAAATGCTACAGTTTGCTTTTCATAGGTGCTTGTGAAATTGAGGAATGATTACTCAATTTGGCACCAATATTGTATAAAGATTTTATAATGTATCACGGTTAGGGTAGAACTCCACAAGTGGATTTCGTCAGATCACCGCCCAGTGACAAAAGGCACGCGACAAGTCGGATTGGAGATGCAGGCGTCATGATTGGACTAAATGAAAAGTCGCAGGTAAAAACGACATTACATCCAAACTGACAACTGTCGGATGTGGACGCAGAAAGCAGAGTCTTCATCCGACAGTCGGACCGTGTAGACGTTACTTCCGACTTGTCATTCAGTCCAATTATATCTTGACGCATGCGACTCCATCTGACTTGTTGAGTACGTTTTGTCGCCTGGGCGTCGATCCGCCGAAAAATGCTTGTGGAATTCTACCCTATCAGTGATACATTATAAAATCCTTATATCATATTGATGCTCAAGCTTATTCATAAAGGGACACAGCGACAAATGTGGGTGCATTAGCATGTATAACCTATAAGTGAATTGCTTATTTGTAAATGTAACTGCATTTAAAAGGAGTTGTTTTGGACACTTGTAGCAATACAGCAGACGTCAGCTCCCTTCTAGCCAAGATCCCGATTCCAACAAAATCTTCAACACAGGTCTATTATTCACTAGTTATTAGCTATACGGTTTCAAGAGTCAGAGACAGCAACACAGAAAATAAAGAGACAACTTTTTCTTTCAATAACAATTACAAATCATTCTAAAAATGGTGTAATCAATGTATTGTATAATGAATGGGTATAATTAGAAGCAATTTTATTATATATTAGGATTCCTGATCCACCATTCCCTGGTTCAGGTAATAAAAGGAATCATTTTGCAAAGGGATTATTATTCAGAATTACTAGTAAGCTGCAATACAAGTATGTTGCCCAAAAACAAATGTGGTTTGATTCCCATTTATCCCCTTTTAAAAATTTCAAAACATGTTTTCAAGTTTTGTTGCCACTACAGGAGAAAACCCTCTGCAAGACCTTTCTGGAAAGATAATCATCATTAGTCATTCATTTAAAGGCATAGTTCATTTTGAAATTTTACAATTATGCAAACAATTACATTCTGAGATAAGTAACAACAGCAAAAAAATTGCAGCACCACATTTATTTATAGACTGAGTTATAGATTTTTGGCTGCTGGGGTCAGTGATCACCAACAACCAAAAAGCTATTTTAAATATCAAACAATTCAAAAATTATAAAAAATGTTGACCAGACAAAAAGTTGCTAAGAAGTGTACTCTCAATATAGCATACAAAAAGTTATACATACATGTGAACTACACCATTAAGTTGGAGGTTGAGATTCGTTTGTATTAAGAAGTATGTCTGCAAATAGTTATTTGTTTATAACAAAGAAGGCTGTCTGTCTGCTTTGAAAAATACGAATCATAATATATACAGATGTCTGGAAAAATATGCTTATATTTATATTTCATTAGTCTAATAACTGCCTCGTCACTTCAGGCATCACTGAGGGGGCAACAAATGGCTGAACTGTTTTGATATTTTTATTTCATTAGATTGTGTTTTTAATTGCTTCTGACATTTTATATATATATATATATATATATATATATATATATATATATATATATATATATATATATATATATATATTATTTTTTGGCTATTTATAATATTTAAAAAGGTTAATTTGTTATTGGTACAGTTTTCACATGCAAAGGGAATATGGCACGTGTCTGAATGATTCCTCTACTTTGTTTGCATTTTCCACTGCCTGCAATGCAGAAATGGTATGAACACCCCCACACACACCATCTGCTACGCAGGTAATTGACAAGCAGTGCTTATATGTTCCCCACAAAGTTCTAAAATCCCTTCTTCCTTGCTCTGGCTGTTCTGCTTCCTATTCGGTCGACTGAAGTCTATGAAATTCTGATATATGCATGGATAGAAAGATGCCATGGCACATATAATCATACACAGAAGAATACTTAAGAGTTAAACAACACTTGGGGGACACACAACTACAAAGGAACACACTAAGGGGCAGATTTATCAAGGGTCGAATTTTTAAGTAAAAAAGAAATTCGACCATCGAATTAAAATACTTTGAATATCGAAGTCTAAGTATTTTTCACCGAATTTGGCCATCGAACAATCAAAGTAAAATCGGTCGAACAATTTTAGCGTACGATCGAACGATTTTACTTCGATGTGTGAAGACTTGCATTGAAGGCCCCTATAGGCTAACATAGCACTTCAGCAGGTTTAATTTGGTGATCTATTGAAGTCAAAGTTTCGATTATCGAATATTCTAACTATTTTACTTCAAATCGAATTCGAAGTCGTAGTATCCTATTCGATGGTCGAAGTATTCGAAATATTACTTGAATTTCGAATTGTTTTACTTCGAAAATTCCCTCGAATTCACTTCGACCCTTGATAAATGTGCCCCTAAGGGTCAGTCAATAAAGCGACAAAGGCATTGCCTCATCTACATCATTGTCAGTGTAACTAAACATCGGATTGTCTTGCAAAACACACTGTAATGAAGCTCTTGTGCCGTATACCTGCTGAATATTCCCCATAACAGACAATGTAATTATTGCAAATTCTATCAAAGCCTATTAGTATGCACCCTAGAGACAGAGCACATATGGTTTTGAAGAAGTATCTCATCACAGCGAGCAGCTTGTGTTAAGTTCAGTGCATTGGTCTGTAAAGTAGCACTGACAACAGCCAACTGGAATTAATGTCTTTCTTGACATTTGTCATTACAAGGGAAGGATTCCATTTGCTGCTGGCACTTTAAACTGCTTTACCCGGTAGCACACTTATGAATGTTTTAAAGCGACTATTCATACACAAATTCTAAAACCATACTTTTTATAGAACGTATTTTAGTCACCTTTAGGCCTTGGCGTCCGTTTTCTTCTGTCTCTGAAAGCAGCACCGGATTGCAGGGCCTCTAGCAGGCTATCCATCACTCCAGTCTCTTCTCCCTCTGTAAAAAAAGATTCAGGGAGTTCCATCAGCCCTCTAGGTTACCATAGTAATGTCAAAGGCACACAGACAGATAAAAAAGATCGCTCTGTTATGACTAAAACCTGCAATTTTAAAACTAGACAAGCTTTTAACGGACTCATATATCATTCTTTTCTTAATAAAATCAGTCTCATTTCTTTTCTTGTGTTGCTATCTAGTAAAGGGGACGAAAGTTCAATTGATTTACTTCGGGCCTTAGGCTTTATAGTGAAAGGCAGTAATCTCAAAAGGAATATGGCTTCTGTCTTATCGGCTTTCTTCCCCCTGAACCCACTGTGGTAAGGTCATTCATAAATCATTTGTCCCTTGTGAAAACAGCAACTTTACAGATCTCTAAAATGGAATCAACCGTAGTTATATGTGACGTAAAAAGCCCTGAAATCATTAAGCAGGGAAGTGACTTTGATGTGCCGACTTTCTTTAATGTCCAATCGCCTGAGCGGCAGGAACTATAAATGTGCAATTCATTATTAAAAAAAAAAATTGCACTGGTAAAGATCACCAGAGGAATATGACATTCCCCTGTGTGTGGATTTTATTTAGAGGTCCCGTAAGGCCAGCACTGCAATATTTGAATTAAAAACAAGCGAGATGTATATCTTGGCTTGCAGAATAGACTATTAGTTCATTCATTAATAGTAATGAAGCACATAGTATAAATATATAGAATGCCTAGACTTCCCATTTACACTATTCATTTTGCAGCCCCTGGAGCTATTCAAAGAGTTTTCATTTTTATTAGTCGAGATTCTCTTTCTACGACTTTTCATCTACACTTCGTTTGCTTGACTGCAATTAAACTAGGCATCCAAAAAAATACCCCTGAAAATAATGAACATGTAATTTGCATATCAATGAACCTAAGAACTGATTACCTTCCTGCCATCATGCCACTAGAGCTTGAAAACCTAAAGAACTTGATTTGGATACTTTACCAATAATTAAGTCTTACTAGGCTGCCCATTAACACAGAGACACATGAAAAGTTCAAATAGCCAAATATAACAGCTATAAATGACCCTAGTACCTGGTATATTTAACAAGCAATGATCTATTAGCCACTTGATCTGTAATGCATCTGAACAGATAAGATAAGTTCTCAGTTTCATTCTGATCTGTTCCAAATTGGCGACTCTTATTCTTAGCTTTCTTGTATTAAAGAATAAGCTTCAGATGAATGCATTATGTCACACAATACACATGTACTATACAACACACATGGATGTCATATTAAAGGAATTGTTCAGTGTAAAAATACAAACTGGGTAAATAGATAGGCTGTGCAAAATAAAAAATGTTTCTAATATAGTTACTTAACCAAAAATGTAATGTATAAAGGCTGGAGTGGCTGGATGTGTAACAAAATAGCCAAAACACTACTTCCTGCTTTTCAGCTCTATAATTCTGAGTTAGTCAGCGACTTGAAGGGGAGCCACAAGGGACATAATTGTTCAGTGAGTTTGCAATTGATCCTCTGCATTCAGCTCAGATTCAAAAGCAACAGTTATGACCCATGTGCCCCCCTTCAAGTCACGGATTGGTTTCTTCATAGTAACCAATCAATGGAAACCAAGAGAGCTGAAAAGCAGGAAGTAGTGTTCTGGCTATTATGTTACTCATCCAGTCACTCCAGCCTTTACAGATTACATTTTTGGCTAACTAACTATATTAGAAACATTTTTTATTTTGCACAGCCTATTTACCTAGTTTTTATTTTTAGACAGTACAATTTAAGGAAGGACTAACCTTAGTGGGTATCGAATAAAAAAGTGCTTTCAGTATATTTTTTTTCTGCTGAGACCCCAATAGTACTCAATGCTATTCAGTCCAAATAGAAGAGGGGGATGGTGGTGAGCACACAACATGTTTCGGTTCAATACCCTTTATCAACTTGATTATGGGTATTGAACCCTAAACATGTTGTGTTTACCACTGCCTGGAATAAGAAGTTGTTTGCAGTAATACTGCTGGAGTTCCTCTTCCTTCTCCTATACTTGGATCATTTGCAGCAGTTGCAGCACAGAGCAACTATTAAGGAATTGGATGCATATAATTTGGAAAAGCTGTGCTAACCACCATCCCCCTCTTCTATTTGGACTGAATAGCATTGAGTATTATTGGGGTCTCAGCAGAAAAAAAATATACTGAAAGCACTTTTTTATTCATATATAGTAATAGTAGTGCCGTTTACTGTTTAAGCAAAAGTGAAATCCAGCACTTCTGCTTTGAACAACATGAAACATTCGAGGAATCTCTTGATTCAGTATAATTTGCATTTATATGAAGCTGATCATTAAAATAAAAAATCCCACAGCTCTATTCAGCTATAAATTAGGACATATATTCAGTCAGCAGAATTATACTTTGGAGGAATGCAAACATCCTCCTGTGGGGTGTAATTTTGGAAGTCTGGTTTGACACATTTGAAAGATGATTACAGGAAGGAGCTGTTCCATTATTCCCTATTACAAAATTGCGTAATGAAAAAGTATGTGAAAGACTATAGACATGGAAGAAATCCACAGTTCCAGAACAGAAAAAAGATGGTCAAACTAATCTCTATCATTTCATTTCTTAACTAACTTACATGAACACTTAATAAAGTACTGTTTTAGTAGGGCACTTGGTTTTTAGGATGTTACAAACTAGTTTAAAGGGGTGGTTCACCTTTTAAGTTAACTTTTAGCTTGTTATAGAATTGGTTTTCATCATTTATTTATTTTTTATAGTTTATGAATTATTTGCCTTCTTCTTCTGACCCTTTCCTGCTTTCAAATGGGGGGTCACTGACCCCATCCAAAAACAAATGCTCTTCAAGGCTAAACATTCAGGGGGTTATTTATGAAAGGTGGAAAGTTTTTTATACCTCAAATGAACTCACAAATCGAATGGTATCAAATTTAAGAAAAAAACTTGAATGGAAAAAACCTGATTCTATGAGCTCACGTTGCGAAAAACGAAAACTAAAAATAATCGAGTTTTCTGCAGGAAAAAACTTGAATCATTCTAATTATTTGAGTTTTTGGGCAAAACCCAACGGAAAAAAACTTCAACATCATGCAGGCTGTTGACATTTTCAAATGGTTCAAGGGACATCTGCCATAGACTCCTACATGACCTTGACAAGTTTTAGGTGGTGTCGTTTCGGATTCAAGTGATTTCCAGGGGTATAATCTTGAAAATAAATTTTTTAAGAAACTTTTTTTTTTTTTTTTTTTTTAAAAAAACCTTGAAATTTGTATTCAGGTTTTTTTAACCAAGCTTGTCAGTATTGACCAAAAAAGATCAACTAGTAAATTAAATTTTTTTCGTGGAAAACATAACTCAAACCTTAATAAATAAACCCTTTATTGTTACTGCTACTTTTTTTTTTTTTTTTTAAAAACTTGTTTTTATTCAAAGTGTTGTACAGAACAAATACATGCGTTAAAATAAACAGTAATGTTTTGCAGTGTTCTGTTAACATAGTAGGTCAAATATATAGTTTCAGGACAGTAGTATTAACTATATAACAATATTAACTTTAACTTTCAGCTCGTTTACTGCTACTTTTTATCAATAGTCTTACTATTCAGACCTTCTCTTATTCATATTCCAGTCTCTAAATCAAACCAATGCACGGTTGATAAGGTAATAATGACCATAGCAACCAGATTGCTGAAATTGCAGCCTGGAGAGCTGCTGAATAAAAAGCTAAATAACTCAAAAAGCACAAATAATAAAGTATGAAAACCAATTGCAAATTGTTTCAGAATATCACCCTCTACATCAAACTAGGAGTTAGTTAAAGCAGTTGTTCACCTCTAAGTTAACTCGCTACCAGGGGCCTTTGCAATAAATTGTTTCCATTGATATGACTGGGATAGAGAAACATAGAATCTACTTCTAGCAATAAACATTTTTGTGCCATCAAGGTAGGTTCTATGTTTGTGTCAGATAAAGCAAATGTAAGCTAAGCAAAGTGTTTAGCTTTAATCACACAGGTGTGGATTTTGTTGAATTTACAGGTCTGTACAACCAAAAGCTGGTGCACACAAAAATCCAAATCAATGCATGGGTGCTGGTTAAATGACTCAATAATAAGCTTACCAAAAAGAAACACACTCACAGGACTTTTTTTAGTGCCAAACAAATAAGTGTTTGGCACTAAAAAAAAGTCCTGTGAGTGCGTTTCTTTTTGGTAAGATATATATATAGATATATATATATATATAGATATATATATATATAGATATATATATATATATAGATATAGATATATATATAGATATATATAGATATAGATATATATAATAATAAGCTTACCAAAAAGAAACACACTCACAGGACTTTTTTTAGTGCCAAACAAATAAGTGTTTGGCACTAAAAAAAAGTCCTGTGAGTGCGTTTCTTTTTGGTAAGATATATATATATATATATATATATATATATATATATATATATATATATATATATATAGATATATATATAGATATATATATATATATATATAGATATATATATATAGATATATATATAGATATAGATATATATATATATAGATATATATAGATATATATAGATATAGATATAGATATATAGATATATATATATATATATATATATAGATATATATATATATAGATATATATATTAATTAGGGCCTCTGACAATCCAGACTAGCATGTTTCTACTGAAAAGAAGAAAACTGATCTTTTAGCACTGAGCTGCTTCATAAATCAGTTATTAGAATGTAAATAGAAATAGTTTGATGTGGCCCCTGGTCCTGGTCTGCAGATAGAAGGAATCGGACCAAATTTTTCGAACAAAGGGATACTAAGATGGTCAGATGGAAGAGTGAATTACAGTATCAAGTACAGTACAACTATGCCTCCCCTACAAAAGTCGATGTTTGTGTGCTTTTAACATTTCAAATTTTTTTTTCATGACATGAAGTAGCACATGCAACTTTTTTCAGTGTATGCCCTTTACCATCTCCAACTTTACCTAATAAATTGTAAGAATGATAACCTGTGTCTTATCATTAACGGGAATATATATACTTTTAAAGTAGTATTCTACACACTAGATGAATACTTTCTTTTATTCTATGATCTTGCTTAAAAGGTTCCCAATGATTAAGTGGTTTTCACCTAAGGTGAGCCCAAATCAGGGGATGGCCATTGCCGTTTGAAGGTCAGCAAGAGTAGAATTTGAAATGAATAACTATTATCTGTCAGGGATAATCATGAAATCTCAGCCTCAAAACAAAAGGATGGCAGAATGTATGAACCTTTATTTGCAATCCTATATGTTCTTGGAACTATAGCTGGATGACTGTCAGAACAACAATTTCATGTTCCTGTTACCTTCTGCTAGAATAATAGAGAACCTGAGTATGTTTTTGTCACAAAGTATTGTGGCAAATTTACTGCCTGAGGATAGCTTTTAAAATACAGGTATTGGAACAGTTATCTAGAAAGCTCTGAATTATGTTATGGTCATCTCCCAGATTCCCATTATAATTAGGAATGCACCGAATTCACTATTTTGGATTCGGCCGAAACCCCAAATCCTATGTGAAAGTGGGAAGGGAAAAACATTTTTTACTTCCTTGTTTTGTGACAAAAAGTCACATGTTTTCACTCCCCTCCCCTAATTTGCATATGCAAATTAGGATTCATATTCAGTTCAGCCAGGCAGAAGGATTCGGCCGCATCCAAATCCTGCTGAAAAAGGCTGAATCCCGAACTGAATCCAGGAATCGGTGCATCCCTAATTATAATCAAATAATTTATAATTAAAAAAAAAAAAATGTCTCTGTAGCAATAAAACTGTACATTGTACTTGATCCCAACTAACATATAATTAGGGATGCACCGAATCCACTATTTTGGATTCGCCCGAACCCCCGAATACTTCACCAAAGATTTGGCCGAATACCAAACCAAATTTGCATATGTAAATTAGGGGTGGGAAGAGGAGAACATTTTTTGCTTCCTTGTTTTGTGACCAAATTCACACTATTTTCCCTCCCGGACACTAATTTGCATATGCATATTAGGATTCGGATTTGGTTCGGCCGGGCAGAAGGATTCGGCCGAATACTGGATTCAGTGCATCCCTACATATAATAAATCTTTATTGAAGGCAACAATAATCTATTTTAATGTTTACATGTGCTTTAGCAGATATAAGGTATGGCGATGCAAAATACAAAACAACCCTTATCTGAAAAACCCCAGGTCCCAAGCCTTATGGATAACAGGTTCCATACCTGTACCATCTTCATCTCTCCATTTTAAGGATGGTAAACACCCTGCATGGATCCTGTAGTTTTGAGTCATTAAGATGAATTAGAAGAATTGGCAGATGTACAGTATTACGGAATGCTTCAGTTTAGGGAAATATATTTAAGCAAATCAGAATGATCTTTTAGGGCTACTGCACACTAGGCATTTTGATCACTGCTACTTGATACTGTGACTTAAATGGGGCTACCCCTTATGACATCTGCAACAAGTAGTGGCTTTTTTCTCATTTCCTATAGAGCAGTGTACCATTGTCCTTATTAAGGAGAATATGGAGCTTATAACATAAAAGAGAATATGAAAATGCAGGCAGTATCAGTAATTATGTACAGTCATTTAATACTGTATATTATTGCATCATTATTAATAACTGGTACCATAGAGCCGCACTCTGACTATGCAGTGGGCAATGGTTCATAAAATAGATCTCACTGAAGTGGAAAAAATTGCAGCGACAACAGACAAGTAATAAGTGAAATGGAAAAAATTAAGTTGTGAGGATAGACTGTCAGAACTGTAACTGTTGTCTCTCTTGAAGAGGCACTTGAAAGGTGATGGGAAATCTGCTAGAGGTCAATAGAAACACATCTCCGGGGACTGCTTTATTCTTGGAAATGTATAAAGAATAAAAGATAAAATTTCCCCCCCTTAAGCAACAGCATTGCTGCAAAGCAATTACTATGACAGAAGTAAAAAGGTAGAGTATAGTATGACAGGTGGTGGTTTGAATTCAGACACTCTTAAAGGAATACACGCATCTGCATAACTACAAACTATATCATATCCCTAACCAGTCGCAGAATGAAGCGCACACAAAGATTCTTAAGGCTAATCCTGGCTAATCGGTGTCAATGTGAGAGAAAAGGTTGTGTTAACTACCCACTTCTAATATCAGGTTTGCTTTTATAATTTTTAGACTTAACACATACACCGTCATTCTTTAAAGAGCTTGAGGTTATCTGTGCAGGACCAATTCTTACCTGGGGATAGCCGAATGTAAATGCAGCTGCACAATAGACTCCCTTTTTTTCTTCAAAAACAGAAAAATATTTTTTTTTTGTACAAACCAGAGTTTTTTTATTTACCTGCTAGCCTACTTTAACAATTAATTATTTGTTGTATATTATTTTTAACAATTAATTATATGTTGTAGAGACTAATGGTATGCTGTCAAGAAAACAGAGTGGCATGTGGAATAACGTCAAGCAGTACAGGTATGGGACCTGTTATGCAAAATGCTCGGGAACTGGGGTTTTCTGGATAATGGATCTTTCCGTTATTTGGATCTTCATACCTTAAGGCTGCTAAAAAACATTTAAACATTAAATAAAGCCAATAGACTGGTTTTGCTTCCAATAAGGATTAATTCTATCTTAGTTTGGATCAAGTACAAGGTACTGTTTTATTATTACAGAGGTACTGCTGTACTTCCTATCAGTCATTTGGCTTGCCACACTACTATCCTATCAAAAATGTATTATTTTCAGCTGCGTTATGATTTGGACTTCAGACTTCAAACCTTCCCTTTCCTAAACTGCAATCTTAGTGGCCTATTTATCATACAAAATAAAATGATTAATACACAGTGGTGTATGATAAATTGCAAATGTATCAAGGTGTGGGTGCTTTATTATAAACCCAACGAACACCAACGGCACCAAGTAAGTAAGGAGATTTCAGTTATTTGTTTAGTGCAAGAAATACAGGTATGGGATCAGTTATCCAGAAAGCTCCAAATTACGGAAAGGCCATAGACTCCATTTTATCCAAATAATCCAAATTTTTTAAAATAATTTTCTTTTTCTCTGTAATTATAAAACAGTAGCTTGTACTTCAACCAAACTAAGATATAATTAATCCTTACCGAAAGCAAAGCCAGCCTATTGGGTTTATTTAATGTTTACATTTTTTAGTAGACTTACAGAGATACTGACACCTGAAATTAAACTTTTTTTTACATCTATTATAATATTGGCTTTGCAAGCTACTTCTAACTTTGCCATAAAGTATTTGCATGATGCTTTTACATTACCTGTCTGATCCCCCATGTTCCTGTATGAGGGGGCTGCCATATTTGTGCAGCAGGAGTCCGTTAGCATTAGAAACTGTAACTAACAGACTGAGATGGGACAGTCAGGTTGGCAAAGTCAGAGTGTCAGAGAGTCAGGCTTAGGAACTTCAACTAACAATTCTATACAAAAACAAACCTCTCAGCAAAAAATGATCAACATGACCTATAGGTAACATTTAATGTACATTCATATGCTAAAATTCATTTTTTAGTGTCAGTATCACTTTAAGGTATGGAGATCCGTTATCCACAAAATCCCCAGCATTCTGGATAACAGGTCCCATACCTGTAATAAAAAACCCTCTATTTTTACTTATTTATAGCAATAGGCAAAAAGTATGCTCATGACAAGCCCTGTTTATTTTGCTTGCATGATGCTCCCACCACTTCTCTGAAAGTATGAGGCAATCCTTTATTGAAAGGTAACTTTTACAGGAAACAAATCTGAAACTCAATGCTAAAAGTATCACTGGAGATGCTCAAGAACAAACTGGCGAATGCCTAGGCAATACCCTCAAATTCAATCCACCTAAAAAGTTAGCACTATTTCAAAATGGAGTTGCAGAAAGGTAATGCCTTTCTTATTCTGCTAAATATCAAAGTCATGAAGCACGGTTGGATATGCTAGTGAATATTCGCAATTAATTCATAAGATGTAATAATAGTTCCACCCATAAGAAGAAGCAGACCTTTTTTTCCTATTTGATAATTTATTTTAAGTGCTGGAACTATTGAAAAACGGAAAATAACGTTATAAGTGCAATTTGCATGGTGGAGAGAGAATTCTGACAGGTGTTAAAGCTGCTGCTGAGGGGCACTGTCTTCTTAAAGCTGATGAACATGTTTTGACAAATTGACACGTTAGCTGCATTTATAAAAGTGTCACATTCCTGACAATCTATTTATTAACACTCTCCTGACTGTAAGAACAAAAAAAAAATCCTCAAAGTTTAATTTGAATTTAAATCAAGCTGCTGGGTATAATCTGTACTACCAAATTAGAGCTTTAATATATCTGCCACCTGCTCTATTTTATACAGTGTACATCTCAGTTACCATGGCCCCATAGGATCCCAGAAGACTGCACCTACTGTTAACTGCTGAGAACAGCTAATTGCAACAAGAAGCAAAATGCTATCATTAAAAAAACAAGATGCAAAAAAGCAACAACAAACAGCTTGAAAATAAATAATAAAAAAAACCATATTATTTTCAACCTTTTTCAAAACTTTCCTCTCCTTGGACGTGAAACATTATTTAGGCCTTATAAAAGCACTTTAGATAATGGAGAGGGATTCTTTTATGTATGAGAAAAGACACAATAGGTACATTACTGACTAATGATATAAAGGACATTTCTTTCTGAAACCAGTTTTAGATCCTGCAATTTTGATACTGCTATTGATTCAGATGTAAGTCTGCTCTCCTTTCATTCGGTTTTCTGTTTTTTTTTTTTTAAATGCGACGAGGACGAAAATAATTATGTAATTTACTGTGAAAATCAGCCTTATCAACAGCTATTCCCTGCTCATTAACCATTAGGGATGTGTCACAATTCTACTGCTAGTGAGAACTGCCTCATCCTCATCAGACAACCACTACTCATTATATATAGTGAGGTGAGATTTCCTTTGTTACTTCTCAGATGTAAAGAGAAATGTGCTTTACTAAAATTCAGGTGCATAGTTCTGTTTGTGCATATCAGGCATATGCTCTCTATTGGCTCCTTTATACTACAGGAACAGCACAAAAGGTTGAACACACTTAGTTAGACGTTTCAGTTTAACTCGGTTTTCAATAATCCTATTTGATTTCTACCTCAATCAACATGAACACAAACTGATGGAGCCCTGTATATTTTCTCATGTGGGATACACAGCATGCAAAGCAAACTATTTATTTGGAAAAAAGGTAAGCGACAAAAGGTTAACTAATTCTTGCTTCATTTGTATCCTGTAAAATAGTGCCCTTGGACATGCTCTTCAGTCCTCATTGTACTACTATAGATACAAGTGGATGACATCTGGAAGTGGGCATGTAAGGATGTTAAATATATTTAAATTCATATGTAAATAGTTGGGCATCAACCCATAAGGTTGGCCTGAATTGAAATTCCCTACAGGAGCCTATATAAGGGAGTGCAGGAGCTAGTGTACTTCCTCTTTGGCCTAAGATTATCAGCAGGAGAAGCAGTCAGCAAGAACAGAGGAGGGAGAGATTGGGAAGAGCCCCCAGGCAATAGTGCATCAGCTAGGGAACTGCCATTGGTTTGTGTATGAGCCCAATGCTTTATACATTGTGCTTAAAATGGCAGTTTTTAAATTTGTGATTATCCAGTGGCACATACTGCCATCATCATATTTAATGCTGTATACATTTTCCTTATGTAATTGCTTTAATAATGAGAAACATTTCCCCCTCAACTCATAGGGGCAAATTCACTAAGATTCGTAGTTGCGCCAGGCGTAACTTCGCCACACTTCGCCAGGCGTAGTTTCGCCAGCGCTTCGCAAATTCACTAAAATCCGAAGTTGCGCTCAGGGGTAGTGTAAGGTTGCGAAGTTGCGCTAGCGTTGATTCGCTAAGTGAAGCGAAGTTACGCTAGCGAAGGCTAATTTGCATACGGCGCCAAATTCAAATTTCAATGGAGGAATACGTATCAGCACTACAAATGCCTAGAAAACCTTCAAAACATCAAATAAAAATTGTATTTTGCCCTACACATGTGCCCACTGTATAGGTAAGTTGCCATGAGTCAGGAAATATAGGGGGGAAGGAGGGGAGCCCCAAAAAATTTTTCAATCTTTTTCAGCCTATCACCCATAATGTAGAAAACACGCCAGTGTTTTTTGGGACTTAGAAAAAATTTTGACTTTTTTTGAAGCAATCCCTATCTACTCTATTGCGCTTCGCCTGGTCTGAGGTGGCGAAGGAAGTCTAGCGTAAAAGGTAGCGTTCAGTACACTGCGCGCGTTCGTGAATTTGCGTAGTTACGTCCGTAGCAAAACTTCGCCAGGCGTAAGGGTGCGAAGTAACACTAGTGAATCTACACCAGCGTTCGTTAGTGAATTTGCGCAGTAACGAAAATGCCAAACGCTAGCGAAGTAACGCTAGCGTTCGGCGCTTAGTGAATTTGCCCCATAATGTATAGCCTACTGTATGTGCTTATGTTTTTAGAAGAGATTCGTTTTCAGGTGGCAAGAAATGTAGGCCTATACAAAGAATCAGAATCCACCTTGGTTGGCATGTGCATTGTCGGACTAACAGGGAAACTCCCGGTGGGCCCAGGTGCCAGTGGGCCCTCCTGCTTCTAAACATTTGGCCTATTTCATGACCATTCCCTATTTCTATGAGAACAAAGAGGCTAAATAGATGGAAGAGGAGAGGAAGAAAATAGTATTGAGAGTGAGCCCCTGGTTAAAGGTTTTTTGGGTGGCCCCCGGTGTCCTATTCCGACACTGGGCATGTGGCAGTAACATTCTACTTGAACCTGAAGCATGAAAGCCATTTGGTAAAAGATTTGACTTTTGAAATTACAACTCAGGTGGAGAAGCTCCTTTTGGTAAGCCTTTTATGAACTGCTAAATCTACATTATGGCAGCTACATAAAGGAACACACCACCTCTAAAAATGTAGTAACAGTGGGTACATAACTTTTTGAGCTTTAGTTAAGAAGGCTGTCTCACGATTACAGCTCAAAACATGGGATAAATTTAGAGAATGCATATGCAGTTGATATTTATCCATGTCACATAAAGGTGACACCAGTACATGTTTTATTAATCAACATTTAAGTTGCTATTCCATGTATGGCATATTAAGGTCTGATTCTGCAAAAAGGAATTTCACAGCAGCTGTGTGTTACTGCAACATACCATATATGTAAGGTACACAATGGCCAGAAGTATATGGACATCCGTTCTAATATATTGTATATGATGGAAACAAATCTCACCATGATGGTTAAACTTGAATAAGTATGAAGGCTGAGAGAAGGCACTTCATACACCCCTGTTTTTGAATAAGATGGTGGATAAGCATGTGTGCAAGGTATTTTTTTCAGGCAGCCATGCTTCCACACCATTTTAGGAAGTTTCTTTTTAAATTTGTCTTTACGGTCATTTTATTTTACTCTAATCAAAATTGGAAATAATTAATTTGCAACAGGCTTATAATGTAATTCATTAATAGGAATATTCTTTTGCATATCTCAAAAACACTGAATGCATCAAAATGTAACTTACAGTGTTTACACGCTATATAACTACAGCCAGAACTATTAATTGTTTTTACTTTGTTATGATGGAAAACACAATCAGATTACAATAAATTGAGGAAAATAAAGCACAGCATTAGATAACACTGTAATCTTTAAAAGAAGTAAACATAGTGGGTAGAGCAAAGCAGAGGAATAATAATGCAGCCACCTCTGGTTCCTAGAAGGGATACAGATAGCCTACAGCTATCCTCAAGCAGAGGAAAAAGCACTTCGGTTCCCTACAGCAAATGGCAACTAATGCCTGCAGAAAACCTGCGACTTTCCATTTTGTTTATTTTGAGACAGTAAAAATGAAATGCTAAATATTATTTCCTTCGCTCTGTTGCCTCATATTTACTCAATTAATGTATTAAGAATGTGGCATTGATTTAAACTAATGGCTTTCATAATATGCATTTGATAATAAGAAAGAGATTACTGAACATCAACAATATCTATTTGCAAGCTCTTGGAAGGAAGGCTTATCCTTTAGGGAGGGGTATGTGCACTGAACTGTATAGTAGAAACCAAACAGGGAGTATCACAAACTGGTGTGCAATCATTTTTAAGCAATTTCGACCAAACATTTATATCCATGCCATACCATACTGTGCCTCTACACATTTTACTTTATTTTTTAGCCATATAAACAGTAGTACATGCCTTGTTAAATGTCCACTGTTTTGCAATACATAAATGATCCTTTTATAGGATGCTATTTTTAAGTGTCTGTTACAGTATTCATCTGGTTATTGTACCAAAACAATCAGCTATTTAGATAGGAATCTGTTTTGTACATGAATTCAAAATCTTTTTTTTTAAATAAGCCCTTAGCCCATTATGACTTTTTTATTTTAAGGGAAAAAACATTGGCATTGTGCCTTTTTTTTACCGGCTAGTCTGGTAAAATAATCACCTTTATTAGCTAAACTATACAGTATAATTAACCAAACCCCCTGCTTATTAGCAATTAATAGACCTCTAAACATCTGGAACTTTCCTAATTTATTTATTAGCTTTAATTTGCATGTGAATAGCCCTTTAGAACAATTCCTGATTGACCAATTTCTAAGGGCTCTTACAGACGAGCGTTTACCTGCGCTCCCATGCGTTCCGTTTTTCTGCGTTCAGCCGCAGGGGAGCGCAGGAATAGACACATTACATTTTTTCCAATGGGGCTGTACTCACACAGGCGCCGGACGCAGGTTGAGACACAACATGCTGCACTTTTCCTGCGTTCGGATCCTACACGCGCCTGTGTGAGTAAAGCCCCATAGGAAAAAATGTAATGCGTCCATTTCTGTGCTCCCCCGCGGCTGAACGAAGAAAAACGGAACGCAGGGGAGCGCAGGTAAAAACGCTCGTCTGTAAGAGCCCTAAATCTAGTGCCCTTATCAACCTGGCTAAGCTTACAGATGACAATTGAAATATGTAAAACCCCTAAATCTTGTATTTGCTGTGGTTAAACAAAAATAATTTCACTAATTTCACCTATAAATTAACCCAGTAACTTTACAGCTTCTTTGTCAATTGCAGAGGTATAGACTTAAACGAGGGTCTAAGGGTTAAAGTAATCTACAAGTAAAGGATAGTAAGTAGAAATAATACTAAGGATAATTATTCAACCTTCCAAACAGTATGGTGGTGCCAAGCATCAGAGGATGGAGTCAAACAAAAAAAAAAAGTGTATCAGGGTTACTATCTGAGAATGGGTAGTCAGTTTAGATAAATAAAGTTACGTAGGGTGGAAAAAAGAGGCATTAAAGCAAAAGCAAATAAACTTGCAATGGAAAGGTATTTTTTTAATTCTAAAGAGCAGCTAAAGCTAATCCATATGCTGACCGCAGTACTGCGAATGGTCAGATTTCCCACAGTGGTTAATTTAGCACCCACTTCTTGTATAGTTTAAGCCAGGGACACTTGAAACATATTTCATCATCAGTGAATGGAGGGGATAGTAGTGAGCTATGGAGTATATCTCATGTTAATCACCCAAACAGCAGTAATTAATTAAAAGGCATGATGGTAGCACAAACTATAGTATCCTGCATCCCTAAAAGCTGTTGTTAAGGAATATCTGCAGTGGATTTGTGCTATCACTGAACTGAATTTAATAGTCTGTTCTGCAAATAGGTGAACAATGTGCTCCATACATTATAATTTAAATTGCCTAAAGAACATATACAGTATAAAGCATGTACACGTAATACTGAAATAACCCTTCATGATTATTTCTCGACTTTAAATGAATCTTCATCTATACTCACCATGTTTCTTTTCTAAGAGGCGTTTTTTCTTTAGCTGCCTTTCTACTTTCTCTTTTTCTGCCATTTCTTTTGCTTGTTTGACACGCTTCTGTTTTTCCTCTGCCTCTTTTCGTCTAATATTTTCTTTGGTAGCTTGCTATAAACATAAATAAATAAATATTTTATCAGCAGCATGGATCACATGAAACACATAAAATGAATTGAACCTTAAGTGCAAGTAGGATGTTTATAAATTTCTCCAATCTTTCTATACTTACTCATATAGCAATACAACCAGTGTAAAAAAGATTTAGGACTTCTTGGTGGCCTCTCATGGTTCATAGGTTTTACATGTAGTTACTGACTAAAGGGCATATTTGTTAGATAGAAAGACAATGAAAATCCCTGCTCCTGTAATTTTTTTTGTACATGCCATTATATAATGTCACATGATAGCATTACAACCAGTGTAAAAAAGATTTAGGACTTCTTGGTGGTCTCTCATGGTTCATAGGTTTTACATGTAGTTACTGACTAAAGGGCATATTTGTTAGATAGAAAGCCAATGAAAATCCCTGCTCCTGTAATTTTTTTGTACATGCCATTATATAATGTCACATGATGCTCTAAGGCAAGATGGTAATTCAATATTTTTTATCTTAACCCGAAAGTTTCGACAAATAGACTTCAGAAAGCATATTTTCTCCCATACAAGAAACACAGATCAGCAATAAGATTCCAGTGTCCATTCATTGCCGATTACTAATGTAGTACAGCAGAATTAAGAAAAACAAATCCAAATACAGTTACGGCCATTATCCCCAGCATAGCAAATGAGCACTTGAGAAAGCCATAAATGAAGAAAGAAACCTTCTAAAATTCTTTGCTGAATGATTTTCACCTTTCTGGAGGTTTCACATAACAGTGAAATAACTTCAATGCTGTTTTATAGATCTTTTACATAAACACGAAGGGGCATATTTATCGAAGTTAAAAAAACAGCACTTCGGCAGCTTTTAGGTGGCGAATGGTCGAAGTCAAGTTTTAAAGAGACAGTACTTCAAAAAAAATTGACCTTCAAATTTCGCCGTTTTTTTCAACTTCGAATCGAAGTTGGACTATTCAATGGTCGAAGTACCCAAAAATTATCTGCCCCTTACCTTTGTATGTTTAAAAAAAACAAACAAGCATTCCAACCTGTACAAGATCACATATACTGGGGTCAAAGGTATCCAGAGCCAATCAACCTGCCCATATGGAGTGTAAGAAGAAACAGGAGTATCCCGAAGGATACTCCTGGAAGGACAGAATCCTTTCCTAGTAGTATTTGGCTGGGCAACCATATATGTATATTTTGTAACAAATATTCTTGTAGTTCAAAATAGAAATAGTGGCAATGGCTTGAGCATTTTGATAAGAAGCATACAACATTATAGTAGACGATTAAAGTTCATGTAAAGCCTACATTTTCCTTTAATGTATATATAGTAAGTTGGGCATAGCTTCCTCACCCATCATTTGTACTGCATATATCCCCTACATTTGCCAGTGGCATCATATTTTCCTAAAAAAAATAGCTTTTGCCCATCGGCCATTTTCCCTCTGACACATCATCAGTAACATTGACATGTCTGCTGTAAAGGTCATGCAATGCAGAATGCAGGTTTACACAGGCACAACATACTTTGATAAAAAGTTCTGCTGGGGTTGAACACTGGTTAAACTGAGCTCAGAAGAGGTGGTTAGGAGACAAAAATACGATCAGACAGCTAGTTTCTATGGGAACCAGTAATGCTATCTCTTCATTAGCTGTTAGACTGGAGGGCGTGTTTAGTAATCTGAGCTGAGACGAACTGAGCATGCTCATTAGCCAACAGCCAAAGTAAATTCCTGAGGGAGAGGGAAGAGTGGGTTAGAGGAGGAGAAGGATTTCTAAGTGATTAATGGGATGCTACAGTCTTACTGCTAACTAGTGATGGGCAATTAAATTCACCAGACACAATTCGCCGGCGAAAAATCGGCATGCATAAAAACCACCAGATCCATTTGGCTTACTCCTCATTGCAGATGTACAATGCATTTTATCAACTAGAAATGAGTGATGCATCAGACAGATAATCATATATTTTATGGTTTCGCTGAAAAGCACACTGTTCAATTGAATAGGGAAAAGGAATGCGTTGCGCATTAGAAGTGAAAATAAAGTATGTTCCATGTGAGAACCAGTGATTTAACATTGAACAGAATAATGGACAGAATTCTGTAACATTTTATTTCATGTAAACAGTTATATTATTAACATGCCTAATGTTCTAATAATGTATTTCTCTTAAAATGACAAACATCACGTGTATTTACTTGGTATACTGTAAGTATCACTTTTGTAATAAATAGGGGGGGGGGGTCACATCTATCCCTGTAAACAATGGCATAACTAGAAGTACATAAGTTAGGCACCTACTAAGCCCTTAGGCAGTAACATGCTATGTTTTATTATGCTTTGTTTATAAATGGGAAAATTAAGCCATATTTTTTTTTTTTTAACCACCACCAAAAAAGTAAAACCCATAACAAGAGCCACTGCCACAAACGCTTTAGTGATCATGAGTTAATCTTAAGTGGGTTCAGAAATTGGTCCATAAGAGCTACAGTATATATTTATATATTTAACTAAATGGCAGGAAGCATAACAATCACATTGTTCAAACATTGAACAGTTGTTTTTTTGTCCATTAACAGCCCCAACTCAATCTGACAATTTGCAAATCTTTATGCATTATTAACATGCAAAACATGAATACAATTAAATTATATATACTCCTTTCTTCTGTGCTCTTATAACTTTTTCACACAGTTGTGCTAGGCTAGAGTTACACATACTGTAACATATGCAACTTAAAATATAAAAAATGCAGGTTGAGCATCTAATTTATTAAAATATATGCAATTCTGATCAACACTAATTGCTCAAGTGATTAGAAAAAATTGCAATATTTACCAACTTGAGAGAGAGTAATGAACATGCAAACTTATTTCCACACGTTAAAAATATAGCTTAAAGGGGAACAGCCTAGTTAAAGAATTATTTGGTTTTAACTTCACTTTAATGCAGTTTAATTTTACATGTAAGTTGGCTTTTATGTCCTTTCATTATTTGGCTTTTGAATGATAGGCCTTACATTCGTAGTACCTGCACTTCAACTCTGAAATTTGGACTTTTATTTACTAAGATGGGAGCATTTATCAGACCACAGAAGTCTAGTTGTGGAACTGCATCGTTGCAAAAGTGCTCCTGTTTTAATAAACGAGGGCTTTTGACTTCCATAACGTCTATAACCTTATTCCGATTTCATGACAATATAGATTAGATGATTTTCACTTCTATCTTGCTCCTTTGTTGACTAATTACTATTTACATAGATCACATTCAAGTGGGATAGTACAATAATCTGCACATATAATCACTGCCAAATCTTTTCATGGACAATATGCCTGTTAAAAGCCAATTTGGAGAGACCGCACACCTCACAAAACCCAAGCAGTGTGTCCTGGTGCTCGGTGGTAGGGGAATCGGCAACCACCCAACCAAGGTACGTAGAAGGATCACCGGCACACAGGAATACGCTGTGCTTATTTATGTAGGGAGCTATGGGAACCTTGGAGTTACCGCTGGGTCCGGAGGCGGTGTCCGCCCTAGGGACTTTGGATCAGGAGGAAGCAGTGGCTGCGACTGCAACTACATGAGAGTGCAAGAATGCATTTTGACACAAGTAACTCTAATGAATAATGTTTTACACACAACTGACTGCAGGGAAATTTGAACAAACACAACTATGCTTGTGGTCATAAATGACTCCTATGGAGTTATACAGGCATATGATCTATAATCAAGAATGCTTGGGCCCTGGTGTTTTCCAGATATGTGATCTTTCTGTAATTTGGATATCAAAACTTTAAATCTGCTAAAAATCATTTAAACATTAAATAAACCCAAGAGGGATGTACAAACTACTGTCTTATTATTACAGAGAAAGATTATTAGCTCAAAATGGAGTCTATGGGAAATGGCTTCCTGTAGTTTGGAGCTTTCAGGATTATCTTTTTTTTGGAGGGTTTTGCCTGAAAACTCGAATTCCAGATTTTTCCTGCAGAAAACTCGATTAGAGTTTTCGGGTTTCAGAACTCAAAGAATCAAGTTTTTTCCATTAGAGTTTTTCTTAAATAAGATACCATTCAAGTTCATTCAAGGTATAAAGAAAACTAACATTAGACCTTCGATAAATAACTCCCTTAATGCTATTCATTTTAGGATGCATTTGTTGTTTTTGTGCTTGCAAATAATATTCTTCCATTCAGTCTGTAAGTACATGCATTTTTAAATTGTAAATGCTTCTGCCCAGAGGGAAGTCTAACCTCAACACTCTTAATCTTGTCTCTGTAACTGGATTGTGGTTGATGACAGCGCCGTACAAGGCTTTCTTTTCTGCACAGTTGGTGTTTTTCCTTTCTATATTACATCAAACCTGTGCAGCAGGTAGGTAGAGTTTTGTGCACATAAATATTTAATCTTCCCACAGCTTGCTTCTGTACACTACACTTTGTGGTCTCATATGTTGAGGGCCAAATGAGATACAGACATAACTGCCCAGAGTCAAAGAGAAAGTTTTGCATTTGAGAATATCTGCATTTACTGATCAAACTAAATTCACACATTTTAATGCAAGAGAACTTTCATTGCTATAAACATACACCAAAAGTTGTGTTCATTTTTTCTCTCACAAATAGGATTTATTAGACCTGTACTCAGATTTTAAGGTTAAAAGATAATTTGGAAAATCAAGGACATTTCTATATCCAAGATTTAGAATATCAAAGGCTATTGTGATACTAAATTCTATATAGGTATAAACTCTGTATAGGTATGGGTATGTATGCGAATGTATGGAGGGGTGTGTGAGGATGCTTGTTTTTCATTTGGAGGGGTTGAACTTAATGGATTTTGTCTTTTTTCAACCTGATTTAACTATATTGTAAGATGCTGGGCTGCAATGAGGCAATACAAAGAGCAAATTAGTTATTTTGTGATTTATATGTTCTGTGTATACTGAGAGGAGCTGCATTACATGAAAATATGGATCAAGCAATCTTACTAACCCCTCTTGGTGACTTTTATAGAAGTGTCCCTGATTACATAAATCATAATGAACCCACTGGTGGGTGCCATTTGTGTCAGTTACTGCCCACTTAAAGCATTAGCTGACTATATGGACCTTTTCTTTGTCTATGGCTAAGCTTCGTGTGGTTTGTTGTACCCTCATACCCACCCCTTTAGACGTTTGGTGGTCCTATTTTCTTTTTAAAAAAGTGTCTTGGTTTGTGCAATCTCTCTCTCTTAAAAGCCGCAAATGCTAGCGGCATGGGAGGATCTAGCCGTGAAAAAACCAACGTCCCATGAGACACTCCTGCACAGACACACACATTACACCCATCACATTCATCGTTTAGTTTTCCTCTTAACATACATCCACACCATACATACACTTATATTTATTCCACAAACACTCCCCATTCACCACTATACATACTCCCACACTCCACACATACACACCAACATGTAACTGAACAGATCATTCTTCTTAGTTTTTAATTACACCCCACTACCACATTTTTTCAAAAATTGGTTTGGGCAGTCTCTCCCTCTTAAAAGCCACATCAGCAGTCAGCGGGGACGATATGTATATACACAAGTAAATTGTGTGTTTTGACAAATATGGAAGGAGGGGGCAATGCATAGAGCTGATGTCTTGCTGAAACAATGGGAATGTGAATGAAGATCTACATGTACGCAGGGGATACTCTGTACTGTATGGGGCACTGTGTAGAGGAAATGAAGGCAGTATAACATACCACAGGGGCACTAGTGTATATAGTGGCTCTTTAATTTTTTGCAGGTGTACTGTAATGTACCTGGCTCTGTATTGGTGGAATGTTCATACATAAAGTTATGCATTAGGAACCATGCACCTGTACATTCTTGTACAATCTAGTTAAGACAAATCTATATAAATGTTTTACAGTTTGATGCTATACTAAACCATTTAAGACAAAGAATCCACAATTTTAATTAAGGATTATTACTACTAGTTTCCCATATTTCAATTTCAATATTTTGCAAGAACAAAAGAGAAATGAAATGAGTTTAAATAATTGTGTTTTTCCAACTTTCTTGGTCCTTTAGAAAAATTGTGGCAGGAGGAGAAGGTAGTTAATCAAATTACTCTTCTCAATTAAACTCCCACTGCAATGAACTCCTCCTTATTTTTTTACCAGACAAACACAAAAGCTAAGGCAATGGAGATGCTTGATTGCACTAACTTAATTATCTCTTTTTTTTTTTTTTTAAACAAACGTCAGATAACAGAAAATGGGAGAGGGAGAACAATGATTCTTCAGTGTATTACAATGGAAAACATTTTTTTTTATTAAATTAAAAGAATATATTTTTCAAGTCCTATTCATTTTGCTTAACCCCAAGAACAAGTTCATATTGCCCCAATCAAAGTTTAGGCAACGCATTTAAACTAGGTCTGCACCAAATCCTCAATTATATTAGGGATTTGTCTGTAATCCAGCCTTTTTTTGCATTATTTGGTTAATTTGTACATGCAATTTAGGGTTCAGATCTGGTTCAGGATTCAGTAGTTTTTGTGGTGAATTTGTTATTCAGCTGAATAAAACTGTTTCGGCACATCTCTAAATTTCAAACACTTTAAGGAAACTGGGTAAATATACAGGCTATGGAAAATATATATTTTTAATATAGTTAGCCAGAACGTAACTTCATGCTTTGCAGCTCTCTGATTGGATACCAGTCAGTAACTAATCAGTGACTTGAGGAGGGAAGTCATATGGATCATAACCATTTGCTTTTGAATCTGACCTGCATGCTAAGGATCAAAAATAAACTAATTGAAGAGTTATGTCCCATGTGTGTCCCACTCCCCCCTTTTTAAGTCACTGCCTAACTTAGAGATTAAAGAGATCCAAATCAGGAAGTTGGACTCTGAGTTTTATGTTAGACATCTGCTCATTCCAGCCTTTATAGAGTATATTTTAAGCTAACTAAATATATTAGAATTTTTTCTTTTACTTTGCACAGCCTAACTTTTTACCCAGTTTTTATTTTTACACTTAAAGGGGTTGTTCACTTTTTAGATAAATTTTAGTATGATGTATAGAGTGATATTCTGAGACAATTGGTTTTAATTTTTTGTTAATTTAAGGTTTTTTGAGTTACTTAGCTTTTTATCAGCAACTCTTTTAAACAATATGGTTTCTAGGGTGCAAATTCCCCTAGCAACCATGCATTGATCTGAATAAGAGACTGGAATATGAATAGGAAAGGGGCTGAATAGAAAGAAGAGGAATACCAAGTAGCAATAACAATACATTTGTAGCCTAAAGCTCCCCATAGACGTGACGATTCTTTTTGCCGAACGACCGATTATGGGGAAATCCGACCAATCCTTCGAAATTATCGTGCGGTTAGTGGGATTCGAACGATCGTACATCTTACAATTTTTTGGCCGACATCTGTCAGGAAATTGATCGGCCAGGTCAAAAAATCTTTGTCGGTCCCAGTGCAATCGATCTATGTTTGCAGGGCCATGCAGGCATCTCCCCTTTGTTTTCCTGGCAAATTGGTCTTTTAGTTGAAGGTCAATTCGTACGATCGTTCCGAGAAAATCGTGGTCTCACAATGAGGATCGGATCTTTTAAAAATCTCAACATCTATGGCCAGCTTTACAGAGCATATGCTTTTTAGAAGGGGTCAGCGGTGCCCATTTGAAAGCTACTAAGGGTCAGAAAAAAAGGCAAATAACTATAAAACTATACAAAATAAATAATAAAACTATACAAAATAAATAATGAAAACCACTTTAAAATTGCTTAGAATTGGCCATTCTGTAACATACTAAAAGTTACCTTAAAAGGTGAACCACCCCTTTAACTGATCCTTTACTTAACTTTGTTGTTCCTTAAATTATCTTTTAGTATGTTATAGAATGGGTAATTCTAAACAACATTTTAATTGACCGTCATTTTTCTTTTTTACCGTTTTTTTCAATCATTTGCCTTCTTTTTCTGTTTCCAACTTTCAAAAGGGGGGCACAGGCCCCATCTAAAAACAAATGCTCAATAAGGCTACACATTTATTGTTATTACTACCTTTTATTTTCCATAAAAAAACTGCAAAGTATCTCAGTATTACCAGTATCTACACCATAAAAGTTAATTTAAAAGTATATTAAATATTTTGTGTACAGGTTTGGGATCAGTTATCTGGAAACCCATTATCCAGAAAGCTCCGAATTACAGAAAGGTCATCTCCCATAGACTCAATTTTTCCAAATAATCAAATTTTTAAAATGTGATTTCCTTTTTCTCTGTAATAATAAAACAGTAGCTTTTACTTGATCCAAACTAAGATATAATTAATCCTTATTGGAAGCAAAAACAGCCTATTGAGGTTATTTCCTGTTTACATGATTTTCTAATAGACTAAAGGTAAGAAGATCCAAATTACGGAAAGATCCCTTATCCAGAAAACCTCAGGTCCCGAGCATTCTGGATAACAGGTTCCATACCTGTATTATAATAAAGTACCCCTGTTGCAAAATATGAGGATATTAGAAGTCACCTTGGAGTTCCATGACCTGTTACATGGCCTTCAGTCTTGTACTTATAAATGGAACGTCTAGATAACATAAAATATATTTTACCATAGGGGGTACTTTATTCACTATAAATAAAATATGATATCTACGACCATATATAAGCACGTGGCCGAAGGCCATGGAACTGTAAGGTGACTTCTAATATCCTCATATTTTGCAACAGGGGATACCTATTTATAATAATACACAAGTTTCAGTAAGTCATTCGACAGAAATTAAATCACTAAGCTCCAATTATAACTGATGACATCACTAAGCACCGCTTATAAGGATATATATATATATATATATATATAATACACAAAAGCCATGAATATCCTGTAAATTATATCCTTATAAACGGTGAGTTCTGATGTCATCAGTTATAAACGGTGAGTTCTGATGTCATTTCTGTCACATGACTCATTGAAATTTGTGTATTATAATAAATAAAGTACCCCCAGTTGTAAAATATGAGGATATTAGAAGTTACCTCGGAGTTCCATGACCTGTATAAAAACACTCGGCCTTCGGCCTCGTACTTTTATATGGTCATGAAACTCCTCGGTAACTTATAATATCCCTATATTTTACAAAAGGGGGTACTTTATTCACTATATATATATATATAAATAAATATATATAGATATTGTATATTGAACATAAAAAAGATGTTAGATACAGATTGTGTAAAGTATGTTTCTTAACCTCTAAATCTATATTCTAAAGTGAACTTTTACAGGTGGGATTTGTTATAATATCCTTTCATGATTTCTAGCAAGACTACTACAGGCTGTGCTGGAACTTAAATTTCTACAATTACATGCACAGCTGGAAGGAATTTTATACTGCACAGTCACACTTTTCAATACAGTTTCAACAGCTCCTTAATAGCAACATTTCGAGAGAAAAGCATAATATATAAATTATATACATATGCAAAATTGTAAGGGAACATATATGTTTTACATAGGTACAACAGACTTTTACTTCAATAATTACAACAAGAATGGTTTATCCAACACACTAGTTATGGATCTTTATGTAATTTGGATCTTTATACCTTAAATCTACTAGAAAATCATATTAACAAAAATAAACCAAATAGGCTGGTTTTGCTTCTCATAAGGATTAATTAAATCTTAGTGAGGACCAAGTACAAGTTACTACGAAAATCATTTTTAAAAATTTGGATTACTTGGTTATGGCTTTTCAGTAATTCAGAGATATCTGGATAATGGATTTTCATATAACGGATCTTATACCTCTAGTTGTATTTGATTGATCACCTATTGAGATGCTTATGTTAAGATGAGTCAAATGTCTTTGTCACGATCGGCACCCAAAATCCAGATCCAATGCTAGGCTCCCTGGTCTTGGCTCTTGCTTCCACCTTTAACAGCCGCCTTTCACCTCGGGTGGAGCCCTCGGCTAATTGGATGCAGCCAGGTCTTAATAAGAGAGCTAAGGGTTCTGGACGAGCAGAGGGGCTAAGTCTTTTTGGGCAGAAGGTCACAGTTCAAGGAGCAGACAGAAAACGTAGTAAAAACAGGCTGGGCCGATGCGGACAGAATACAAGCATCAAACAGGCAAAAGCCAGATCAATCAAGAATGGTCAAACAGGCAAGGGTTGGAATACAGATATCCTAGACCACCAGGGTAAGTCCTCACAGTCTTGAAGAACAACAAATTGGCCAGTGTTATAGTAGCCATTGCAGAGAGTCAGTAATTATCTATTATTCTAGATCATACACAGAGGAAAGCGCATGCTAGCTTTTCTCTCTTGTCTACACAGAAAGGCTTAGGCCAGGGGTAGGCAACCCGCGGCTACGGAGCCTCATGCGGCTCTTCATCCTGCTTGCTGTGTCTCGGTCTTGCGGCTTTGGCTGTCACGTTGTCTATTCAGCCCTTGCACCGCTGGTGGCTTCTTGAGTGTGCGACAGCGGTAAGCTAACAGTTAGCTTACTCGCGGTCGCACACTCAGGAAGCCGCCAGCAGGTGCAAGGTCTGTATAGACGTTCCAGGAGTGACAGGCAAGACCGAGCTGCAGCAAGATGATTTATTATGGTCCTTACCGCGGTCACACACAAGAGAGGAAAGATCAGCATGGAGCTTCAGAAACAGATAATAACACTAGCATTTAATAGGGCTATTCAGTGTTTAATTTATTTCAAAGTAGGCCTACACATACACACTGCACTTCTGTTGTTGTAACAGTTGAAATTAAAAAAATGCTAAAACTTTTAAAAGTTTATAAGCTGTGTTATGTTTTGTGGCTAAAGACTATTTTTCTTTAGTGGAAGAGGGGGCAAAATGGCTCTTTTGATAGTTAAGGTTGCTGACCCCTGGCTTATTTTTGTCCAAATTTTTCATTCATTTTTTTCAATAGCTATTTTTCATTTGTACTTATTGTTTGGAACTTTTAATAACTTTCATGGCATTCGCGATTTAGTAGAGTTTAATTGTGGTTCCAAAAAGCTCTAATACCACTAAAATGCAACTTTTAGTAAATGGGACTCGAGGTTTGTGGCCCAGAAATGCATTATCTTTTTTTTTCCTGTCAAAAACACAGGTGATAGGTGTTGCTATTCATTTAAATGACTGGTGGCACATATTGGAAAGAAAATAAATGTTGGCATTGACTTTAGTGTATAACCTGTTGGTAGAGTAAGCCTTTTTTTTCTGCATTCTTGTCATGAAAGTTCTATATACAGATATACACTGACGTAGGACACATCATTCTAAAAGACACAGGGACTCTTTTGTTTGCAACACAGCTCCATAAAAGACCTTAATAGGATTAAGCAGAAAAGTAGGACAGATAACACATGTAAACAAAGACCAAGCACAAAACCTAAAAGCAGAGAGTTCTATACCTAGTCTAGTAAAGTTAAATTAAAAAGGATTATAAGAAATATAAATAATTAAACTGTATAATAGAGTCATTTTATTATAGACTAAAAACAGTTCTTCTATAAACAAATTTTGATATTTTTATCTCTGCAAAGTTATGGCTGTATGTATAAAACTGGGTTTTAAATCAGAAAACTAAAAGTTCTACAAAAAAAATCCAGGAATATGAAGATTTTTTTATTTTGAAATATGTGTTATTATATTCCATTTATAGACATCAAGAGCCTGTGTTAATAATAAATCATATGTCCTCCTGTGTTTTTGTGGCTTGATGGTGCATTGAATTTTGTTGCCTGTGAATTCTTTATTCACATAAAGCTAACATTACACAGTGAGCTCTATGAACTCCAACAGTGTGTCTGCATTATCCTCTTCTCAGTAAATTATGTATGGTAGAAAATTATATTAATAGCTTATTTGGTGTGAAAGTAGGAAGGTTATTTTTTATGAAGAATGGCTAAGGTCCATTTTGTGTTACTGACAGGGTAGAAAGCTTTTTTGACGACCTTCCCAGGATGGCTATTGTACGGATTTGCCATTTATGTTCCTTTTTTTAATAAATATGCATAAGATTATAACTATATATGCAGAAAATAATAGTAATAACAAGTTGTGTTCAATGCAGTTGAAGCCACAGACAAATAGACTCTAAATTTTGCCTTTCTAAATTATTTATAGAGTCTGAATTTCCTGGAAACAAATGCAGGACAGTGTTTTCTGATTTAAAAACAGGGTCTGTTAATTGTAAATTATTTTCACACATGCTGTGTTTGTATGAGGTGGCGAGGTCAGCAAGGTAATAATATTGATGTTTTAAGCTGTGTTTCTTATAAAACCTTATAAGTGGAACAAAAAGCAGGATGAGTATTGATAGAGCCATATTTTGTCAAAAAAAAAAAAAAAGTGACTTTCCCAGTAATGGTGTTCTGTTTCCAAAGCTACACAATACCTTACCTAGCTAGTTTCTTTATGTAAGAAACTTCTAAACTCAGTAAGTTTGTTTGTCCTTGATATAAAGAGATGGCAGTTGGAAATATTACATTCAAAGAGAACTGGTAAATGAGGGAGTAAGGTTTTCATTGCATATTTATACAGTGGCTAAAATCGCAAAGATATAAAAATCATATTTATGCTGAAATGGTAAAAGGTTAGATTTTTTCCTAACCTCTGTTTTTAAAGACAATTTCTAAGAATAAACCACGTAAAACAAAACATTTACCAAAGCTCCTCTATCTTAAATCCAAGCTCATCACAAAATGTCTCTTGTAAACTCAATCTACCATAAAGAAATTCATATGATGTATAAAGCAGCTATAAGATAGCTGCACATCTAGTAGGCTTCCCATCAGCATGTAACACATATAGGTGTTGTGCTTATAAGAAACGTTCTGAATTTTTGGTAAAGGTAAAATTACCTTTAGCATGTGTTATAGTACCCTTATGATTAGGTTTGACATTTCTAAAGTGGTGATTCAGAAATGGAGATTAGAAGTCAGCACTCACCCTTAGGGTATATTGGATGCAGGTGCAGGTCTGAGGTGGCCACTTCCACCCGTTCTGTAAACAAATTCGATAGACAGACAGCACCACACTTGAGATATATTCTTAAAAGGCCTTTGTCTGTCCTGAAATAAGCCCTTTTGGAATAAAGGCCTTTTAAGAATATATCTCAAGTGTGGTGCTGTCTGTCTATCGAATTTATTTCTAAAGTAGTATCAGCACCTACTGAATGATTTAGGCAACTTCGGAAATTCAAAGTGATTCATATGCCATCCCGTCGACGATTCGTATTCTTGCCAGCGGGAAGGCATTTGGGGAGATTAGTCGCCCGCGGAAGAGAAAATTTGTCGCTGGGCGACTAATCTCCCCGTCGGCCATCACCCTGAATGATCAAAGTTGTCAGGAAGACTGATACTGGGTTAATATAATTGATAACTTATCAATAGTATCACATGGGGACCCATATATACCCATCAGCTATAGATTAGATTTTATGCAGTGTGTGCTTGACAGGTATGTGCAAGTACTCTCACCAAATGACTACAACTTATATAAACAAGCTGCCGTGCAGCCATGGGGCTGCCATTCAAGCTGAAAAAGTAGTTAAGTCACAGGTTACTTTGCAGACAACAGATAAGCTCTGTAATGGGATACAATAGGGTTTCTGAAGAAAACACACCAGTTTTAACATAAAAGTCGGTAACGGAAAAACTATTCACAACGCGAAAAGTTATGCCTTTGCGAGAATTTAAAATCATTTTTTGCGAACCCGGAAACTGTTTAGCAACCACTTCCGACAGTGGAAGACCGTTTGTGAATTTTATAGTTTGCGCCAATGTGCAGTCAATGTAATAAAACTTCTTACTGAAAAAGTCGTTATGTTTGCTCCAAAAGATTACGACACCTTCAAGCACTTCTTAAGAGTGAACAATTAAAATTTGCAATGCGCAATTACAATTCGCAATGTAATAACAGTTTAAGGAACAATATTGCATTGCGAGATGTGGATATTTAGTCTTATTGGTGCAAATTGTTTTGCTCTTTGCGACTTTAATCTACTGAATGCAACATTATTACACGTGTGTTCAACTTAAAGAAATGTAATTATGGTGAAACATACAGCCGGAGCAGCTGTTTATTAAATACGCTTCACATATAATCTTTATATTTTTCTTACTGTTGTTGGTAGAGGAGCTCCCAAGCAAAAGATTTTGTTTTCCATTTGTAAACAACACACTCATGCTGTGAGTCACTGATTGATTTTGCCTAAGAATCTGATACAGTTGGTTGCAGCAGAAAATATAGGGGTAAAAAGAAATTGTGTGCAACTGTGCACATTTTTGCATTTCTATGCAGAGTTAATATTTACATATACAGACAAAGAAAAGAAGATAATTTGTTTGTGCCAATGGGATATTGACTACTAATACATGCAAAATAAAAGCAAGCTTTGGATATTTTTAATTACATTTCATCATCAGGCATCAGGGCCGGACTGGAGGTAAAAAGCAGCCCGGGCAAAAAAATTAAAGCAGCCCACATGTCCCTTCCCAGAGACTAATATCCCACTGCTACTATAGACACCATCTCTCCCTACTATACCTGCTATCCCACAGTCACACTCCCTTCCCAGAGACTATTATCCACTGTTACTATAGACACCATCTCGCCCTACTATACCTGCTATCCCACAGTCACACTCCCTTCCCAGAGACTATTATCCACTGTTACTATAGACACCATCTCTCCCTACTATACCTGCTATCCCACAGTCACACTCCCTTCCCAGAGACTATTATCCACTGTTACTATAGACACCATCTCTCCCTACTATACCTGCTATCCCACAGCCACAGTCCCTTCCCAGAGACTATTATCCACTGTTACTATAGACACCATCTCTCCCTACTATACCTGCTATCCCACAGTCACACTCCCTTCCCAGAGACTATTATCCACTGTTACTATAGACACATCTCTCCCTACTATACCTGCTATCCCACAGCCACAGTCCTTCCCAGAGACTATTATCCACTGTTACTATAGACACCATCCTCTCCCTACTATAACCTGCTATTCCACAGTCACACTCCCTTCCCAGAGACTATTATCCACTGTTACTATAGACACATCTCTCCCTACTATACCTGCTATCGCACAGTCACACTCCCTTCCCAGAGACTATTATCCACTGTTACTTATAGGCACCATCTCTCCCTACTAATACCTGCTATCCCACAGTCACACTCCCTTCCCAGAGACCTATTATCTACTGTTACTATAGGTACCCATCTCTCCCTACTTAATACCTTGCTATCCCCACAGTCCACTCCCTTCCCAGAGACTATTTATCCACTGTACTCATAGGCCCATCTTCTCCCTACTATACCTGCTATCCCGACCCGTCACACTCCCTTCCCAGAGACTATTGATCCACTGTTACTATACCGACACATCTCTCCCTACTATACCTGCTATCCCACAGTCCACTCCCTTCCCAGAGACTATTAATCCACTGTTACTATAGACCACCCATCTCTCCCTACTATACCTGCTATCCCACAGTCACACCTGCCCCTTCCCCCGAGACTATTATCCCACTGTTACTGATAGGCACCATCCTCCCTACTATACCTGCTATCCCACAGTCACACTCCCTTCCCAGAGACTATTATCCACTGTTACTATAGACACATCTCTCCCTACTATACCTGCTGTCCCACAGTCACACTCCCTTCCCAGAGACTATTATCCATTGTTACTATAGACACATCTCTCCCTACTATACCTGCTATCCCACAGCCACAGTCCCTTCCCGCAGACTATTATCCCACCGTTACTATAGTTATCCATCATAAATAGACAGCAGTCATATTGTTCACTTGAAATGCAGTGGCCAGTCATGTCTCCTGCTCTCCAGTATCATCATAGTCCTTGGGGTTTATTTCTATACCATCTATTTCTCAGGTGTGTGTTGGCCATGCCTCTAATAACGCGCTCCCTCCCCTTCTCACCTATTTGATGTTTTGTTGGTTTTAGGCCTTTTTCTGTGATGGTGGTGGGGTGAGTACACTAATTTAGGCAGGGTGAAGGTGAGTGGAAGGTTACTGGCAGGGGGGGGCACAATATATACAATCTATATATACAGCTGTTTATGAGCTAATGGGGAATAAGCCAGAAGCTGTAGCCAAATAAACTGACCCCCTCCCCACACAGGTGACATTAGTGAGAGGGACCAGGTGTTTCACTGATGGTCCAGTCCTCCCTGTCTGACACCCATATCACTTCACTGCGCTTGCCCCATAAACTCCACCGCTGTCACACTGTAAATCTATCACTTCCCCCTGTGTTTCAGGAATAGCTTCCCCTTGCTGCAGTTGTAGACTGCTGCTGCTGCTGCTAGCTTAGTGGCCGTGACTGTTAATTGTTCCTCCTTCTGTGGGCTACAGCCCTGCCTGTCTGTGGGCTAGCACATAATGAGGCATTTGAAAGCTCCAGCAGCAGGAGGAGGCAGCTCTGGGATTTGCATGGGCTGAAGGCTGAGTATTTTTACCTTGTGCGGTTCAAATCAAGTTGCGCACAGACAAGGTGACACTCCTGATTTACTGGCCAAGCAAGTCCCCTTCCCCCACCCCCCCTGTGGAGCAGTAAAACAGACCTTTATTGTAGCCCCGCTGTCTCCTGTACTTTTTCTCACAATCGGCTCTCAGCCGGCAGGCTGCAAACAGCAGACGGTGTAATGTCTTGCGCACTCTGCAATCCACTGATCGTGTCTGCTGTTTGCAGCCTGCCGGCTGAGAGCCGATTGTTAGAAAAAGTACAGGAGACAGCGGGGCTACAATAAAGGTCTGTTTTACTGCTCCACACGATCACTACAGGAGCGGCCCACTTCGCAAAAATTAGAGCGGCCCCACGGGCATTTTCCCGTACTGACAGATTGTCAGTCCGGGCCTGTCAGGCATACTGTATTAAAAATGTTACCCTTCCTAAAACTGAAGCTATATAGACACACACAGAAACAAAGTAGGATCCGGTTTACATCCATGGGGTTCCTCAGGGCTCAGTATTGGGTCCACTTTTATTTAATTGTTCATTAATGGTTTAGGGGGAGGGTATTATAAGTAATGTATGTGTTTGCAGATGACACAAAACTATCCAGCCCAATAAATTCCATCCAGGATTTGTCATCCTTGCAACAGGATCTTGACAAACTGGCAATCGGGGCAGCTAAGTGGCAAATGAGATTCAATGTTGATAAATGTAAAGTCATGCACCTGGGATGTAAAAATATCCAAGCCACTTATACACTTAATGGGACTGCACTAGGCAAATCCATTATGGAAAAGGACCTTGTCCTTGTAGTTGATAAACTTGGCTGTAGCAAGCAATGCTGTTGTCAGCAGCATCAAGGGCAAATAGAGCTGTATTAAAAGAGACTGATTCATGGCAGGAAGCGGTCAATCTTCCACTTTGTGATAGAGGTAAGAGTCATTCTAAATTGGAATATTGTACTATATATAATAAGCGAAATACTCAACAGAGCTTAGGAAATATTGGGTTGTCTTGCTGCAGGACTCTGTTTTAGCTAAGGTCCAGGATGAGAAATCGTCATTTATATTTAAGAGAAACATAACCTCTTGGGTATCTAAGAGTGTATACAGTTCAAATACATTGGAAGGGTCTAGCTCGTAGATTCAATATAAGGGGAACTACAGATGCGGTCCAGGTGTAAGTCCTGGCAGTATCTAAAAAATTCGAAGGCATTTGTTGGTACTAATACAGGCAAATTCTATGAGATAAAAAGATATTTTAAGTGTTTGTAGAAGGGAGTAGTTTACCTGGCCCCCTGCTTCTGTGGCTCCCAATGTGTAGGAAAAACCATGACAAGTGTAGGAGTAGGGCATATTACAACATATTTCTGTGGATACAGGATGTAGGATACAATTTCAAATTATAGATAAACCTGAGTATAATATAAGAAAATTTGATCAAGACAGGAAATTACTTGAAATGAGGACTTTATCAGCTTAGAACTACTGAACCCCTAGGTGGTATGAATAGGCAATGAAAGATATCATGTTGATATCATTATTGATGGCCTGACAGACATTATTTTGCAATTTTGTCACTTTTTAAAATTCAGTTTATAATCATAGCAATTTGTGATATTTGCTTTCATTGTAGTTATCACTGTCTATATTATTAAATGCATGTATACCTTATGTGATATGAGATATATTTATATGGAGTATTTAAAATGGTATATAGATAGATTTATGGGACAACGGTGGGATTGCAATGGAAGGGTTACTATTTTTTACAGGTGGCGTGTCTTTTAGCCTTAAATATGGGTAGTAGGAGGGTCATCTTTAGCTTCTGAGGAATTGGCGAAACCCTACAAAATCCCATGTCCTGTATGTGGAGATGTTTTTAATGCTTGGAAATAGAGAGTTTTTTTATTCAATAGATGCCCTCTTTGGTTCTGCATTGTATGGAAGGTAACTGCTTGGGATCGCAGACCACGTGTAGCACAGAGTGACTATACTTGCCGGTAAGTGCTCCCATAAATTATTGCATAAGGACGACTGCATGTTATGGCCTGGCTATTAACAAGTTTTGTGTGTGCTGAGGTTCTATGGGTGCTATCATTCCTGAGGAAAAGGGGCAGTAAGATTGCAGTAGAAACATGTAACTGATAAAGAGATGTATTTAGAAATCAAAATCTGATTTTTTTTTTTTTTTTTTTTTACAGCTGATCAGCTTGCCAAATAAACCACAAAACTATGAACTATGGCTAACAGTACAATCAACATGTGGTGGGCAACATGTTCTTACTTCACTTCATGAAGGCTGAAATTGAAAATAGAGTTAAATAAGGCAATTAACTTTTAAACTTGGAAGGCAAAACTTTTCTGCAGTCAACCACAAACATTTGATCAATGTACATGAATGCAGAATGCAAGCATGTAAAAACTCATACAATAGTGATGTCACTGCCACAAAATAATATGCTTTAAAACAAAATCCTCATATAAAATACATACTATAAACATTGTCCTGAAGTTATACAGATCTGTGAAGAACTCTTCCACCGAAACTTTCTTAGCATCAAGGACATAGTACTCCATAAGTCCTTGGTAGAGTTTATCCATGTTTTCGTACATTCGTGATAGCTTCTTAAATTGCTCTCTTGCATACACTGCAAAACTGTACAAGCTTATTAAGAAAAATATGAAAAATATGAGTGAATGTTTCACACAGTATGGCCAGTATTACATATTGACTGCAGTGACGTGTCCTGGCAATATAATACAAATGCAACACAAATGTTGCTCCATCTCTGCTTCTAGTACCACCCATGAAAGGTCCTAAGGAGTTGAGGTGCACGGTTATGTATTTAACTCAGAAACACTACATAAGCCTAAAACATTATTAGTAGACCAAGTATTCAAAACTCAGAGATCAAAAAAACATTTACTGCTGCCTGCGGAAAAACAACTACCTTGCACAGAACTGATTTGGGCTAATTCAATAAAAGCTTGGAAGAAGAATAGTAACGTTTAGCGATCACGTATCAAATGTAATTAACTCAGGTTAATTGTCCTCTAATATATGTAGTAGGTCATTTTAGCATCGAGGCTACTTGGAGGAGAAGAAAAGATCAGTGTAGTATATTCTAACACAGCACTTATTTCTTAACTTTCTTAAAACTTAAACATTTAAACATATTGTTTTTATAATTCTAAGTTACCATGTAAGGTATGGTATAAATCAATTTTTTTTTTATTGCTCTAAGCATACAGCTTTTGGGTCTAAAGTGTTTGCATCTTTCAAGTCAGAAAAGCAGAAAGATATTAAAGGTTAGGGAAAACATTTAAGATGTTAAATAAATCTCCAGCTTATTCAACCGGTATTCCAAACATCATGTAGTTGTCAAAAGGA